>NW_027527955.1:153980-260607 GCF_008692635.1 Crocuta crocuta
AAAAAAAAAAAAAAAAAGGAAATTTATGCCAAGTTGAAAAACTATGTTTGTGAAACAAACACTCATGGTGTATAGCTAGGAGGTGAAGGGGTGAAAAAGGATAAGTGATTTTTAAAAAGGAGACATTATTTACATATAATCCAACTCAATCTACACAGTATTTTATTTAAACTGTTCCACAGTCCAGAGCGCTTAGGGAATTAAGAATTTCTGGACGGCCAAGTTTATTCAGATACCTTTAAGCCTTTTAAATCTTTTTTTTTTTTTANCTAAGCCTTTCAAATCTTATAATTCATTTTTAATGGAAAATTTTCTAAAATGTGCAATTCCTTGTTTTATGAGACAGCAGGTTAAGTGGATATACAATTCGATGTAATTAATCCTTGGGCATGTGAGTATCATTCTTTACTCAGTTTGTGTTCCATTTGTTCGCTGCTCATTTTGTAGCTCTAGATTCGGATGCTGACGGACTGTGGCAGACTGTGGGCTGAAGAGGTGGAGACACACCTGTGGCCCTGAAATGTGTTTTGTATTTTTACTGCTTTGAAAAGTCGCTGGTATCAATATGCAGCCTTGGCCCGGGGCTCTGACAGCTAAATGAATTCCTGAAGAGTTTAGCACAATCGCCCCTGAGAACATTAATGATCCAATTAAGGCAATCTTGCTCATTCTTGCTCTCTGCTCCTTTTCCTTGTAAACACTGTTCAATACATTGTTACATCCTGGAGCACAGGCTTCTCTTCAGCACCGGCCTCCCCTTCTGTCTAAATGTTACTTGTAGTGCCTCCTTATGGTCCCTTCCGCCAGGGATTTTGCTTTGGGGCTCAAAATAGCACTAATGGAACAACCAGTCATGTCCCCTTTTCGTTTTGGCCAAGTAAATCAACTAATTTTACTGGATTAGTAAAACATACAGGTATTTCATCCCAAAATGGAGTATGTTGACAGCTATTGCCTTTTTGCTAAAGAGAACACTAAAATAACAAAAACATATCGATCTATCAGCTGTTACTACAGTTATCCAAATATATTGGATTTGTTGGCTATGACACACATCCCTCAACCTCTTCCAAATATAACGAGTTTTTCCCATTTCCAACGAGCTCCTGGCCAATTGTCAGCCCAGCCCTCCAAGGTTCAAGGGTGGACATCATGACAATCGTGACAGTACCACTCCTTAGGGTGGGACCTGGCATGCGGGGGAGGTGTTTGTTAAACAAAAAAATAACAAACCTGAAGTCACATAACTGAGGAGAAGTAGATTTGGTGTTATTTTACTAACATTTGAGATAATATTTGCTTCAGAATAAACTTAAAGCCAATCAAATCATTATAATAAAAAGTTCAAGGTAATATCTATTAGAATTCAAGTTTTCCCTTGTTTCCTATTATTTACTCAGAGTCAGTGAACTATTTGGCTTTGTGGCATGCATATGTGTGACAGTGGGAATTCTTTCAAATTTATTATATAGTTTAAAGCTTTCAATCAGTTATTATTATTATTTGTTTATGTGTACTTTGGCTCTATATCTATGAATTATTTTCAATTGATTTATTGTGTCTTGCCACCTTTTTGAATTTTGTGTGATATATTTACTTTGTCCAGAGTGCTATATGAAAATCCATTCACATATATTTTGTATTATGGCTGGATTTTCAGGCACCAGCATTCTTTGGAAGGCAAAATTGCTTACAATATGACATGAGGGTGTAGAATTTTATTCATCAGCAAATTTATTGCATTTTATATTTATTGATGTCAATGTATTTATTTTTAATCATATGGTTGTATACCTTTTGCCCAGAATTGTTAGAATATTGCTGCATCCACAGATTATGATTTTGGGGTTGGTTGTAAAAAACAACGTATGTTTAAAAAAATGTTTTTAGGGGCGCCTGGGTGGCTTAGTCGGTTAAGCGACTGACTTTCGCTTAGGTCATGATCTCGCGGTTCGTGGGTTCCAGCCCCGCGTCGGGCTCTGTGCTGACTGCCAGCTCAGAGCCTGGAGCCTGTTTCATTCTGTGATTCCCTCTCTCTCTGACCCTCCCCTGCTCACGCTGTCTCTCTCTCTCTCTCCTAAAAATAAATAAAACATTAAAAAAAATTTTTTTTTAATTGTTTTAATGTTTATTTTTAAGAGACAGAATGCAAGTAGAGGAGGAGCAGAAAGAAAGAGGGAGAGAGAGAATCAGAAGTAGGCTCCAGTCTCTGAGCTGTCAGCACAGAGCTCGATGAGGGGCTCGAACACATGAACCGTGAGGTCATGACCTGAACTCGGAAGCTTAACCAACTGAGACACCCAGGCACCCCAAAACAATGTAAAATAACATTTTTCCTACAAAACCAAAATAAAATCACTTTCAATACTTAAGCATGCTAAATAGCACTTAATTTCTGCTACAAGTTTTCATAAAATCCAGAGGTATCCAGTCGTTAGGCATAGCTCATAAATGTCTGCTCCGATTGTATATAGTGGAATGCTTCTACCTTTACCATCATTTGTTGAACATTCACTTAGTATCTCATGGGGATCACTCATGAGAGGCATCTCCCCTTCAAAAGCAGCGAAGTCTAGATCTCATCTGGCACATACTGAGAAGTGACACTTATAATACACGTACATTTGGGGTTTTCCAAACCCACACAGGGCCACTCTTAGTATTTTATCATTAGAGCTCCCATCACTGTTTTCTCTTAACCAGAAATCTCATTACAGGAATGATTTCCACTGTAACCATAACGTTTTAAGTAAACCCTTATGTGGAATGTTATCCAACAAAGTGAAGACGATCATTTACCCAGGAATTTTTGTCACAGTGTGACTGGAAGTCTCAAGTAGCTGCAATGTGTGAGGATGACTTTCATTTAGCAATTAAAAAAATTCCTGGCTTAAATTTATTTTTATTTTGCACATTTTTGTGTTTCTCCAAAACCATTTTGACTTCTGGTTCAAATTCAGGCACATTCAAAAGAGGGGAAAACGTGGTTTGTTTTTATGATGTTAGTATAACACAGTACAGAAATGTCTTTTATTTATAGCTCCAAATTTATACCACCATCTAATTTCAGAAGAGATTTGAGGTGGTACATGGAGATGTTGACTTTGCTCTTATCTGGGCACCTTAAAATGTAATTTATGCTGCCTGTTTTGTCCCATATATTTGCTGCTTCTTGGCATTTGGTGATTAATGTGTGTGAGTGGAACAAAACTTACACCGAAGGTATAAAACATCCTCTCATCTGTGAGGTCTTGGCACGCACTGGGAAAACTGCAAGAAGATGTAATTTGAAATTGCACACGAGGCGCAAAAGAGCTGAATGGCTATTTTAATTTTAAAGAGGAGCTCAGACTGAAAGATAAAATCATTTTTAAGAAAGCACTTCTACTAGGAAACTGTTAATGCCTCGTCCTCTGTACTCTCTGCAGATGTGACACTCCATCATTGGGATCACACTGAGAAAAGGAAGCGTGAGGCATGCCAAGAAGGCAGGACTGTGCTGCTGCATCATTCCTGGTGGCCTTTGGGGACTAGGGGACAGCCTGATGTATTTGCATTTACATGATGTCACATTGTAAAATTCTTGGGGGAAAAGTCAAATAAGGTGGACGTCACGTACACAATTTTGATACACAAAATTTTGTATCAATTTCTCTCTCCAACTTCATATTTTACATTACATTTAGGGAAGTAAAATAAGGAGAAGAGGAGGAGGAGAAGGATGGGGAAGGAGGAAGAAAGGCTTCGGGAGACATTTGTGTTGTGTTCCATCATGAGCTGAGTGACTGACCATACATTGAATGGATTGGCAGGTGGCTGATGGCTGATTTCCCAGAGTTGACTGGATGCTTCCGCTTGGTGAAATAACGAAGTGCTTGTAGCTGTCCTCACTGCTTTTCCAATTCTTTTTCTGTGCCACTCTCCTTTGTGCCCTTGAATTTCCCTCTTCCTCTGGGTACTTATCTGGGAGAACAGCCCACCAGGGGAAGAGTCACCACCACGTAGTGGTGTGAGATCAAAGACAGAGGCCTCCTCTCTGCAGGGCTGGGGAGCCTCAACCTCCTGTAACTGGGTAGAAGACCAACAGGTCCTGGGCCTCAGTTTCCTTATTTGCAACCCCAGGAGGTATGCATATTGAGGGGCTCCAAATTAGAGTCACATGTGTTTATTAAAAAGTCACTTCCCTCACCTCTGCTGTGGACCATGTAAGTATTCTCTGTGGGTAGGGCCCCCAAAACTAAGGGTTTTTTTTTTTTACGATCTTTTTTTTTTAATTTTTAAAAATAGTTTATTGTCACCAAAACTGAGTTTTTAACAGTCTCCTAAAATGATGTGAATGCTTCTTAAATCTGATACCCACTGGGCTCTTGTCTAGATTAACTCTTTAAAAAATCGTTTTTTAATATTTATTTATATTTTGAAAGTGAGACAGAGCATGAGTGGGGGAGGGGAAGAGAGAGAGGGAGACACAGAATTTGAATCAGGCTCCAGGCTCTGAGCTGTCAGCACAGAGCCTACCGAAGGGCTTGAACTCACAAACTATGAGATCATGACTTGAGTGAAATTCAGATGCTTAACTGACTGAGCTACCCAGGTGCCCCACCATTTAGACTAACTCTTACTTGCAGTTCAGGATGAACATTCTATGGTTCCAAGGCCATTTGGGTTTGCCTCCCTTTATTCCCCCTAAAGAGGAGCCTTGGGTCACAGATGTCCAGCAAGAGCTCTCTGAGAGTCTCGTCCTCATCAGCCCTAAAATCTGCAAACATCCTCCTCAGCACATTATGTCTTGGCAGGCACGGCATGCAGGTGCAGACGGATGTCTCCACCACTGTGGAACTGGGGGCTGAGTTGATCCCAGTGCAACCTAACCACCGATCCCTGCTTATGGTCACCATGGGGCATCAAAAGACACTCAGGAGGAGCAGAATGATGCAATCAGCTGCTGGATCAGTAGGCAAATTCCATGGCAAAGAGAGTGATATTAGACAGAAGCAGTGAGATGAAGAACCAGGTCAGGCTGGATGGAGAACATTCTGGATAACATCAGGATTGTCGGGAAGCTGGGGAAGGAGCACACTGGGTCAGACTATGCAAAGAGTCCAAAAAGATCAGAGACAAACTGAGCCTATTCCTAAGAGAGAGGAGATACTTTCAGAATGAGCTGTAGTGCTGGACTTCTGGGGCATTCTCAAGGGCTTCAGGAAGTGTCTGCCACTCTGAGAAACTCTATTGACGTAAAGTCCCAGAAATATAGCCAGCTGTCTGAGAGGAGCCAGATTTCTCTTCAAGGATCCTATTTTCCCATGGCTCACTAAAACAAAAATGATAACTTATACTCTCTGGGCCTCAGTTTTCTCATCTGTAAGATGTGGATATTGAACCAGATAATCCCTACAGTATCTTCTGGTTCTGTGTTTCTAGGGAAACAAAGCAAAATAAATAATGGAGATAGGAAAAAATGAAAAGGAATTGTTACACAAGATAGTTATGAGGGGAGACAGAGTTTTCTGGAGGAAAGAATTGCTGAAGGGCAGAAGGAAAGCCTGACCACAGGAGATGAGTGAGCAGACCAGCTGTGGATTGGGACAGGAGAGATGCCTCCAGAGACCAGCATACACACTCCAGATCTATCATGGCCTTGTAGGGGAGCCAGAAGGAGGTGATGCCCAGCCTGAGACTCTCTAAGGTCAAGGTAACGGGCAATATTCCTCAGTGTAACCACCACTAAGAGTATCCTCCAAATCAAATGGCCCAAACCCTTTCACTTACTTTCAGCTTGCCACTGCTATTTATGTAGCTTTGTGTAAAATATGCCCATGCATTAAGGGCCCCAGGGAATATTAATTCTACTGAAATCCTCAATAATGGTGACCATCAACCTTTCAAATGGCAAGTATGCTGTCCATAGCATTTTTAAGCATCTGAATAAACTGAAAGAAAATCCAACACACACGTGCTATTCTGTGGCCTCAGGTCCCAAAGTGCCCCTTGGGTCCCCAGTGTACTTCTAGCTTCCATGCTTCCAGCAGAAGCCTCCTTTTGAGGGTAGCCACTGTCTCGGGGGAGGCATGCCACCCTCAGCTATAAGGCCTGTCAGTCAGAAAGTAGTAGCTTCTTGAGCAGGGACTGTAGCTCTAGAATACAGTACGGTGAGGTATCATTTTGATGCATCTTATCTCTTGCACAGCTAGAAACTCAACCAGGAATGGGGCTTCCTCAGAGTCACATATACAACCCTTCTTGTGGAGCTTAATTTTGCCCTGAACTGCACAAAACGTATCAGCACCATTTCTCTCTTCAGACAAGGCAGCCAACACCTCCTTGAATTCCCAAACTCTTTCCTCTGCAACCCCTGGCAACAGAGATAGATGTTCTTTCACTGAAGAATGTGTCCCTCTCCATCTTGCCTTGACGGGACTTCCAAATTGAGCCCCTCACACTCTGGGATCTATCAGAACAGGGAAGTGTGGTCACCGAATCATTCAGGGATCTTCCACTCCTATAGTTGGCCATCAATATGTACTTGAGAAGAGTGGAAGGGGCAAGTCATTTCTTTTCATTGCTTTAGGATCATGCAAAGGGGGGCGACCTACACTCATAGGACTGAATATTCTTAATATACAAAAACAGAATGCATTTACTCTTGAAAAGTTCCCAGGAGGGAGGGTTGCTAAGCTAAGTCTGGAAAGGCTTAAGAGCCACATCTCATAGATGTTAGACTGCCCCGAGGAAGAAAAGGTCAAGGCCTAATAGATATTTTCTCTGTGATATGAACTGAAAAACAGGTTGTGTTCTATCTACTGTTGTCCAAGTAGCTAGTCTTTCTTCAAGTCTGTCCTTTCTGGAATTTACCCTATTGCATTTTCATTTTGATATTACATTTTTCAAGTCCATGTTGGTTGTCTTTCTTTGCTATTGTACCTCTTTTCAGTTTTCCTTGCTTTTATTTTGTGGAGTTTTTCCTTTTCTTGTTAAAAGAAGTAATGCCCTTATTTCTTCTTGAACACATTTAGCATACTTATTTAAAGGTTTTGTCAAAAATAGCCTATAAGATTGAGTCCATAACATATTCTATAAAACTATATTCACTGTTGATTTTGTTGGCTTTTTAAATATTAGATTTCATAGTATTTTTGTCTCTCTCTCTCTTTCTCTCTCTCAGGCGTCAGATTTGCAAGTGCCTAGTCCTGGCCCTCTGAGCCTCTAAATTAAGAGGAGTTAAAGCAGTTTGGGAGGGCTGTTCTGATATATAGGAGATAGGAGACCCCCTTGCAGAGCCAAAGGCAACTTGGCTTACTGTCTCATATTCTGATGAACCAATATGCTGCTCTCTCAGATCCTCAGCTCTCTAAAAACCAGAGTTCCAGGAGGAAGAACATCTGCTACGTGAGCTTTCTCTTCTTGTTTAGTCTTTTTCTGATTAAGGACAGCCCTCTCCCAGCTCCTTCCTTCATGCTGTGAGCCCAGCTCCTGCCCTGTGTGTGACCAAGAACTTCCAGTTCCTTTTACCCCGCAGATCCTTGCCTCCTGGTAGCCACTGCTTGTGTCCAGATCCAGAGCCTCGAGGGCTTCTGGGTTCAGCCAGCTTACCATTTTGCACCTCTATTCCATTTCTGGTCCAGGGTGGTTAACTCTTATACTCAAGTAACTATAATGTGGATAGTGCACATTATCTTCTGAACCAGAAGTCAGGGCTGTCTAACCATAAAGAAGCAATTTAATCTTCCTAATCCGTTTCTTCATCAACAAAATTGTAACAAGAACAGCATCTGCTACTTAGAGTCATTTTGAGGATTAAATGATATAATCCAAGTGAAGCACTGTAGCTCAGTATCTATCTTAAAGAAAGTACTCAGTGATATTAGCTACTGCTATCTTCACAAGCAATGTGCCACCTTCAATCACCATGATTTAAAAATATATATTAGTGGGAGTCTCCTAGGCAAAATATTTTCTTCTCCCTAATTTCTTGTTATTCCTCTGTGGTAAAATGAACTTTTCACCACCTTTATTCCTGTGCATCTGCCCAGGAGGGATTTTTTTTTTCTAGCAGAATAACACATCTGTGTTATGCATGAGGTAGGTTGGTTTTGAAAGGGCTCTGCTCTGAAGATAGTGAGAATGCACCATCCCACCTTTGAAACCAGGGACGGATTTCCCAGAGCTCATATACCAGAGCAGTGACGAAGGGGGTATTGAGGGTGGGCAGACGGTAGGGAAGAAAGGATATCAAGAAAGAAGGGACGTGTGGAGGCCCATATGAGACAGCTTCTGCTTAATCTGGAAACAGTGAAGAGATATTTTAAACCATTCTATCCACTCTGAGAATATTTGTGATTGTCTGTGAGTACAGTGGGATTCTTTCTGCTAATAGGCAATCCTTTGATCCACCGCAGTAATGGCTGGTCTACATCAGCCTTTACTAAGAGAAAAGCTTGGTTCCCTGGGATACCCAAAGCTAGATCACTATGGAAAAAGAGAACCGTGAAGATTGGTGTTAAGTAGTGCCTGTACTGCACACTGCCATAACTCCTATGTGGATATTTTGGTCCAGGAAGTGTCCTGGGGTGGCCCTTCACATTCAATGACAACAGAAGAACACAATATTTAAAACTGAGATTCTTCTGGAAAATCTAAGATGAGTGGACACCAGAGGAGGGTCGATGTCAAACAAACCACTGGACAGGAGAAAGCTTGAGGGCTATTCCTTTCTCTTAGAAAGGGCCAACAGGTACCAAGCTCAGCAAGTCCATCTGGGTGAATTCAGCAATATAAAAGTGGAATGATGATGAGAGGTATGTTTTATTTATTTTTTCCTGTTTTACAACCACAAAAACAGCTGGAAAGGGAAATTGAACCTTAGCCTGTTTTGGTGATTAAAATGAGAAGGCTCTAAAGGAGTTTAAAAAAGAAAAAAATTCCACACATGGCTGAGTGCCCCTGGTCAAGTTCATTTGGGTAAACATAGGAAAAAAAGTAAGCCTTTGAACACAGTGCAAGACTTAGGATGGATTTAAAGAAAAAAAAGTCAACTAGCCACTCTAATTTTTCATAACCATGGTATCATAACAAGACTATTTTCGACATACTGAAACTTAAAACAACTTGAATAGTCACCTTATTTCAGCAGAATCAGGTAGCATTGAGATTAATTTTGAGAGGGTTGAGAACATTCAAATGTTCTCTTAGATCTAGTGTGGGGTAGATGAAAGGTAATAAGCTTGGAGTTTTGCTGAATCCCATTCTGAGAGTTGTTTACTGAGCCCACTCGATCCCCAGGTACTGGGCGAAGGACCAAGACTTCCCAGATGTGGAGCAATTTCCTTGGTCTCCAAATGCTAGATGCTGAGGTTGGGACTTCATTACTACATTCATTTCAGGAGCTGGAAAACATTTTTATTTCCTCCAAGATTCATTGTTTCCTCCACACTGAAAGTTAGAAAATACAGAGGGAGTTTACTGCTTTCTGGGATTTTGAAGCAGTCATACCTGGAACATGGATCAGTCACCCAGCTGGGCACAGGCCTGTAAGACTCCTCTGGGGTCTGAGTGGCCCTGTATATATGACTTCCATGTTTGGGTTCAGTTTTACGTCTCTCTCCAGGAAATTTAAAAATGAGTTAAGACCTACTCAAAATAAAAGAGGCCATTTCAGTCAGTCTAAAATGAAGAGGGAAATTGGAATGGCATGAACATTAGGGTTCAGAGAAGCAGATCTGAGGTCACAAAGCACCTGGCTCTGCCCAACCAAAACCCAAAGCAGAGCAACGTCAAGATGCTTTTGGCTAAACCCAGGCTGAGAACACCCACCTGGGATGGCTCAGAGTTAATCTCAAATTTGATCTGTTTTTTTTTTCTACATTACCTCAAATACTGACACAATGCCAAAATAGAATCAAGGTCTTAAATTGGATGACCAAGGCTTCCTGTTGGAAAGTAGGTAATTTTCCACTTGATCATTTGAGCTGAATGGTTTTACGTAGCATCTGGTTCAAGTTACAAAATTAATAGAATCAGAATTTAAAAACGGCCTTCTTTTTTGAAATTACTGTTCCTTATCTAAGTGCTACAATCTACTAAAAACTTCAATTTGTTAATTTTCTTAATTTCTTCAATTTTCCTCTTCACAGCTCCAATTTACATCCATTGTTGTTGCGCCTGGTTCCCCACCCCCCACCCCTGTAATGCCTTCATTTCTTACTGCTTGCTACTTTTTGAATATTCTGGCATTTTGATGATCTTGTTCTCATTGGTTTTATGTATTTTCCTGTTCTTGTTTCTTGTTCTCACATCATATGCTCCATGTCCTTTTTCATAATATGTCTGTTTGGGAAATTAGGCTTTAATATTTTCCAACATTGCTCGCTACACCCATGTTTTCAGGATGATACTTTTACCAGTTCTCAAATATTGCCAGAAGGAATCAATTAACATTTTATCTAGACCTTATCTTTGAAGTAAAAAGATAATAAATAATTTTCCTCACACTAAAAAATGGAACAGAAAATTATCCTCGTGTTCATCATGGTCAATTCAGATTTTAGATTTGAAAATAATGTCCAAGCACAAAGGAGAATTGTAGACAAAAGAAGCCTATTTAACAAATCTCAAAAAAATTTTTTAATTGGTTAACTAATGTAGGAAATCAATCACGTGGTAGCCAGATTATTAGAAAAATACTTTTTACTGGGTTAGACTATATAAAAACTATGACATTTAAAATAATACTATCTTGTCTGAATGAGTGAAAACAAAATGTTCTTGGATGCATTAAAACATGCACTTTTTCACAGAAAAAGAAGTTAAGAAAACAATCCCATTTATAATCACATCAAAAAGAATAAAATACCTAGGAATAAATTTAACTAAGAAGGTGAAAAACCCAAACTCTGGAAACTATAACGACACTGATGAAAGAAATGGAAGACAATACACATAAATTGAAAGATACACTATTCTCATGAATTGGAAGAATTAAAATTGTCAAAATGTCCATAGTGTCCAAAGCAGCCTACAGATTCAGTGCAATCCCTGTCAAATTGCCAAAAGCATTTTTCATAGAACTAGAGCAAATAATTCTAAAATTTGCATGGAACCACAAAAGACCCCACCCAAATAGCCGAAGCAATCTTTAGAAAGAACAAAGCTGGAAGTATTACAATCCCAGATTTCAAGATATTCTATAAAGCTATAGTATTCAAACAGCATGGTATAGGCATTAAAAAAGACTCATAGACCAAGAGAACAGAATAGAGAGCATAGAAGTAAACCCATTTGTATATGGTTCATTAATGTACAATAAAAGAGGCAAGAATATACAATGGGGAAAGGACAGTCTTTTCAATAAGCAATGTTAGGGAAACTGGACAGCTACATGCAAAAGAATAAAATTGGACTACTTTCTTAAACATACACAAAAATAAATTAAAAATGGATTAAATAAAAAAATGGATTAAATACCTACAAATGGCCAACGTAACCAAAAAATTCCTTTAAAAAATATAGTAATCTCTTAGACATTGGCCTTAGTGACATATTTCTGAATATGTTTCCTCAAGCAAGAAAAATAAAAGCAAAATTAACTATTGGGATTATGTCAAACTAAAGCCTTTTTCCATAGGGAAGGAATCCATCAACAGAACAAAAAGGCAACCTCCTGAATCAGAGAAGATACTTGCAAATGATATATCTGAGAAAGGATTAATATCCAAGATACATAAAAACTCATCAGCTCAACACCATAAAATAAAATGGGCAGAGGACCTGAATAGACATTTTCCCAAAGAAGACATACAAATGGCCAACAGACACGAATAGATGCTCAGCATCACTAATCATCAGGGAAATGCAAATCAAAACCACAATGAGATATCTCCTCACATGAAGCAGAATGGCTAGAATCAAAAAGATAAGAAATAACAAGTCTTTAAAATTTTTTTAAATAGTTTTTGTTTATTTTTGAAACTGAGAGAGAAAGAGAATAAACGGGGAAGGGGCAGAGAGAAAGGGAGACACAGAATCTGAAATAGGATCCAGGCTCTGAGCTGCCTGCACAGAACCGGATGTGGGGCTCAAACCCACAAACTGTGAGATCATGACCTAAGCTGAAGTCAGACGCTTAACCGATTGAACCACCCAGGCACCCAAAAATTAACAAGTCTTGGTGAGGATTTAGAGGAAGGGAACTACCGTGCACTGCTGGTGGGAATGTATATTCATACAGCCACTGTGGAAAAAAGTATGGAGATTCCTCAAAAATAAAAAAATAAATAAATAAAAATAAAACTAATACAATCCAGTAATTCCACTGCTAAGTATTTACCCAAAGACAATGAAAACACTAATTAACCCCTATATTCATTGCGGCATTACTTACAATAGCCAAGATATGGAAGTAACCTAAAGTGTTCATTGATGAATGAATAAAGAAGATATTGTATATATGTACAATGGAATACTACTTAGCAAATAAAAAAGTATGAAATCTTGCTATTTGCAACAACATGGACGGACCCAGAAGATATCATGCTAAGTGAAATAAATCTTAGTGGAATGTGACAAATACCATATGATTTCACTTATATATGGAACCAAAACAACAGAACAAAGCAAACAAAAACAGACTCATAAATAAAGAGAACTGGTGATTGCCAGAAGGTAAGGGCAAAATACGTGAAGGGGATTAAGAAGTACAAAATTCCAGTTACAAAAGAAATGAGTCATAAGGATGAAAAATACAGCATAGGGAAATTAATAATATTGTAATAACATTGTCTGATAACAGATGGTAACTACATCTACCATGGTAAGCACTGTATAATTGTATAGAGTTGTCAAATCATTGTTGTATACCTGAAACTAATATAAGGGATGTTAACTTCAATTAAAAAAATATAATACTGAAAGATTAAAAAAAACACAAAAAAATTTCTGCTTATATTTAAATATCCCATGTTTGCTTGCAAATGTCAGCAAAAGTAATCATTAAAATAAGTGCTGGGGGGGCACCTGGTTGGCACCACTTGTTGAGCATCAGACTCGATTTCAGCTCAGGTCATGATCTCAGAGTCGTGAGATGAGCCCTGTGTCCTGAATCGACCCCATCATGGGCTCCGCACTGAGCACTGATCGTGGAGTCTACTTAAGATTCTCTCTGTCTCTCTCTCTGCTCCTTTCCCCTGCTCATGCTCTTTCTATCTAAAATATAATAAATTTTAAAAAATAAAATATCTGTTGAGAGAATGAGATCCTGTTACATAAAATTTCCACACCTTCCTCCGTGGTAACATATGCTTGGTTTAGTACCCTTAGAAAATCCTTTGCAACTAACCCTGGTCTTAGAATAAATGCTAAGTAACAAACTACTGCCAAGTAACAACATTAATGAAACATGGTCCACTTATTTTTACCACTGAAGTATCATCATTCTGACACTAGAAGTCTCAAATCAATTTCTCTTTCCAATATGCATGTCAAGCAGCTATAAAATCAGATATTAGCGATGTGAAGATTTATTTTAAAAGTTATGTATTGAATTATCTATTCTAAGAATACTTGATACTATATCGAAGCTATCTTAGAGACTTTTTACTTATTTTGTATAAAGTCAACACTATTTCATCTACCCAAATATGTGACAGCCTCGTAAAACTAGGCTTAAAAATATTTCCATCATTAAAAAATACCCAGATCTACTTGAAAATACTTCATGCCTATGACATCTCTTACGCCAGTCTTTATACTTAATTTAAAAAATATTAGGTCCCCTTTCAAAATGTATTTTTAAGCTAATATAGGAATATATTCACCATGAAAAATGCAGATATTATGAGTTAAGCTAGTGTTCTTCAACCCTCCACTTCTAATCCTGATTCCCCTCCTAGAATAGACCATTGTTAGTTCATTATATATAAGCCCAGGCCTTTTATTTCCTCTGTGTACTTTCATCTATATTTATATCTATCACCATACGGTCATTTGAAATAGTGGGCACTGTAAGCATAATAACTAAGGCCTACCCCCTTTTTAGGGGCCTTTAACATATTTAAGTCCTAAAATTGTTTACTGCCTCTGAAGTATGAAAACTACACGGTGGACAAATAATGAAAATTCTACAAAATTTAATATTGCCAAATTTAGTATTCATTAACAAGTCATTGCATTTGAAAACAATAGGTAAGTTAGGTTTTTGTCATTTTGCAAATATTCTCGTTAGAATGATCATTAACTGAAAATCATAGCTAACTGCAAATTAAATAAATTACTTGTTATAAAATCTTTCCAAAAGCAAAATTAGAAAAATCCTTCTTAGCTTTTGCAACAAAGTTTTGTATTTAATTTGAGAAGTATGTCCCAAATTAGGTGGAGCAGTGCATTCAAAACTTAGGGATTATTTAGGGCCTATAAATTTTGCAATAGAGCCCTGTGGAAATGTATTGTATTGTTTAGTGGAAGTATGCTCTAAAACGTGCTTCATTCACCAAACTGGCTTGGAGATTTTGAATATGAGTAGATATATACCCACTTTCTCATTTTAGAAGTGAGTACTAATATTTCACAGGGCTAACTGAGAAGTGGAGGGTATGGTGAAGTATAGTTATGAATGGAAATCAGCAAACAAAATCAGTACTTACAGACTATCCATCAAACAGAAGCAAAATTAAAAAAATGTATGTGATTATAAATAAAATCCCCATAAAAGAAGCAAAAACTGTAGCAGGCAAAGGCAGACTAAGAGGGGAATGGTGAGGAGGTCAAATAACAGCAAAAGATATTAACTCACTCAGTCATTTATTTACTCTATCAGTAAATGTTGAGATTCTACCATGTGCTCCTCACTGTGCTAGGCAGTGTGGATATAGTGCTCTAATGGAGTAGATCCCATCCATCTCCATGGTGCTCATAGCCTAGCACGGAGGACAGACAGTTCACCATAAATGCATAATGCACTGCTACTACAGGGAAAGTGAAGGGTGTTCTAACCCACTCTGAGGGTTCAGCAGGGTCCTGTGAGGAAGTGAAATTTAAACTGGATAAAATTTAAACTTTCAGGAGGGTGTCTGGTTGGTTAAGCATCTAACTTCATCTCAAGTAATGATCTCACATCTCAAGTCATGTGGATTTGAGCCCCATTGGGCTCTGTGCTGACAGCTCAGAGCCTAGAGCCTGCTTCAGATTCCATGTCTCCCTCTCTCTCTATCCCTCCTTCTCTTGTTCTATGTCTCTGTCTCTCAAAAATGAATAAATGTTTAAAAAATTAAAAAAAAAGTGAATGAGTTGGATTTTGCTCAGTCGCATGTTGTTACCTGGACTGGGGAAAAATAGTATCATGGGATGAGAGAAAACCAGCACATGGGAGGGCCTAAAAGCGAAAGGAGATATGGTGGCATGGTTAAGATGATAAACAGGAAAGGAGGCAGAGGAGCTAAAGGGGTTTGAAAGCCAGGTAGGGAGCTTAGTCTTACCTCTAAAGGCAATGGGAGGTCCCTGAAGGGTTTTGAATGGGGCTATGGCCTGGTCAAATGTGTCCCTTAGGGAGAGAACTAGAGTAGTTGTGTGTTAGAAAGATTGGAGAAGAACAAGCCTAGAGCAGGTAGACCAGTGTGGAGGTCAGTGCAATAAGGGAAGGATATTCAGGCTGGGCTGAGGCAGAGTCTATGGTTTCAAGAGAAAAGAGAGGCAGAATTGATGGGACTGGTTACGGGGGTAAGCGATGATGCCTAAGGGTGTAACTTCAGAGATGAAGACTAGAACAGACTAGAAATAATCTTTTAGCCCTACTAGATAAGATTACCACCCATTCCTTAGTGGGAGTAGACTAGAGAGTGATATCAGAACCCAGTTCTTTGTATATAAATATGAAAAGTAAATGGGATACTTTAATCTCAGAGCAAAGTTGGTCATTTGCAGTAACATGGGTTTTTTTGTTGTTATTTTTATCGTCTTAAAGAATGCCTTGCTCCGTATAGCTAGATTTGAGTCCTCTAGCTTACAGTTAATCATTACAATCTTGGAGTGAGCAAAACCAGGTAAATACTGATAGGGAATTCTGATTTCAGAAGGTTTGTTTCTATTTGGATAAATTCTATATTTTGACTTTGCATGTGTAAATTCCTGTGATTCTCATTATAATCCTCTGCACTTAGAAGTGCAGATACCATCTAATTATATTACAGAACAGAAACCAAGTCCAGGAAGGGTTAAGTGAGTTGCATAAGGTAATGTGGAGCTAGGATATTTGACTCAAGCTTTGAGAATTCTTTCTAGTGTAATGCTCTCATTATCTCCAGCTAACCCCAAAGCTGGAAATGGGCCAGCTGGGAAACAAATGACTCCTGTCGGTGGCTAAGGCAGAGAGGCTGGCGGATAGCAGAAAGCACATGGTCAGCAGAAAATCAGTCACTGAGACTGAGTCCCAGCTCAGCTGTTCTCTGGGCTTGGGCTGAGACCACCTCTGTTTTGTTTGTCAAATACTGCCCAGTGGGATCAGAGAAAACATCAGTATTTTTTAAATGATTATATTTTGCACTTTGAGGAACAGTGTACCTTAGGTACATAGTCTTGAAAATTGATGTCTCTGGAGCAACACAGAGGCAGGACAGGGTGAGAGATGAGTGCTGGTGTCCACACAGTGCCCTGGCACACAACAGGAGCTCAAAAGGCTGTTGAGTGAGTGATGGCAGGCACTTGGCTAGTAGCGGCCGCAAGTGAGAACGGTCACTAGTTTCTTTCCAGGCTCCCCTTTATGAGATGCTATTTCCAACAGCCAGCTTTCTCCATTCCACACTGGGCTCATTAACAAACTTGGAGTCGAATGAATGTCTTTTGAGGCCCATGCACACACAAGGCAGTTTGACGCAATTCTGTATTTAACAATTCTATCCACCTAGCTCAGGATGCTGTGTGTGCATGTGTGCTGCATGAGTGCTTTTGTTTATCTTCATCTAAATAAATATGAGTTCCCATACAAATAAGAGGTTTGACTTTCTATAGTTGAAAACTGACCATTTTCACTAATTAAGCTGTGGCCTGCTGTGTAATCTGTACAATAGGTAGTATACTGCATGTTCTAAACCATATTGTTCTTCTGGAAAAGCCCCTCCTTGTGCACATGTTCCTCTGTATTATATACAAAATATCTCGATCGAATGATACACCACTTTTGAAAGAGTTTTATTAAATATGCAGCCAAAGCAGAATCTGTAAGCTTAAGAAAGTGGCTTCGCCCATCCTAGTCCTCCCCCTTCCTGCTTTTCTGGGAAGACGTTTCAGATAGGCTGGGTGGTAATTTTGCTTCGAGAGCATTTCATGGTCAATTTAGAGTGTATAAGTCTCGTTGCTTTCCTATTTTAAAAATGTCAAGCCAATTACTGGCTTGTGAAGGTGCAGAGTCTGCCAGCAGCATACATCTGTGCTATCTTTTCTTGGCCCCTGTAGGTCCTGGATTGGAGTAAAGGGCTCTGTTCATCTGGCTCCCATGGTGGTACATTTGATGCATGATGCTGTCCACATACCACAGGCATTCCCAACAAGGAAGATGGGGAGTACTGGGCTCAGTTACCCCTACAGAGTGCCCAGATGCATTCCTGTGATTTTAGATCAGGAGTCTAAGAATTGATAGCCATTGGGCTGCCCATAGAAATATGTGTTTTGTCCACACACTTTCTTTTCAAATGAATTGATTATCAATATGTTAATACTGAGATATTTTACATTAAAATCTGAACCTTAGCCTCTTCATAAAAATCATTGGGTTTCCATGATGGATGACATGGTGGTAAGAATCAGCCAGATTAGTTGAGACGGATGCTCTGTGCCACGTTCCTAATCATTAATAATATCATTTTCTAATCATTGTGCTGCACTATTGTATTCTCACACCTAGCCTGGCTTTGCTCATTTGTGTTCCCTGCTTGTATCTAAAAGCATTTAAATGTATGACTCATTTTTAATTTTTTAATGTTTATTTATTTTTGAGAGAGAGAATATGAATATGAGCAGGAGAAGGACAGAGAGAGAGGGAGACACAGAATCTGAAGCAGGCTGCAGACTCTGAGCTGTCAGCACAGAGCCCAACACAGAACTCGAACTCCAAAATTGTGAGATCATGACCTGAGCTGAAGTTGGACTCCCAACTGGCTAATCCACCCAGGTGCCCCTTTAGTAGATTTTTATTTGAATACCTTGATTAAGCTTTAAATAACTTGCTTTAAGCTAACAAAAACCAAAACCTGTCTTGTAAACTGTACATTTAAGCTTGGAAAAAAAGGCATAAACATTCATTCATTCATTCATTCATTCAACATTTTTTGCATACTTTCTGTGTTCAAGGAATTTTTCTGGACATTGGGATACAATAATATAAAGCAATCCCAGTCCTTGCCCTCAAGATTTTATAATCAAATTATAATGTCATTATTATTACAATTGATAACTACAGTTCTTTTCAATTATAAAAATGGTAGCTATTTTCTCTAAGAAAATGGTTGTTATGGGAAAGTGGAAGACAAACCTCAATCTACACAAAACAACTGTGGAAACTTTCCAAAATATGACACATTCTGTTTGCTCTTGGAGTGAGTACATAATATGATGCTCTGCAGAATACATATTCTGAAGGACTGGGAGATGACACACAAGAATTACCTGGAATCCTTGTTTTCTGAGATTCAGATTTAACTGTGAGGCTGTAATGAACACAAGTCAACCATCCTTTGATGACTGTGAGGTCATCTCATGACATAACTGAGCCTCATGACTACCTTCAGAAGCATCAGTCCTCACTGCACCTTTTTATGTAACTGGAAAAATCCTTCAGTCTTTCTGGGCTTCACCATCCCTTTCTGTAAACAATCTCTAGAGTCCTTTACAGCTATAAAGTCCTACATTGTATGAATGAAAGGACTAAAAATACATGACAAAGGATTTAGGGTGTTATATTTTCTGCCTTTGTGGGTACCAAAGTATCCTTGAGTGATGGTGTAAGTTTGTTAAGGTGAACTTTTAAAGTCTGGGTCTTGAATAAATTTGAATATTTAGTTTATTTAAAAATTTTTTAATGTTTATTTATTTTTGAGAGAGAGAGAGAGATTGAGAAAGCAGGAGAGGGGCAGAAAGACATGGAGACACAGAATCCATAGCAGGCTCCAAGCTCTGAGCTGTCAGCACAGAGCCCAATGTGGGGCTCAAACTCATGAACCATGAGATAATGACTTGAGCCGAAGTCAGACACTTAACTGACTGAGCCACCCAGATGCCCCAAGGATTTAGTTTAATGGAGAGAACTCTAGAGAATATCCTGGGTTGGATATGAACCACAAAGACAAAGGTACCAAATAATATGGGGAATAGGCAAACCACAGGGCACAAGCTGGTGAGAGAGTTGGCACCAGGGAAGAGAAAGAGAGAAGTTCAAAGCGATCTAGTGAGGCCTGTAAATTGAATGGATTGGATCCGAGGGTATAGAGTGTAGTCTTGATCCAATAAGAAGCATTGAAACAGTGTTTTTAGATGATTCTTTGAACAATTACACAGACCAGGCTACTGCTTTCCCATCTCCGTCAACACCACTGACTGACGATTTGCAAACTACCCACCTAGCATCTGGACAGTCTCCTAAGTTCTTGTACAACAAAAGTTCAGTAGCTTTAAGGTCTTGAAGGAATTAGTCACAGCCTAACATCAATTGAGCTGTGATAAATCAAACTGTGACTGAAATGAACTCACCAATGCAAGCAGCCTTACAGATAGACCCATTTTTCTAAAAGCCAATGGCTGAAAAGTTTTCAGCAGTCTATAGTCTGAGTCAATATAAGATAAATTGCCATTGCCAGCCACTCTTTCTTCCGTCCTTAGCTAAGAAAGTATAAAGATCTGTTAACCACAGAGAAAAGATGAAAGAAATAGAGTTAATTGATTTTCAGGAGCTTTGACTTACAATATGATCTACCTGGTTATTTATAAATGGCAGGTAAGGCTTCATTTTCTTGGATTCTTTGGTTCAAGAAGTTTGAGATTGAGTTTTAAGAAGTCTTTTACCTTTTTTTAAAGTAAAAAATGAAAAAGAGAATAGTAATGTGCTATACTGATACAGTAGAATTGGGGTCATAAATGCCAAAAGATGATTTCTAAATTAAGGTGATTTAAAACACAAGGATAAAACAACTGACTGCCACAATTCCTGGCTCTATGGGCAAGTGTTCCAGAACACTAATCTGAACAATCATGGGTTTCTCCGGTCCTTTGTAGACCCTCAGAAGCAGTTTTATTTAATTACTTAACTTTTTTTCTAGATTTGAAAATCATTAATTTAGCAGGATGTTAGCCAACAGAAGCAAACTCTAGGCTCAATTTTGAAATTCCTTGGAAAACTATGTAGGGCCTACCCTATGTATTGTTGTCCTCATTTTGAGAAATTTCCTTGTAAGCTTTCTTTTGTTTATCTCAAGGGATGAAATGAATTCTACACCAGCTTTGCAGATAGTTCAGCTTCAATAGCAATATCTCAAAGCAAAGGAAAAGGCAAGTCAGCTTCAGGTTTCAAAAACCTTAATATTTTTGGTCAGGAAATGGAAGATAAATAACTGGGAAGTTATAGATCAGAATTATTTGGAGTGTGTTGATACTTTGAAAATATTTATGGTGTGGGTGGTATAAGATCAGTCACAGTTTATCAGGCTTACAGTTGGGACCCTTGCTCTAAGCAGACTGTTTTGTGCCACTGAGAAATAGAAGCTCGTGACACCGAAACTTTTGTGCTTTATTGGATGTCACCTGCCATTCCTGAGGTGTGGACTCCTTGCTACAGGGGATGGGTTAAAGGTTTGCTCTATACAAGCAGAACTTTTGTAAGTAAAATTACATATTGAATGTAATAAGGAAGCTTCGATTTAAAGCATTTTATCTTTCAATATATCTTTATTTATCATCTTTCTTCATCATCTCTAAAGGGATCTTTTTAAAACATTATAAGTAAGAACATATCATTCTTGTTCTTGCTAAAAATGCTCCGTGATTTCTCATCACTTATATCTAATCTATCTGTCTCCAGAAACTTCAATGTCTCCACTCCTATTATAACCACAACAACCACCTTTTGTTCCTATGACATAAAGTGAAGATTATTCCTAATCTTACATGAGCCCGTCAGTTATTATATGTAAGTGCTCTTCTAGATTGGAACACCATGAACACAGTGGAAACCATGGCAACACATGGATTTTTTTTTTTTTAATACTTGCTTAATTTTCTATTTTGTCATCCTTTAGGAAAGCTGTCCTTTTTGGTCTGGTGAACCCATTCATTTCCATTTGAATCATCACTTTCTGTTTATAAACTTGTCCAACATCTGCAATAGTTAACTGTCCTCATCATTGTATTCCTATGGTGTTTGAACTTCTATTATAACAATTGAATGTGACTATAATTATGTCTTAACACATTGGTCTCCTCTTGTATACTCAGATCTGTGAGGCAGTGGATCCTGATTTATACAACCTCATGTCTATAGTGCCTGAAATATAGACTTCACTTAAGAAATAAATTAATAAAAACAATGGTGAATCTTTTTATAAAACAAAAGGCTCGTTCTGTAATGCAAATAACCATTCTCTAATCCATTTGGTTTATGAGTTTAGATATTTGTCTGCTAGGGTTTTGTTAATTGTGGTACAACAATGTGATCATGTAGCTTCAGAGAGAATAAGAGAATATTTTTCTCAGATATTTTTATACCTGATTCAGTGGTTTATTTACTGCAATGTCAAAAGGAAGTGACTCAGAAATGGCTGGAATGACTTAGGAAAGTAGTGGAAGAGAAAATGAAAATCCTAGGCTTTAATCAATTTTGTTATTAATTTTCAACCCTTGCTCTTTTAACGGACTGGAAAAGGTATAATAAAATTGTCTGGTTTGAGCAACCTTTCGTCATTCCTAGAAAAGGTATCATTATCTAGAGCAATGTCCAGAAAGCTGGAAATACCTTGGGGAAGGAAGTCCTTGCTTAGCTATTCTAGTACCCCAGTTGCCAATATCCTTTCCTGTCCCCTCCGTCAATTTTCAGGACATTCCCTGAAGAACACACCTCAAAATTCCCTCCCTCCAGGAGGCCTCCTTTGATCAACCCTTCAGTGAATAGGTTTCCTTTGTTGTTATTTTGCTTTATAAACATTCTTAATCAATTCATGTCTGTTTAGGATTCCTAACTATAGTGAAATAATCTTTCTCAGGGAAACATGTACTTGTTCCATTTCTTTGATATCTTTTTTTCAATACCCAAAAGCAACCAGCAGAAGATTCACCTTATGTTGACAAATAAATATATCTGTAGGAAATATTTACCATGTCTTCAAACTTTCTCTCACTAAGTGATATATGGCATATTTAATTCTGATGATTCTTTTCTTTTATTAATTTTGAAAACATCATAGCATCTCTTAAAATTAATTGGAAGTCCCAAATTGCAAAAAATAAAATCCTGTGATGCTGTATCTCAAAAGCAGAATAGAATAAATATTGTGGTAAATCCAGAAGCCTGAGTTTGAGTCCTGGTTTTATCCTGATAGAAATTACTTTGCATTAATTACTATGCATCATTATTTCAGTTTCCAAATATGTAAAACAGAAATAATAATAATAATAGTGATACTCTGCCACTGTCACACAATTGGTGGATAGATTATTTAGACAGAGTGAAAATATGCTTCAAAAATGATAAGTCACTACCTTTGAAGCATCCTCATTTCCTTCCATGTGTTGTACACGACATGGATGCTTAGTGGTGTGCTGACAAATCGGCTCTCTGGGAAGAAAAAAAGGACCCAATTTACAGCATTTACTGTTCTCTGTGGTGTAAATACCATCCCCTATGGTTAATTTCAAGTTAGCAACAGTTTAACAACCAGCTTGCAAAGTGCTTGACTATTTGACAGTTGGTTCTTGATATAGACTGACTTTAACCTTCTACCTTCACATAAATAGACCGTTGTAACATAACACAATACCCAATCACCCCAAATCAGTCATTTTCAATATGAAAAAGTGAAAATTACTTGTAACACTCACATAAGTCCTTCTACTGTTATATCTCTGTGGTCTTCTAGGGTTGGACACCATGAATTCAGGGATACACTGCATAAAAAATCAATAAAAATTGATAATAAAAAATTTGATAATATCAAAAAATTTGTAATAAAAAATAAAAAAGTTGATAATAAAAAATCAACCCATTGGGGCACCTGGGTGGCTCAGTCAGTTAAGCGTCCGACTTCGGCTCAGGTCATGATCTCATGGTCTGTGGGTTCAAGCCTTGCATCGGGCTCTGTGCTGACAGCTGGCTCAGAGCCTGGAGCGTGCTTCAGATTCTGTGTCTCCCTCTCTCTCCGCCCCTACCCCGCTCATGCTCTGTCTCTCCCTGTCTCTCAAAAATAAATAAACTTAAAAAATTTCTTTTAAAAATCAACCCATTGGAGAGGTTCCAAGATGGTAGTGTAAGAAGAGTCTGAATGCAAGTCCTCCTATGGACACACTGAATCTATGAGTCTACACCTATGGATATAGTAATTCCTCCTGAAGAGCTGAGGGCCAGTTGGGTTGAACAGCTTCTGCACAACAAACAATAAGGAAACCCCACAGAGAACAGTAGGAGAGAGGGAAGTCACCCTAACATGGTGACCTGGAGGAGGGAGGAATATCACTGAGGGGCCTGTGCATAGACTTGACTGCCCTGGGTCATGGCAAAAAAAAGAACAACTTAAAGAGCAACTAGACTATAAGTGAAAGAAATCCATTTACTAATCCTAGAGTGTTCACCCAAAGGGCAGGGATTTGCTGGAACTTGTTCAGGGGTCAAAGACACTGGCAGTTGCCAATTTTTAGTTCCTTTCCAACTTAATAGTGGGATAGAGCAGAGTCCAAGACCTCTCGCCAGCCTACTAGACCTACCTCAGCACACCCTGGGTCCCTGGCCATACCAGCTCCAGCTGACCATCCCTTCCCCCTGCCAATGTAGCCCTGGAGCCGTGTGCCCCCCATCCACAACAGCCCAAGCTCCATTTGTCCTGTCAAGATGGCCTTGGTGCAGCATGCCCTCCCTCTCTCAAAAGAAAAAAAGAACTCAGTAATTATACTAAAAACTACTGAACTGTACACTTTAAACATGTAAATGTTATAGTATGTAAACTGTAAAAAAGAAGAGAGAATTAAAGGCAGCAAGAAAAAAATAGTCACACACAAAGAAAACCCCATAAAGCCATCAGCTTATGTTTCAAAAAACAATTCACAGTCCAGAAAGGAGTGGCAGGATATATTTGAAGAGATGAAGAGGAAAAGAAATTAAAACTAAGAATATCCTAACCAGCAAGATTATCATTCAGAGTTAAAGGAGAGATAAAGAGTTTCCTACACAAATAAAACTAACAGAGTTCTTCAGTACCAAATCAGACCTACAAGAAATTTTAAAGGTCTTCCTTAGTCAAAAAAAGGCCATAAGTAAAAATAAAGTACATGAAAAAATCTTACTGGTAAAAGCAAATACACAGTAAAGGCAGTGGATGGTCATTTAAAAAGCTGGTATAAAGATTAAAAAGCAAAAGTAGTAAAATCAGCTATAAATACAATAAGTAGTTAAGGGATACACAAATCAAAAAGATGCAAAATATCATGTCAAAAATATAAACCTGGAGAGGGGGCAATATGGCGGATAAGTAAGGAGCTCCGTACTTGCACTCCCGCCCATACATCACACAGAAAAGATCTGAAGCCACTGGAAACCTTACAAAACCTGAGATTTGGGAGAAAAAGGACACAGAATCCACTGAGAGAGTCTTCTAACGTGAGTGCGAACTGGGGGAGATAAAATCGGGTGGGGATCCGAGACTCCAGGGTGTGAGGCGATCCCCCTCTACCCTCTACGGGGAGTGAGAGGGAAAAAGAGNATTCACTCTTCGCAGATGACATGATACTCCACATAGAAAACACGACAGACTCCCCCAGAAGCCTACTAGAACTGATCCAAGAATTCAGCCAAGTTGCAGAGNATTAACCTCTAGAAATCAGTTGCATTTCTGTACACTAAAAGTGAGTTATCAGAAAGAACTAAGAAAACATTCCATTTACAGTTGCACCAACAAGAATAAAATACTCAGGAATGAATTGTAACCAAGGTGAAAGACTTGTACTCCAAAGACTTTAAGACACTGATAAAAGAAACTGAATATAACACGCATAAATTGAAAAATAATGTTTTGCTCATGGATTGGAAGGACTAATGTTAAACTTTCCATATAGCCAAAGAAATCCATAGATTTATTGCAATCCCTAGAAAATATGAAAGGCATTTTTTTTCACAAACTAGAACAAAGAATCCTAAATTTTTTATGGAACAGCAAAAGACCCCAAACAGCCTAAGCAATCTTGAGAAAGAACAAAGCTGGAAGTTTCACACTCCCTGATTGCAAACTATGCTATAAAGCTACAGTAATCAAAAACAGTGAGGTACTGACATGAAAACAGACACATAGACCAATGCATGAGAATAGAGAGCCCCAAAATAAGCCCACACATATATATTCAGTTAATCTATGATAAAAGAAAGGTAAGAATATACAATGGGGAAAAGACAGTCTCTTCAATAAATGGTTTTGGGAAAACTGGACATGCAAAAGAATGAAACTGGGCTACTATCTTACATCATATATAAGAGCAAATTCAAAATGGATTAAAGACTTGAACGTAAGACCTGAAACCATAAAACTTCTGAAAGAAAACATAGACAATAAGCTCTCTGACATCAGTCTTAGCAATATTTTTTTGGACCAGTTTCTTTAGGCAAGGATAAGAAAAGCTAAAATAAATAAACTTCTGCAGAGCAAAGAAAAACATTAACAAAATAAAAAAGCCACCTACTGAATGAAGGAAAATATTTACAAATTATACATCTGATAAGAGGTCAATATCTAAAATATATAAACACCTTCCATCCCTTAATATAAAAAACCCCCAAACAACCTGTTTATAAAATGGACAGAAGAATAAATAGACATTTTTTTCCCAAAGAAGACATACAGATGGTCAATAGACACGTGAAGAGATCCTCAATATCACTAACCATCAGAGAAGCTCAAATCAGAACCACAATGAGATTGCACCTCACAGCTGTCATAGTAGCTACACATATAAAAAGAAGGGAAATATTGTGTTGGTGAGGATGTGAAGAAAAGGGAACCTTCATATATTCTTTTTTTTTCTTCTATTTTATTTTATTTTATTTTTTTTTAATAGTTTATTGTCAAATTAGTTTCCACATAACACTCAGTGCTCATCCCCACAAGTGTCCTCCTCCATGCCCATCCCCCCCTCCCCCCACATCCATCAGTCCTCAGTTTTTGTCAGCATTCAAGAGTCTCTCATGGTTTGCTTCTCTCCCTTTCCCCCACCATTTCTGCCCTTCTTCTCCCCCTTGAACCTTCATATATTCTTATTGGAAACGTGAACTGGTGCAGCATCTGTGGAAAACAGTATGGAGATTCTTCAAAAAATTAAAAATAGAACTACCATATGATCCAGCATGAAGGAGGAATGTCCACTTTGGGAATTTATCCAGTGAAAGTGAAAACACCAGTTTGAAGAAATATATACACCTCTCTATGCATCCATAGATGGATGAATGGATAAATAAAGATGTGGTATATGTTTGCGCACACACATGCATGCACACACACACACACGCACACGCACGTGGGTGTGCTGGAATATTACTCAGCTATTTGTGAAATATAGGTGGGCCTAAAGGGTATAAGTGAAATAAGTCAGACAAAGAAAGAAAAATACCATATTTTTTCACTTATATGTGGAATCTAAAACAAAACAAAACAAACAAAATAGAAACCAATTCATCGTTACAGGAAAAAAATGTTGATTACCAGACAGGAGCAGAAAAAATAGGTGAAGAGGATTAAGAAATACAAACTTTCATTTATAAAACAAATAACCCATGGGGATGTAATAGACAACAAAAGAAATATAGACAAATAGTATTATAATAGGTTTGTATGGTGACAAATGGTAACTAGACATATTATGAGGATCATATCATATGTAAGTATCACATCACTAAGATATATACCTGGAAGTAATACGATATTGTACATCAATTATACGTAAAACAACAACACATTGATTTAAAAATTACTTTCTTCTCTTTCTATTTTGCAACAGCTAATAAATAAGATTGACTGTGGCCACCCTTGTAAAACTCAGTGGCTGCAGACCTCTCCTTCCAGCTAATTATTTTGCATCCTAAGGGAAATGCAGAAAAAGAAATGATCCCACCTAATGTTTAATGAGTACTTACGATACGCCTGGCACTTCATGTGTGTTGGTTCATCTAATCCTCACAACCAGCTACTTTGTGTGGACATGTAATTATTTTGCCCCATGGTACACAGCAGGCAAAGAGAGTGGAAATGCAATCCTAGGCAACCTGGTGTCAGCCAGGACCCTTTACTACCAAATGTTAGTAGCTCCCATTTCTCTGAACTACCTTCAGTACAACATTGATGTAAATCAGTTTCTTCATGTCTTCAAACATATTCTACCAATGGGAATTACTAGCTGCATTTATCACAATATGGTTATACTCCATTTCTCCCCTTGGCCTTATAGGAAGAAAAATTCTGTGCTTTATGAGAGGATGCTAACTGGTTTCTATTAATGGCTCAAATATTTATTTCATCATCTAATCCTAATTTAGACTATTATTTCCATATGGTAATTGTGGGTTCCCCTGCAGCAGAGAGTATTTTCTCTAAAGTCACTGAAATAAATGGTATAATACAACCCTTTGCATAAAGTGAACTCCTCCTAGCTTATTACTATCTATCCAATGTATTTATCTCTGGACCTAAACAAAGTTTTCTTACTTGGACTTTGATTTTTACATTATTTTGAATTTCCTACAAATAGAACTTCACATTTTTTTTTCTTTAGCTACAAGACAAAGAGAAGAATAAAGTAACCATGAGGTGCTCCGGTGACTGGGAAAGAGAGTCCATGGTGGGGATTTGAGAGAGAGGTTTAGTATTTAATGAAGCATGGTTTACAGAGCAGACATACAGAGGAGTGTGTATTGAAGATAATTTTTACAGGAGAACATAAGTTATGAAAAGTCAAGCCACAGATCAGTTCTACCAACAAAACAGCTGAGAAAATTTGCATAAACAGATCTCATAGAGATACATTTCATTTTATTAACTGCTACAGGGGACGGATTCTGTTGTGCACACTGTTTATTGTCATGGTATCTCATGCCCTTGACCTTCTGTATACAAAAATGGCAGAAATTGGGAAAAGTGGGACACTAGGAAGCCTGAGATAAGATCCAATCCATCTTCTTCATCATGGAAGTAGTACCCAAATGTCTCTCTTAACGTACAGCATCAAAAATATTCTCCTGGCTGTGAATTTCCTGGATGTATATGTAAAGCATGTTGCATATGTTGCATGTTGGATCCTTTCTGCAAGTAGCCATAGTTCAAAAAGATTGATTTTCCCTTTGACCTATCAGAACCTGCACTGTAGCAAGCCAGCCATGGCAGGGTTCTATTCTGTACATATTTTAAAAGTTTCTTCTTCTAGATAATTTCTACCTCTCTCTTTTAACAATCTCATTTTATAGTTATAAAATTCCTTCAATTATTTTTAGAATATTTTTAGAAAATATTCCTTCAATATTATTATTATATAAATAATCCACAAATACCCAATCCAAATCTTATACCATCAGATTTTCTGCTCTTGAATTAGGCTCAGAGTTTCAGAAATTCTTGATTAGTTATAAGTGTTAAATGAACAAAGAAAGTGACAAACAGTGTAAAGTGTGGGTAAAAATGAATGCTCTAACTTGAGTCTTTCTGGTCAATTTAAGTAGTAATTTAGCTAGAATCAAAGTTATACATTATTAAACTATATAAAAATGGATTTTCAAAACATTTTCAGTTATAGAAGTTTTCATACTGTGAATGCTAAATTATATTTGTCACTTGTTTTCATTTTTTATTTTATTTAGCTTTTCCAATTTTTAATGTTTCTCAATGTAATATATTTACAATATTAAAGTAAAATAATAATGAGGTTTAGCACATAGTTGGTACTCAATATGGTTCTGTTGAATGAATGCATGCATTAAAGAATTAAAAGCTCTTCCTCAGCCCTAGCCCTAATTTTAGTTGTCAAAGACATGCACTTTTAAAAAAAATATATTTTTATGACTTAATTTTATTGAAGAAGTTTTAGGTTCACAGCAGAATTGAGAAGGCACCAATGTTTCCCACATACCCCCATGCACAGCCTTCCCACCAGAATGGTACATATATTACAATTAATGAAACTACACTGACATATCATAAACACCCAAAGCTCATAGTTTACGTTACAGTTCACTTTTTGTGTTGCACATTCTATGGGTTTGGACAAAAGTGGAATGACATATGTCCATCGTTATGATATATAGAATATTTTCACTGCCCTATAATGCTCTGTGTATTTTCTCTTCCCCCTTTCCACTCCTTACCCCAATTTCTTAGCAGCCATTGGTATTTTTAAAATTTTTTTTATTCATTTTTTTTTTTTACTGTCTTGATAGTTTACCTGGTTCTAGAATGTCATGTACTGGAATCAGAAAGTATGTGACCTCTTCAGGTTGATTTCTTTCACTTAGTAATATACATTTAAGATTCCTCCATGTCTTTTCATGGCATGCTATCTCATTTTATTTTAGTGCTAATATTTCATTGTCTGGATATACCAGTTTATCTCTTCACTTGCTGAAGAATATCATGGTTGCTTCCAAGTTTTCACAATTATTAGTAAAGTTGCTATAAACATCTATGTGCAGATTTTTAGGTAGAGATAAGTTTTCAACTCCTCTAGGTAATTTCAAGGTGTGCAATTGCTGGATTTTATGGTAAGAGCATTAGTTCTGTGAGAAACCACCAAGTGTCTTCCAAAGTGGCTGTTCCATTTTGCATTCCTACTGGCAATTGGTCAGAGTTTCTGTTACTCCACATCCTCACCGAAATTTGGCATTGTCAGTGTTCTGGATTTGGTCATCTAAGAGGTATGTATTGGTATTTCATTGTCGTTTTAATTTGCATTTCTCTGATGACATATGATGTGAAGCATTTTTTATATGCTGACTGGCAATCTGTAGGTCTACTTTGGTGAGGTGTCTATTAAGATCTTTGGATCATTTTAAAATTAGGTTGTTTATTTTATTGTTGTTGAGTTTTAAGAGTGCTTTGTATATTTTGGAAAACAGTGCTTTATTAGATGTGTTTTTTGCAACATTTTCTGCCAGGCTGTGGCTTATATTCTCATTCTCTTGACATTGTTCTTCACAGAACAGAAGTTTTACATTTTAATGTGGCCTAGCTCATCGGTTATTTCTTTCATGGATTATACCTTTGGTGTTGTGTCTGAAATGTCACTGCTATACTCAAATCATCTAGGTTTTCCCCTATGTTATTTTCTAAGAGTCTTATACTTTTGTGTTTTACATTCAGGTTTATGATCCAGTTTGAACTAATTTTTGCGAAGGGTGTAAGGTATGTGTCTAGATTTATTTTTTATTGCACATGGATGGCCAGATTGTCTAGCCATTTGTTGAAAAGATGCTTGCTTCATTGTATTGCCTTTGCTCCTTTGTCAAAGATCGACTGAATATATTTATGTGGGTTTGTTTCTGGGCTCTCTGTTGTGTTTCATTGATCTATTTGTCTCTTTTGTGAATACCATACTGTCTTGATTACTGTCACTCTATAGTAAATCTTGATGTCATCTAGGGTCAGTCCTCCAACTTTGTTCTGCTTCAATATTGTGTTGACTATTCTGGGTCATTTGCCTCTCTACATAAACCTTAGAAACAGTTTGTCAATAACCCCTAAACAACTTTCTGGGATTTTAATTGGGATTGCATAATCAAGAGAAACACTTTTAACATTTTAAGGAGGTTATCTTCCTATATTCTGAATAATATATCACTATTGCTTGATTTTACATTTAACACATAACTCCTCACTGTGAAAGATGAAGAATTGCCCCCATTACTCAACCAACTTTCTATCTCCTTGATCCAGTTTTTGATACTTAGTATTTTAGTCCTGTTGACATTTCTTGTTCCACCAACTGTAAATATAGTATCTCAGTTTCCCACAGTGTTAGATGATAGTATTATCTACTTCTTTCCTCCTTTCCTTTATTCTTTTCTTTTTGTACAGTCAAGGTTAATGATGTTTATATTGTTTCATAACTACATTGAAGACTTGCATTTTTTTCAATGAATTATCTCTTAAAGTTGAAAAATAATAGTGCTTGCAAAATCATAACTATATGCAAAATAGAGTGCTAGGATTATACTTCATTCTCAGTGGGTAAAATGTCCTGACCACCATGTCATTTGAAGGAAACAATTCAAAGCATCCAAGCTAGGTGGAATGTCTTTCCTTCACTTCTATTGTTCAAAATCATGCCATAGCTTACTTTGAAAGGTATTTTGACATGTCTTTCTTACATATTTTATAGCTTTCTTAGCTGTTTTAATTATTTTACTTACCTCTTGAGAGTAGAAACATATTGTCTGTTGTTACTGTCATAATTTCTTAATAATATAAGATAGCCATTTCTTCATAATATAAGATAGCTCTACAGTCATTGTATATTGCTTGGGATCCACCCTACTGCCTTTTCTTTTTTCAGTCTAGGGACTTCCTACTTTAATTTGATTATTTGCTTATTAGAAATTGTGTATAACTGTCAGGCTGGGAAACATTTCATTGAGTTCCTCAGTAATGTTCATGATTTCTTATATCCCCCATGACCTTCTTCCTTTTTACCTTTGTTCTTTTCAGAAAGGATGTACAGGAGGTAATGTCCTGAGCCCTACAATAAGTAAAAAGGCTTTTGTTTATCCTCTCATTGAAAATTTGTGTAGATACAGTAGTCTAGGTTTAAAATAATTTTCTCTCAGAACTTATAAGCCATTATTTCATTGTCTTATGGCAGTTAGTGTTGGTGAGACAACCAATGCCCATCTGTTTCTCATTTTCTGTGTTTTGCATTGTGGACATTTTAATACCCTTTTCTTAATGATTTGAAATGTCATGGCAATTTGTCTATTGTTTGTTTTTTCATTCCTTCTTCTTGAGTCTCTGTAGACTCTTAAAATGTGAAGGACTCAGTTTTTCATTCCTGGAAAAACTTTCACTCTTATTTATTTTATACTTTCCCCTGTTTTTTCCCCTTTATATCAAGAACACCTGTTGGTCAGAAGTTGTAATTCCTAGATTAGGTTCTTTATCATTTATGTCTCAGGCTTTCAGCTCTGTAATCTAGGAGATTACCTGCCCTTCAATTTCAAACTTCTATTACATTAAAAAAAATTGTGTTCAAAATCATGTTTACTTTCTAAGAGTTCTTTCTTATTGTTTCTATCTCGTAGTGCCCTGTCCATATCTAATGAATGGTATATATTCTTTCTCTAAACATCTTTATCAAGGTACAATTTATATACTATAAAATCTGTACAATTTTTTAAAATATTTTTATTTATTTCTAGGAGAGAGAGAGAGAGAGACAGCGTGAGCAGGGGAGGGTCAGAGAGAGAGGGAGTCACAGACTGAAACAGGCTCCAGGCTCTGAGCTGGCAGTCAGCACAGAGCCGGACGCGGGGCTCGAACCCACGAACCGCGAGATCATGACCTAAGCGAAAGTCGAACGCTTAACTGACTAAGCCACCCAAAATCTGTACAATTTTAAGGGTACGATATCAGTGTACAGTTCAATGATTTTTAGCAAATTTATAGAGTTGTGTAATCACTAACACAATCCATTTTGAGAACATTACCATCACCCCCAAAAGGATCTCTTACACCTGTTTTTAGTTAGTCTCTGCTCTCATCCTCATTCCCAAACAATTAGTCAACCTTCTGTCTTTAAAGATTTGCATTTTCTAGGCATTTCATATAATGGAATCATATAATATGTAGCCTTTTGCATGAAGTTTCTTTCACTAGCATGTTTTTGAGGTTAATTCATGTCATAGCTGGTAGTTTATTCCTTTTTATTCATGGATAGTATTCTATTGAATGGATATATACTGCATTTGTTTATTCATTCATCAGTTGATAGATATTTGGATTGTTTTCAGTTCTTGGCTCTTATGAATAATAATGCTGTATGAACACTTGCATTTGAGTCTTTGACACAGGTTTTCTTTTGTATTAAGTAGATGTTTAGGAGTGAAATTGCTAGATCATATGAAAAGTTTATGTTTAACATTATAAGTAACTGTTAAACTGCTTACCAAGTGGCTTCCTGCTCCTTGTTTAAGGGAAGGGATGCTGAGAGTGGTGAACTAAAAGTTTCCCTTAGGGGACATTGGGTCAAGTATCTGAAGTATCAGTTACTGGTAGGATTATTTTCTTGGTTAATTCCCCTGAAAGTAGATCTTGAATTTCTTGCCTGAGAATTGGCTTGAGGTGAGGGATCTGAGGGTTTTCCTGTTCAGTATATAAACTTTGCTTTTCTCCCTACTGTCACATACTACTTCTGCACTTACTGGGTCTAATGTCCCCAAGGTTAGTGTACCTGTGGTTTAGTCTCTTCAGAGAGTAAATCTCCAGTCTTTTTCCAGACTGGGAAAGGGTAGTTACCTTGCTGTGTAGGAGAAAGAAGGAAGTATGGGGGGTTAACTGCTTCTGATACAGATTTATGATCGTCTCCACCCTTAGCTCCTTCTGTATCCCCATTCTCAGAGTTGACTGGTGCTTCTGTTTCCTCTATATCTGGAATTCTATGAAATGTTCAACACCTCTGTCTTTCCCTTAAACAATGCAAGACTCTTGACTGTTTTAGCATAGGTATTTTCTCACATTAACGAGTGTCTGATTTTAATTCCATCGTGTTTTTAATGCCTATTCATCAATATTATGATTATTTTGAGTTAACATTTATTTTAAATTATCCATAAATTGACCATGTTTACCATCACTGCTTGTATTTTATTGCGTTTTCATTTTTTTCTTCTCATATTTCCTCCTTTTTGTCTACCTATTTCTATTTAATATTTTCCTTTTAAAAAAAAAGTCCCTAAATTGATGACATACTTGAACTTACATTGCAACTATTTTCAAAATCATTTTTGGAAACTTTTTCTCCTTCAGAAACATTCCAGATACAATAAAACAATAAACTTAACATTTTATTTATATATCATATTACTGTGTTGGATTTTCTCCTCCATCACCAAAGATGAATGCACAACTCCCATGCTTCATTTGTTAGTTGCTTAAAAAAAAAGAAGTAAAAAATAGTAAGTGTAGGGCATCCTGGTGGTTCAGTTGGCTGAACATCCAACTCTTGATTTCAGTTCCCATCATGATCCCAGGGTCATGGGATCGAGCCCTGCATCAAGCCCCATGCTGTGCATGCAGTCTGCTTAAGATTCTCTCTCTCCTTCTGTCCTTTTCCCCTGCTCATGCTCTCTCTTTAAAATAAAAAAAAATTAATTGAAAAAAAGTGTCAATTTTAGAAAGATAAAAAGGGGGAGAGAGGAGAGGAGAAAAAGAAAGAAACAAAGGAGGAAGGAAGAGAAGGAGGGAAGGAAAAAAGAAGGGGAAAATAACTATAGTTTTAGGCTGTAATTACATTTCATTTTAACTATAGTTTTAGGCTGTAACTACATTTCATTATAAATCTTATTCTGGTACTGTATTGAAGAGATCAAGGAAAATTTTCATAAGGTAAAGAGAGGGACACATGAGGTATTCTTCTGAAGGATAGGAAGCAAAGGGAGATCTCTAGAGTATGGTAATCTCTTTATGGTAATTTCATAAAGAGCAACTTAAGTCTCTTGTTCTCTCTTTTGTTTCACTCCAGCTGTTCTTGAGTAATGGAAAAATAGGTACATAGAATAACTTTTTTTTAAAAATATTTTTATTTATTTCTAGGAGAGAGAGAGAGACAGCGTGAGCAGGGGAGGGTCAGAGAGAGAGGGAGACACAGACTCCGAAACAGGCTCCAGGCTCTGAGCTGGCAGTCAGCACAGAGCCCGACGCGGGGCTCGAACCCACGAACCGCGAGATCATGACCTAAGCGAAAGTCGGTCGCTTAACCGACTAAGCCACCCAGGCGTCCCAAGAATAACTTTTTAACATCTTCTCAGATCTAACACAAAAGAAGTTTTTATTAATGCATTCAACTGACTTCTGACTGAATAATTCAAATTCATTTACCTCAGCAAACATTTACTGACAGGTGGTACAGTTGCCTCTCAAGGAGAAATACCTTGACCAAAAAAATTAGATTCTGCAGTTTTTAAAAATAGGAGATTTGTACTCTAAGAATATTGTGAGTGTGTGTGTGCTATAGTCAAAAGAGATGTGTCCTTGAATGGACTCTATGTGTGCTTCAATACAGTAGGCATAGTTAAAGAAAAAAAAAAAAACCAAATTTGGGGAAGGCTATAGATACAAGAGTCATGGACAAGCTGCTGGCAGCCAAAAGTAAATTAAGTAAATATAACAGATGAACTTCTTCTTTAGAGGCTATTTTCAACAACACCCTGTTTTATCCTAAATGAATAAAACATGGGGAAAAAAATGTAGAATAAATATTTCAACCCCAAAGGGTGAGTGTGTTCTAGCTTCACAACTTTGAGGATAAGTAACACTGGACAGGATCACTCTGAGCCCCAGTTTCCATGTCTGTTTACAAAACAAAGTATGACTTCATTATGAACATGAGCTTTGAAGTCAGGAATAGTTAATGGTTCTGCCATATACTAATGCTTTAAATATGGATACGTTACTTAACCTAAACATTTTTATTTTTTAAAACATTTATTATTTATATATTTATTTACTTTTTAATAATTTATTGTCAAGTTAGGTAACTTACAGTGTATATAGTGTACTCTTGGCTCAGGAGTAGATTCCCATGATTCACCACTTACATACAACACCCAGTGTTCAAACAAGTGCCCTCCTCAATGTCCATCACCTGTTTTCTCTGTCCCCAATCCCCACCCCCATCAACCCTCCGTTTGTTCTCTGTATTTAAGAATCTCTTATGGTTTGCCTCCATCTCTGTTTGTAACTTATTTTTCCTTCCCTTCCTCCATGGTCTTCTGTTAAGTTTCTCAAACTCCATATATGACTGAAAACATATGATATCTGTCTTTCTGTGACTGACTTATTTCACTTCACATACTACTTTCCAGTTCCATCCACATTGATGCAAATGGCAAGATTTCATTCTTTTTCATCGCCAAGTAGTATTCCATTGTATGTATTGCATTGTATATATACATAGACCAAATCTTCTTTATCCATTTATCAGTTGATGGACATTTGGGATTTTCCCATAATTTGGCTATTGTTGATAGCACTGCTATAAACATTGGGGTACATGTACCTCTATGAATCAGCATTCCTGTATCCTTTGGATAAATTCCTATTAGTGCTACTGCTGGGTTGTAGAGGAAACAACAGATGTTGGTGAGGATGTGAAAAAAGGGGAGCCTCTTGCACTGTTGGTGGGAATGCAAACTGGTGCAGCCACACTGGAAAACAGTGTGGAGGTTCCTCAAAAAATTAAAAATATTTATGTATTTTTTCATCAAAGCATTTTTAAATGTTTGTTTTTATTTTTGTTCTCAAGCTGTAAAAAGAGAATTACAAAAACACATATCTCACAGAGTCGTGAGATTGGAATATTTTAGCCCATTTAAAGCACTTAGCTTTACTGCCTGGACAAAATGCCCTTAAGTGTTATTGTTATTATTATCACTTCAATTAGGTTTTTAGTGTATTGTCATAATGTCTAAAGATTGACTGTTGTGATGATGATGATAAACACTCATCAGAGCTAACTGATTAAAAGCCTGGGTAATTATTATTGAGGCTCTTTTCCCCTACTCATTTATAAAATGTTGGAATCAAATTGTCTTAACCAAGTATTCTCAAGGCCATAAATGCTGATGCACTTAAACAAAAGAGGGAATTTATAGTGGGCTTACTAGTGCTAGTTTTATAAAACCTAGGTTTTATTTCTTGAACATATAGAAGACTGTTTTCTAGCTACCTTGCAGTTAGGTGGGTCCACGTGACTTGTTCTACCCAATGACAAGTGAGTAGAAATGAGAAGTCACTATGGTTAGAGGCAGCGAAAAGCTCCTAGAGGTTTTCTGAGTCTCTCTTCCTCATGTTGAAAGGGTAGAACCAGAGGATTGCATTACTCAATCACTGTATGTATAACAGCTGGTTCAGGGTGGATTTTGTAGAAGAGAAAAACGTGTTTTGTGTAAGGCACTGAGACAATGGGGTTGTTTGCTACAATCACACAGCCTAAGGATCCTTCTTATACACTGTTATACAGCCTCAAGTCACTCTTCATGTGCAGACCTTAAATTCAGAATTAAGTAGTTATATAAAATGGAGACCACTCAACAAGTGGCACAGCTTGGACTAAAAACCTGTTTCCAGATTTCCTCCTAGGATATTGTTCTACTTATAGTCTAAACTCCACATCTAATTTTCAGGACTACTGGAAAGAATAGGGACAAGGTAAGTAAAATGCCTAGCACATGCTCTAGCCCATATTGGCTAATTAAAACAAAAACTAATGTTTAGATTCTCTATTTTTTTAAACCAATTACTGTTGCTCTATCCGTCTACTTGTGCCAAATTTGCTGATTAATGACCTTTAATTCTGAGTCACTATTAAACTAGGAATTGATAATGTATCTCAATTTGGGAGCAATTACATTTTTACGGCTTAAACTGCTGGCACAGAATCTGTACTTCACTCCATTTTTATCCATTTAATAAAAATGCCTATCCATTTTTCAAATAATGACAGGAAATTCATTCACATTTTCTGCATCTGGAAACTTTGACAATTTATAAAAGCTGAAGTCAAACTCCTAGGAATTATTTTGTCATCATCCTTTCTTTGTCCCAATTCCTCTATCGCTGCATCCTTACCTGTGTCCTCTATGTTGCTACTCTTGTCTTTTGAAAGAAGTATTATCACAACATTGTAAATTCTTTTTGGCATACCTAGGTTAACATCTGGCTCCAGCATAACGCAAGGACATCAAGAGGCATTTACCCTAGTAATACAAATACAGTACCTTCAGTTTAGAAGGCCCCTTAGAACTCATCCAATTCAGAGAGTCCTAGATCATCATCCAAACAAGTGCCTTAAAATTGCCTGAGGTGCTTCTTGGGACACCATGTGGCTCGTCTTCAGCTCAGGTGTCCGACTTCAGCTCAGGTCACGATCTCACAGTTGATGAGTTCAAGCCCCATGTTGGGCCCTGTGCTTGCCAGCACGGAGCCTGGAGTCTGCTTCAAGTTCTGTGTCTCCCTCTCTCTACCCCTCCCCCACTCACGCTCTGTCTCTCTCTTTTTTTCTCTCTGTCTCTCTTTCAAAAATAAACATTAAAAATTGTTTTAAAATTACCTGAGGTGCTTCTTAAAAATGTTGATTCTTAACTGCATCCTTAACTTACTGAATTGTAATTTCCAATGGAAAATTATCGTGGGGTATAGTAAATTGTAATTTTTTAAAACATTGTTTTCCTTACATCTTTCTCTCTCTCCCAGGTTATTCATCCAACGAAGTTATTCCAATCCCTGCAGCCCAACTAGGGAACTACCTACTGATTAAGTTTCAGTTCCTATATGGTTCTGCAATCACCTTTACATCTGGTAGACTTTTCCCTATTATTGTACATATTGTCCCCAACTTGATACTATTACCCACTTTATTAGCTATCTGCTTCTCTATCCATATATAATGGGTGCTTTGTTTTTGTTCCTAAAATGTTGAACTGGAAAGGGAGAGAATCTCTGACAGGATCGAGACTGAATGAATGAACACACACACATACACACACACACACACACACCATAGAGATCTCTTCAGGTTGTCATTATTAATGCCTACTGAGCAAATAATACTTCTTCTACAAACATATTTTCCATTTTTAATAGGCACTAAGTCCTATTTTTGAAATTGATAGCAGCAGTGTTTTAAAATTAATGGTCAATGCTAAGGCATTTTGAACATTTTTACTACTTTTTATGATTGAAAGATCCTCTAGAACTGAATTCTATATAGTTATTCCTTAGAAATTCAACATAAATAAGGAGGCTAATGTATTAGAGCCTTATTCATACCTGCCCCAAACTGGGAACAAATCAAATGGCATCAACAGAAGAATAAATAAATAAACTGTGGTATATTCAAATACTGGAATACTATCTAGCCACAAAAAGGAACAAACTAATGATACATGCATTGACCTGAATGAATCTCAAATGCATGATGTTGAGGGACAGAGCCTGATTCCATTTTTATAACCTTAAGAAGCAGCAAAATAATTTCTGGTGAGAGAAGTCAATAGGTTTTTTGTATGAGGAAGATTGATTGCATGGAAGAAGCACAAGGAAGTTTTCTTGTATAATGGAAAAGCTCTGTATGTTGATTTTGGGTGATACTTTCATGAGTATAAATATTTCTTAAAACTCATTGAAATGAACTCGAAAGATCTATGTATTGTATGTAAACTCACTTCAACAACAGCAACAACTACATTGGAACATGAAAATTTGGGAAAATGTGCCTCAAAGATAGAAATGAGAACTAAAATCATTGACATATCTCACAACCTTTATGGAATTTGTCCAAATATGTAATTTGATTGAGACAATATGCAGGTCATAAAGACCTTATGCACCATCCTCTTGTCCTAGAAAGAAAGTAGTTTCGCACAGGGTGGTGTGGAGGCACTGGCAGGCCTCCACTGTTACTTGGTTACTGCTAGAAATATTGGTAAGAACAGATTATTGAGCTTTCATACACTTAACATTTACTTTGCTAAGTTAAGCAGTTCTAGGTGTACCGAGTTCAATTCATGTATGGATGCCATATTGAGCAGACATTCAGGGAACTGAGTCATGGAGAGGCAAGGCGGAAGTAAGAGAAAATATCTCAGCTATAGCTATCTATACCTCCTACCCACAGAAATTGGTTAGGCCTCAAACTTTATCCATGTTGCTACACATGGATGGACCTTGAGGGTGTTATGCTGAGCGAAATAAGTCAGGCAGAGAAGGACAAATATCATATGTTTGCACGTATAGGAGGATTAGGAGGAACTTGACGGAGGAACAAGGGGGAGAAGAAGGGCGGAAATGGTGGGGGAAAGGGAGAGAGGCAAACCATGAGAGACTCTTGAATGCTGACAAAAACTGAGGACTGATGGATGTGGGGGGAGGGGGGATGGGCATGGAGGAGGGCACTTTGGGGATGAGCACTGAGTGTTATGTGGAAACTAATTTGACAATAAACTATTTGTAAAAAAAATAAATAAAATAAAATAAAATAAAATTAGAAGAAAAAAAACAAAACAAAACAAAACAAAACAAAACAAAACAAAAAAAAACCAAAAAAAAACTTTATCTATGAAGACTTGCATGGGTTTCAATTAATCCCTTACTGACTTTAGCTCAACAACTACATAAATATGAAGAAATATGTAGCATACTGATTATACTGATAGCCTCAAATAATAATCTCCCTATATGTACACTCGTGTCCTATAACTCTGTAGTCCTTTTCCACTCTGGTATTGAGTTTAACCATCTGATTCACTTTCACTAAAGAGTAGAAAACTTGGTGGAAACCAAGATTTGATAAGGTGTTTTCTTGTTTCTACTTCCCTCTTGGACCCCTTACACTGCCGTGAGAACAAGCTCAGGCTAACTTGTTGGAAAATGAGAGGTCATTTAAAGATAGCTGAGGTATCCTAGCTAATAGTCAGTGAACCTCCAGGATCAGTCACCAAGCTGACCTGAAAGTGCCTGTAGATGCATAAGGGAGATGAATAAAAACCAGAAAAAAAAAAACTGTCTGGTAGGGTCCAACCTAAATTGTTTTTCCATAGAATGATGAATGGCTATTATGGCTAAATATGGCTATTGTTTTAATTCAATATGTTTGGAGTGGCTTGTTATACAGCAATCACTAGCTGATACACAATACCAGAAAAAGTATTCACCTCTCTATGGAAAAGAAGAGAAAAATCATGGTGTCACTAAAGAGATGCTGTGGTTCAAAGGAATTGCAAGGTCTACCTCCTTTTGAAATATAATTAACAAAAAGAAGGCAAAAATATTAGAAAACATTTGAGTTATATTTTTCAATATGATTTGAGAGAATTTTTCATCAATGAAGCTGAAACAATCACCCATAATTAAAGGATAATCTGCAATTTAAAAGGATATGGTAAATCCAATTAACAAATGAAAAACTGATTTAGGGCATGAATAGTAGATTTGATACTGAAACTATTAAGCTTTTGAAAGAAAAATATCCTCCCAGAAACAGAATAAATAAATATAAAAGAAGGTTTATTTTAAGATATCCAAACTACAGGATGTAAGAATTCTAGAAGATGAAATGCAAGACAGAAATAATAATCAAATAAACAGAAGCAAACTTTAGAGATCTAAATAAATAAAATCATAATCTAAAATTTGAGATTAGGGGCACCTGAGTGGCTCAGTCAGTTAAGCATCTGACTTCAGCTCAGGTCATGATCTCATGGTTCATGAGTTTGAACCCTTCATTGGGCTCTGTGCTGACAGTTCAGAACCTGGAGCCTGCTTTGGATTCTATGTCTCCCTCTCTCTCTGCCCCTCCCCCACTCACACTCTGTTTGTCTCTCTCAAAAATAAATAAATATTTAAAAAAATTTTAAATAATAAAAATAAAAATTGAAATTATACTTCCATTAGAAGAAAAACAATGATAAAAAGACATTTTGGTGGAATTTTCAAGGATTAAAGATCCTAAAAACAACTAGGAAAGCATGTTCAGGTTAACTACTAAACAAAGCAAGTCAAGTTGGCCTCAGAGTGCTCCTCAAAAGCAATAATTCCCAGAAACAATGGGGCAACACCCAGTTTCCAGTGGAAAAGTATTGTGACCAGAGCTTACAGGGAAGGATCACAGAACACTGTCCTTGAATGTTCTATGGCAGAAACTACATAATTAAACAATTTAAAGAGCATGAAAATGGAAATAAAAATGGCTGGAAATGATAAGCAGGAAAATTTGAACTCATTTGAAGATTATAAATGTAGGTATAGCAATTTTTTATCCAGTTTTGTTTAGATAGAATTGACATATCATTATGTAAGTTTCTGACATACAAAGTGATAATTCAAAATATACATATATCACAAAATGATTACCATAGTAGGTTAGTTAAAACACCTGTCGTCTCATATAGTTACCATTATTTTGTGTGTGCATGGTGAGAACTTTTAAGATTTGTTCTCTTAGCAACTTTCAAGTAGGTAATACTATATAGTTAACTTTATTTACCACGCTGTACATTACATTGCCAGAACTCATGCCTACTTTTACTTATTGAGGCTATAAAAGCAAAACAAGCAAAGAAAAACTAAAACAAACCTTATAATTTTCTAGACTCTCTTGCAGCTAAAGATGACCTCAAAGTATAGTTATTTCTTCATTCTTTTTTTCCTTCATGACACAACTGAGCAGGAGCTGGAGTTGTAGTAGGTAGCCATTGTTAAGCTTGTTGAAGCAAGAAGAGAGAATAATTCTGAGTTTCTGATGGCATCTTAAGCAGCTGAATCATTCGTGGGCTACCAGTCTTTTGACTTCTTATTGAGTGAGAAAAAGAATTCTTATAACAGTGATTTTCATTACAGTTGAATTCTGTCAAAACTGATATGCTACATTAATTAAAATCATCTAATTCTGACATAAGAAAAGACAAATAGATCTATTGGGAAGAACAAAAATCTAGAAACATACCTTTTTATATATAATTAGGTTTTATAATCTAATATAATAATAGGTGATATATCAAATCACTCAGAGGGGGACCAATTACATGAATAATTTCCTTTCAGTAAAAATAGAGCTTTGTATAAAATACATCAAGTTATAGCTAGATCAAAGAAATCCACATAAACTATAAAACTATCACAAAAATAGATTTTTAAAACAAATACATTTTTAAAATATTTAAATTTTTTTAATCTGATCTCAGAATAAAGAACTTCCCAAATATAAAATTGGTGAAAGGAATCCTAATGAAAAAATGGATTTATTTGACTTCTTTTTTGTTTGTTTGTTGTTTATTTTGAGAGAATGAGAGAGAGACAGAGCATGAGCAGTGGAGGGGTAGAGAGAGAGACACAGAATCCAAAGCAGGCTCCAGGCTCTAAGCTGAACCCAACACGGGCCTTGAACCCACAGACCATGAGATCATGACTTGAGCTGAAATCCGACGTTTAATTGACTGAGCCACCCAGGCGCCCCATTGACATCTTAAACTTATACATTTTGTATGCACACACAAATGTAAGTTTAAAAGTCAAACAAGAAATTAAGAAAACATTTGCTTCAAATGTGGTAAGTAAATGCTACTTTCCTTAATATATAGGGTTTACACATTAAAAATCAAAAACAGTAAGAAAAAATGAACAGAGAGCATTCCAGAACAACTCACAGAAGTAGAAATGCAAATGACCAATAAGCCTAAAGCTTGTTCAGTTTAACTAACCATCAAAGACATTTGCGATAAAACAAAATAGTGGAGGTACTTTGGATTTAGATTATCCAAAAATGTGCTTAAATTAATCAGAAATCAGAATAAAAAATTATGAACAGGTATGTTCATCTGATTGCCACTTCAGTGGAGTTGTTTTTATTGGAGCAGTACAAGTGGTATCTTGAACATAAATCTGAATTGCAAATTACTGCTTTTAATGCCTTAAAATTATTCTAGGTACACACTTCAAAACCAAAAGTTTTTGTATGCAGAAGATTGCTTGTCATGCGTTTGGTTTGTCACACACTAGGCAGTGGCATTTCTTCCTTCCTTCCTTCCTCCCTCCCTTGCATGCCTATCTCCCTCCCTTCCTATATCTCTCTTTCTTTTCTTCTTTTCCTTCCTTCTTCTTTCTTTTTAAAACTATCGAAGAGCACTTAATGTACTCTATAGAACAATAAAGTTGTATTTTATGTACATAATAAGCATAACATTGCGGGTTTTTCCCCACAAAATGATTTTAAGAAATCAAAATTCAAACATGAAATAGGTTTTCACTTTGGCCATACATTTATACACTGTGCCCTTTGTTTTGCTTGTTTACTTTAAAATGCAATATGTAGGGGCGCCTGAGTGGCTCAGTTGGTTAAGAGTGTCCAACTTCGGATCAGGTTTGTGAGTTTAAGCCCCGTTTTGGGCTCTGTGCTGACAGCTGGAACCTGCTTTAGATTGTGTCTCCCTCTCTCTCTGCCCCTTCTCTCATCACACTCTGTCTCTGTCTCTCTCAAAAATAAATAAACATTTAAAATTTTAAATAAAATTATAAAATAAAGTAAAATGCAGAAAGTAAGAATGGAATCACTAATATTATGCTATGTGGTAATGAACTGGAATTTAAATAAAAACTTAAAATAATGCAATAACAATTACATATGAACAAGCTATACTTTGATAAATATTTGGAATTAGCACTTCTTTCCCTCTCAGAGTAGAAAATATAACTGCACTGACTCAAAATAAACATTCTTGTGTCTATTTTTTTTATTGTTAGGTTATCAATATGTGAAACCCACAGATTTGGTAGTGATTACGATTCATGCCCTCCAAACTGTACATAGCTATTTTTATTTTTTTATTTGGCTTCTGAAGAAAATGAGGGTTTTTTTTTTAAATAAATTATAGTCACAAAGTTAATAACAAACTTAATTTCTAGAAGTTCCTCAGATAGTGGTCTTTATGAAACCCACTCCCATAGTATGCTAAACTTGTAAACTAAAGAATCAAAGTCATGTGTTGGAGCACATTTATCTTTACTCCTGCTATCTGGAGTGTACCTTAGTCTAACTCTCAACCTCAAAGTCTCAGGTACAAAGGACAGACTTCTTAGAAATTGTAATTCTTCCAAATGTTGGCAACTGTGGAGCTGCAACCCATGTAAGTTTCTGTTTACATGCCTGATAATTGGTGGGTACGGCAAGGTGGTGTATTCCATACAGTCTTTGGTTTCCACATTGCACTGAGTGTGGTTCTACAGGCATAGCTGATATGAGGTATATGTGATATGAGGTATAGCTGATATGAGGCTATCCTAACTCTGTTGAATCTAAAGGCAGTGCTTTCTCTCCCCTCTCTCTCTTAAGAGAACTACTTAGGATGAAAATTATTAAAGAAAATTTGACAGAGCTTTTTCTTAAGGACCTCAGGAATACAGGAAAACCACTTTGGCAGTAGAGGATGAATTGCGTTGGAATGTGGAAAGGACAGAGGTGGTTAGGAGTTGAAGAAATTCACTGTAGCAGTCAGGCATCAAGCTAGGACTGGAGCTGGGCAGTGAGATGAAAGAAAGGAAAGAGAAGTACATATGGCAGACATGAAAAAGTGAAAAATAATTGAGTTTGGCAACTGCCTGCAGCTAGAGTTTCCAGAGAAGGGCTGATTCTGAATTTACCATGTGAATGATTGGGGGACAAAAATAACTTTATCTTGTCTGTTTCTGGTTGGAGGAATAACAAGTTATTTTCACAGTATGCTGGGTCTCAGCTGGTGAGGCATCCATGTGATAATGCCTACTGGTTATTTTTCTATTTTCAATTCCAAGACCATTGGTTTTCTTCTGCACTCATAAGTATGACTCACAGAAGCCCTTATTTTTAGAAAGGGAGAATGTTTAAGTGGTCATTTATAGGATTTAACAATCTAACATTAAATACTCAGAAATGATTTTAAAAAAATCACCAAAAATATCATTAAGAGGAAGAAAAATAAATCAGGGTCAATAACCTCACTTTAACATCCTTTATTTCTCTAGTCAAGTGTTTAATCAGAATTGATTTGCTCTGCTTCAGTAGCTCAAAGCAACTATCCACCTACTATTAGCAAATACCCAGAGGCACAAACTTTATTGATGGTGAGTTAACAGTGTCATCTCCACAGGTAAGAAAAAGAATACTAATAAAGGTAAATATGGTTTAGGTATGGCTAAAGAGCCTTCAAAAATAATTTATTTATGTAAAATTAAGTTAAAGCTTTAAAAGAAAATAACCTTTGAAATTTTAGCTGAGTATTATTAATTCTTAGAGGTATAGTTATTAACAAATAATGAACAACTTTTATTTCAAAATGAATTATAGCTTACAAAACAATTGTCTATTTTCTTTTTTTTCTTTTATAGTTTATTGTCAAGTTGTTTTCCATATTCGAGTATCTATTTTCTAAAGCAAATGGCATCTCAAGTCTGTGAAGGAGGCAGAGATTATTATATCCTCATGAAGGTTTCAGAACTAGTTGATATGTTTAAAGTTGACCAATGAATAAAAATGGGATCTTCTATTTAGAGCTTCTGATTTCTAAGTTCAATGTTCTTTTCTCTAAAACTTACTTCATGGCAGTTTTTTAAATGTATATTTGTGAGAGGTGATATATCTCTTCTAACTCCTTTAAAAAAATTTTTAATGTTTATTTTTGAGAGAAAGAGAGAGAGATACAGAGATAGAGACAGGGGCAGGGACAGGGAGAGAGGGAGATACACAAAATCCAAAACAGGCTCCAGGCTCTGAGCTGTCAGCACAGAGCAAGACATGGGGCTCAAACTCATGAACTGTGAGATCATGATCTGAGCTGAAGTTGGACACTTAACTGACTGAGCCACCCAGGTGCCTTTCCTAACTTATTTTAAACATTAAGAGTCTGTCTTTTGAATAACTTAAACTTTTTGATTCACAATTTTACTGCTTTACCTACCAAAGTCCACTTAGGAAAACAGAAATTATACAAGTTATTTTAATAAAGATAATTTAATATCGGGGATTAGAGAACAAAAAGTAATGTGGAAATAACTGAGGAAAGCAACTACTATCTTGTGGCTAGTGGAATAAAGGGAAGTTGGAAGTTGGGGTGGCATGCATGGAAATACTAAGTGGCTGCTACAGACTGAATTGTGTTGTCCCCTCACCCAAATTCATATGTTGAAGGCCTAACCTTCAATGAGATGGTTTGGAGGTAGAGCCTTTGGAGATAGTTAGGGTTGGATGGTTATGGAGAGGAATCCTTATGATGAGATTAGCATCCTTATAATAAAAGTACCAGCTAGCTCTTTCTTTTTTTCTTCAAGTATAATTGATGTAAAGTGTTATATTAGTTTCAGATGTACAATATAATTTCAATGATTCTATACATTATTCAGTGTTCATTACAGTAAGGGAACTCTAATTCTTTATATCTATTTCACTCATCCCCCTACCCACAGAAAACTCTTTTTCTCTGCCATGTGGGGATATGGCAAGAAGGTGGCTATCTGCAAGCCAGGAGAGAACTCTGACCAGAACCGCGACCAGGTTGGCACCCTGATCTTGGGCTTCCAGGCTCCAGAGCTGTGAGAATAAATGTCTGTTGTTTAAGTAAGCCAATCTGTGCTACTTTGGTATGGCAATCCAAATTCTGAGACGAGTAAGGGGACACTGACATGATATTGGCAATGTCTACTAAAGGTATTTGCAGAGGATAATTTATTTGTTTACTTTAGTTTGTTTTATCAAATGCCACTAAAAGCTAACTTCATCTTTTGAGGAGGTTTCAGATAGTCTGAAAAACAGTTGTATAGAATCCAGTGATATTAAGATAAATCAGTGTCATACAAAGTGTGGGCTACTGAGATTGTAGCTCCCTGGTATAGGCAGCAAAGAGATAATTTATTGTAAATAACAAAAAAACCGGTAACAAAGCTGATTAAAAGTCTATCTGCTTTTATTATCACTGCACTGGCTATTCTAAACAATGTCAGTAATAAAATATTCTTCCTTCACGAGCCAACCAATTTCACCCCATGGCCCCATTCCCTGTTTGTGCTGCTAAAATAAGCTGTTATAGGTTTTACAAAAATATATTTAGAGGACAAGTTGTTTTAAAAACTTTTCACCACTGCTTTGGATTCTGCAAATGAATGAATGGCTGCACCTTAACATATTAAATCATTTACACAAGTATCCCTGATATCAAATGTAGCCATACTGAAGAAAACCACTATGGTTACATTCAGGTGATCTTTCAGCATGAGCAGAAAGTTGTCGATGACCAAACTAGAGAGCAGTTTCTACATACTCTGTGATAGAAACTAACTCTTGTGCTGGGTGAAGCCCTACTTTATTGCTGGAGAGAAATGGATATGCAAATTTCCATTAATTATAATTAATTAATTGCAATTATCCACTAATGTCCTCCAAAATCCTTGCTATTGGAGTTACTGGCCCATATGGTCACTTATAGACCCAGGTTATTATTCAGAGCTTCCATTTTATTGCTTCACAGCCCCTACGGAAACTGAACTTCTCAGTCTGGGGGAATTAGGGCACTGCCTTTTTTCTGCCTCAGCCCCTGAAATGCGGGGGTAAGTGATTTATGCTTTTTTTTTTTTTACTGCATGTCAATAAAACTTTATTAGTGGTCAATGAAATTCAAATTTCATGTCATTTCCATTTGTAACAAAATTCTTTTTCTTCTGATTTATTTTTCAACCATTTAAGAATGTAATATTTATCATTACCCTCATGGGCCCTACAAAAACGAGTAGCAAGCCAAATCTGCCCTATCGGACATACCTGGCCATCTCTGATATAACACATTATAACACCTTTGATATTATATTCACTAAAACTAATAGTCATTCTATGGAACAATTTAGGGAAACAATACTTTAAGAAAATAACCTTACATTTTTTTCACTTCTTTTTTTTTTTTTTACAAATAGTTTATTGTCAAATTAGTTTCCACATAACACCCAGTGCTCATCCCCACAAGTGCCCTCCTCCTTAAATTTTTAATGATAAAGGTATATGGATGGTTCCTAGAGCTTAACAGTAAAAAAAACCTGGGAACTATTTCTTTTTTTTCTTCTTGTATCAATTTTAAAAAAATAGTTTATTGTCAAGTTGGTTTCCATATAACACCCAGTGCTCATCTCAACAAGTGCCCTCCCCCATGCCCATCACCCCCCTTCCCCTCCTCCCACCCCATCTGTCCTCAGTTTGTTCTCGGCATTCAAGAGTCTCTCATGGTTTGCCTCCCTCCCTCTCCCCCACTATTTTTCCCATTCTTCTCTCCCATGGTCCTCTGTTAAGTTCCTCCTAATCCTCCTATATGTGCAAACATACGGTATTTGTCCTTCTCTGCCTGACTTACTTTGCTCAGTGATTTGTGCTTTTAAAGCCAGTAACATGGATGAAGCATATATCACTTTCCTTCATATTCCACAACTTAGAATGTCCTCTAGGGGAACTGACCATAGTATAGTGTCATAGCACTAGCTTACACGCATATTCTGGGATCTAGAAAGTAAAAGGACACAAATGCCATTTCCATGAAGCCCTGTCTACTCTTTATATCCTAATTGCCAAGGTTGAAAAAACTACATTCTTACACAATTTGCCATTGAGAAACAAGCCCCACAGAACTTATTTACTTGCTACATATAGCAGCAAGGGAAGCTGGGAAATGTAAGTCTATACATAGATAATCACAAGCCAAGTTTAAATTGAATTGCTATGGGAGAAAGGTAGAACAAATTCGGTCGAATGGTTAGCAGTGTGCCATAAACAATATGCATTACCTCTCAGCTAAAAAGATAAACATCACTCAGTCCATAGTCAAGAGAGCAGGTTTTAGTACCAGCTTCTAGGGATTATGAAATTGACAGATTAGTAAATACGCATCATACAGACATAATGATGTCAAAATGTTCTGATGATATCAGGACTCTGTATTTGCATTTTATTTCAGAACAACCTTTTTCTTCCTACATAGGAAAAGCTCATTCATTCTTCTAGGTGTAAGAACAATGCAAACAATTAAAATATAGCAACATAACACTTAGAAAACCTTTATCTAAATAACATAAACATAATTCATTTAAACCCTTACCTTTTGTTGGAGGCTTTTAACCCAAGGTCTACACAGGTTTAAAAAAAAATTTTTTTTAGATGAAACAACATTGCATAAAAAATCAGGGACAAATGCTACTTAGTCAAATGTACAATAAGCCACAGAATTACTGGGAAGCCACCATCTATCATGATAGCCAGTAAGGTCAAATCAGTTATCAAAAACTCAACCTCACCCTCTCTACTTTATCTTATAAGTAGGAGCACAGTAGTTCACTACTAGTCATGATACTGAATATATATTGTAAGATTCAAATTGTCAAAATTTTCTGTGGGGTAATTCCTATTACTTTGGCATCACTCTGTTGTTCACTATATTACTGCCCAGAAGTAAGTTGGTACTACAATTGTCTGCATATGCTAGTTCATGGGAGAATAAATAACTTATTTTTGCTTGGTAAGAGATTATTTAAAAAATAAGATTACAATATTTACTTCTCCTTGAAAATGTTGACAGAATATTTGCAAAAAGTGTAACAAAAACATAAACTTTTAGTCTTATTACAAGATCTCTTACTGCTATGCAGGGGTGCAGTTGACTACTGTATAAAGAGGGATCAAAATGTTAAAGCCTGGGTAGAAGAAATGCAGTCTATATTATGTAACATTTGGAAAGAAAATAATTTATTTTGTATAAATGTCAAAAACTGATTTTTCTCATTAAAATACAGCAACTTCCAGGATAAGAGTTAATGTGTAAGTCTTGGACTTATAGAAATATAACAGCTAGAAGAAATCTAGTTAAACATTTCCCTAAAGCATATGATACTTCTTTATCATCCCTGACTAATTATCCTTCATTTATTTCTACCTGAATGCTTTTAGTAAGGCATATCCAATTCCATTTCACCATTCCATTGATGGGCAGCTCTAAACTGTCTTCTAATATGTCTTTCTTATTCTCAATGGCCTTCTCTGAAAGAGCAGAGCATAAATCTCTTCCCACTTCTATGTGATTATATGTTAAATATTTAGGAGTATTATACTTGTTCTGGGGCCTTTCTAGGCTACATATTATCAAATGTTTCAGTAATCCTTGATTGAAATGGTTTCCTGTCCCATTAATATCCTGATGACTTTCCTTTGGACACACTTCTGTTTTTCAATGTCCTTCAGAAAAATGGATACAAATGTGTTATGACTATGTCAGAGAAGATAGTCCAGTAAACAACATTTAATGAGCTGGGTATTATGCATTGATTGATAAAAGGAATAAGACATTAACTTTTTCATTAGCTGTGTCATATGAAATTTTCTTATTTAATGGCACAGGGAAGGGTTCTCATCCCCAAACATGGCTTTTCCAAGGTCTATGTTTCAATCACTAAAGATTTTATCTATTCTTTCAATCAATAAAGATTTTTATCTATATTAAAGTTTTAAATTTTTTTCCTTCAAGACATTTCTAGAGTCCTCTAGTAAAATATAAGTCAATTGGTATAGGTAATATCTTTTTTTTTAATAGTTTATTGTCAAATTAGTTTCCACATAATATCTTAAACTTTTTTCAATTGACACTTACTCAGAATTAATTTACAACTGGATTGAGAGCAAGAGAGAAGAAAAGCTGAGAGTAAGATAGTTCATAAAAATAAGAAATATCAACAATATCATTCCCATGAAGACACTAAGAAGGAACTGTGAAGATACCAAAGAATAAATTTGCCCACCACACAACTTTCCTAGCTTTTAATGTATTGTTTTCTATTTTTTGACCCTTATATAATGTTTGCACTTGTAAGTTACTTTGTATCAAATATGTATCAAATGCTGAAGAAAACTACAAAGGGTCTAAAGATAGCTGGAAAAAGCAAAATATGGTAAAAACTACATAATCTTTGGTATCACATCTGAAATATAGACCTGCCTCTACCACCATATTTGCTCCTTTTTATTATTTTTTTTAAAGAGTTTAAATTTTTTTTTTTTTATTTCTAGGATAGAGAGAGACAGCGTGAACAGGGGAGGATCAGAGAGAGAGGGAGATACAGACTCTGAAACAGGCTCCAGGCTCTGAGCTGGCAGTCAGCACAGAGCCCGACACGGGGCTCGAACCCACAAACCGCGAGATCATGACCTAAGCGAAAGTCGGACGCTTAACCGACTAAGCCACCCAGGCGCCCCTGCTCCTTTTTATTTTTTAAAATGTTATACTTAGAGACAAGATGAGGGTCCAACATAGTGGCATAGGAAGATCTTGAACTCCCCTACCACCGCAAAAGAACTGAATCTACAGTTACATAAGGAATAATTCCCTCTAGAGCAGACCTGAAAACTAGCTTAAAAGCTAATGCTAAGAGGGCCAAATCAAGATGGATAGGAGAGGCAAAGACAAGTTCTTGCCAAAAACTGCTGGCACATCAACTATAATTAGGAGAGCTGACACAGATCTGGAACTGCTCCACAAACAGTAAGGGGTTTGCGCTTCACATCAGGCACCATAACCCTGTTACCTATACTGGAGAGATAGACCGAAAAGTCTGGCTTATGTCCAAGATATACACAGGGCTGTAGGGAACACAGATACTGCTCTTAAATGGTTCAAGTACAGATTCAGTTACCCTGGGGGCCAACACAAAAGCATCAGTTTAAAAATGCCTAGACTGTACGTGAAGTAGATTCAGTTTTTAATCTTAAAGCGTCTGCTGGAGAGATAAGGGACTGTTGGGACTCTCTTTGGGGATGAAGGTACTGGTAGGTGTCACTTTTGTGTCAGTGCTAGCACACTCCATGCACTCTGCCACCGCCTCACTAAAACCAATGGGTATGCACTGGCCCAGCACTCTATCTCCCTTGCTAACACTGGCAGATACACCCCAGCCCGACCCTCCCCCACTGCTTCACTAAATCCAGCAGGCATATCCTGGCCCTGTGCTCTCTTTCTGCCCTACTAAAGCTGGCAGCCATGCCCCAGCCCTGCACTCTCTCCTGTCTTGCAAGGGGGTATGCCCTAGCCCTGTGATGTCTGGGTGTCTTGCTAAAGCCAGCAGGTGCATGAAGTCCAGAGAGGAATGATCCTTGATTGTTTGGCTCTGGTGATCAAGGGACATACATTCCTGGGTCTCATGGGGTTATAAGAATCAGAGAAAGCTCTTGCCAGGCTACCATCCCTGGGGCACTGCACAGACAGCAGACTGAAATAGACTCACAGTCTTTCTGCAAAAAAGGGCCTATTTACTTGTCCTGAGCTTCAGTCTGAGGGACAGGCTTTAGGTTTACCACACATCCAGAGGCTATAAAGGTACCCTCAAAAAACACAGGCCAGGAGGTGACATGTTTGTGCTCAACCTCAGACTTACTACTGCTCAGCAGTACCTCCCAGAAAGGAGCTTATAAACTTGACTGAAGTCCCAATTTTTACAATTGTTGCCCAAGGCACATCTCTAGACCACCTATTTGGAGGTAAGCAGTATTTACAAATACAGTCCCACACAAACATAGTTATTTGCATACTTTAAAACCTGCTGCCTGAGGGTCCAGCTTCCAATAAGAAACAAGGGGCTGATTGAGATCCCTCCATTTGGAACACTGACAGGTCTTGGCACACTCTCAGCAACTAGAATCTATAAAGAATAAATCAGGCTGCATAGACAATCACAAAGATTTTGGAGACAGCAAAGAGTAAGGACAAGCTTAAATGATAAATTTTATCTCCTGTACAAGGCCACTCCTTCAAAAATGGAGGAAAGGGTAACTATTTTGCCTAATATTTAGAAGAAAACACAGAGAATTAAGAAAAATGAGGGAACAGAGGAATATGTTCCAAAATAAGAACTAGAAGAAACATCAGAAAAAAAAATCTTAATGAAATAGAGATAAGTAATTGACCTTATAGAGATAAAAGTAATGGTCATAAAAATGCTCCCTGAACTTTGGAGAAGAATGGATGAACACAGTGAGAACTTCAACAAAGAAAATATAAGAAAGTATTAAACAGAAGTCAGAGAGATGAAGAATACAATAACTTAACTGAAAAATTCACTTGAAAGTTTCAATAGCAGACTAGATGAAGCAGAAGAAAAGATCACCAAGCTAGACACAGGGCAATTGAACTTACTCAAGTGTAGAAGAAAAAAGAATTTTTTAAAAATGATGGGAAAACATCAAATGAGTTAACATTTGCAAGATCTGTCATCAGGGTCCTAGAAAGAGAATAGAGAAAAAAGGGGACAGAAAATTTATTTAAAGAAATAATGGCTAAAACATTCCTTAAGGTGGGGAAGGAAACTGACATCTAGATCCAAGAAGCCCAGAGAATTAAAAAACAAAACAAAACAAAACAAAACAAAACAAAAACCTCAAAGTGATCTACACGGAGACATTTAATTAAAGTGTTAAGTAGGGGCCCCGGGTGGCTCAGTCAGTTGAGTGGCCGACATCTGCTCAGGTCATGATCTTGCAGTCTGTGAGTTTGAGCCCTGCATTGGGCTCTGTGCTGACAGCTCAGAGCCTGGAGCCTGCTTTAGATTCTGTGTCCCCCCCTTCCTCTTTCTTCCCCTCCCCTGCTCACTCTCTGCCTCTCTCTCTAAAAAATAAATAAATCTCTAAAAATTTTTTTAAAAAAGTAAAGTGGTACTTGGGTGGCTCAGTTGGTTGAGGGTTCAACTTTGGCTCAGGTCATGATCTAACAGCTTATGAGTTTGAGCAGTGTGTCAGGCTCTGTGCTGACAGATCAGAGGCTGGAACCTGCTTTGGATCCGTGTCTCCCTCTCTCTCTCTGCCCCTCCCCCACTCACACTCTGCTTCTCTCTTCCTCAAAAAGAAACATTTAAAAAAAATTTTTTTTTACTTTCTATTTATTTATTTATTTATTTTTTAATAGTTTATTGTCAAATTAGTTTCCACATAACACTCAGTGCTCATCCCCACAAGTGTCCTCCTCCATGCGCATCCCCCCTCCCCCCACATCCATCAGTCCTCAGTTTTTGTCAGCATTCAAGAGTCTCTCATGGTTTGANACATTGATTGTTTTGCGAATGTTGAACCAGCCCTGTAACCCAGGAATGAATCCCACTTGATCATGGTAGATAATTCTTTTTATGTGCTGTTGCATTCGATTTGTAAGTATCTTGTTGATACTTAAAAATTTTTTTAAAGATAAAAAGCAAAAAAAAAAAGATAAAAAGCTTCTGCCCAGCTAAAGTAACGATAAACAAAACTAAAAGGCTGCCTACAGAATAGGAGAAGATATTTGCAAATGACATGTCAGATTAAAGGTTAGTATCCAAAATCTGTAAAGAACTAATCAAACTCAATGCCCAGAAAACAAATAATCCAGTAAAGAAATGGGCAGAGGACATGAACATACACGTCTCCAAAGAGGACATACAGATGGCCAACATATAAATGAAAAAATGTTCACTATCACTTATCATTAGGGAAATGAAAATTAAAACTACAATGAGATATCACCCCACACCTGTCAGAATGACTAAAGTCAACAATACAAGAAACAACAGGTGTTGGTAAAGATGTGGAGAAAAAGGAACCCTCTTGCACTGTTGGTGGGAAGAGAAACTAGTGCAGCCATTCTTGGAAACATTATGGAGATTCCTCAAAAAGTTTAAAATAGAACTACCTTGGGGTTCCTGGGTTGCTCAGTCAGTTGAGTGACCTACTTCTTGATTTCAACTCAGGTCATAATCCTAGGGTCATGGCATCAAGCCCATATCGGATTGCATGCTGAGTGTGGAGCCTGCTTGAAATTCTCCCCCTCTTTCTGTCTTGCTTGTGTGCATGTGCTCATGTGCACACTGTCTTTCTCTCAAATAAATTTAAAAAATCTTACAAAAATAGAACTACCTTATGATTCAACAATTACACTACTGGGTGTTTACCCAAAAGTACAAAGGGATACATGCACTTTTAAATTTATAGCAGCTATTTACAGTAGCCAAGATACAGAAGCACCCCAAGTGTCCATTGACTGATGAATGGATAAAGAAGATATGGTGTACATATACAATGGAATATTATTTAGTCATAAAAATAATGGAATCTTGCTATTTACAATGATATGGATGGTGCCAGAGAGTATAATGCTAAGTGAGATAAATCAGAAAAAGACAAATACCATTTGGTTTCACTCATATGTGTAATTTAAGAAAGAAAACAAATAAGTAAAGGAAAAAAAAAGAGAGGGACAAACTAAGAAACAGGCTCTTAATACAGAGAACAAACTGATGGCTGCCAGAGGGGCAGTGGGTGGGGAATTGGTGAAATAGGTGGTGAGGATTAAGGAGTACACTTTTGTGATGAACACTGGGTGATTAAAGTAAAAACTTAAATAAAAATTCCTGGGATGCAATGTATTGACTATATAGTCAATAATACTAGAGTGCATATTTGAAAGTTGTCAAGAGATTAATTCTTAGTCTTCTCATCGGACAAAATTTATAACTGCATGGTGATGGATGGTAATTAGACTTATTGTGATCATTTCATAGTGTATACTAATATCAAATCATTATGTTATATGCCTTAAACTAATAGTACATGCCAATTATACCTCAATAAAAATCGTAAATAAGTAAACAAAGAAAAAAACAATTAGACAAATGAAAATGAAAGATACCAAAACTTAAGGGCCAAAGTGAAAGGGGCACTAAGGGCAAAAACATATTTATGAACACTTACATTAAAAAACAAGAATATTTCGGGGCGCCTGGGTGGCTTAGTCGGTTAAGCATCCAACTTTCGCTTAGGTCATGATCTCGCGGTTCGTGGGTTCGAGCCCCGCGTCGGGCTCTGTGCTGACTGCCAGCTCAGAGCCTGGAGCCTGTTTCAGTCTGTGACTCCCTCTCTCTCTGACCCTCCCCTGTTCAGACTGTCTCTCTCTCTCTCTCCTAGAAATAAATAAAACATTTTAAAAAATTTAAAAAAAACACAAGAATATTTCAAATAAACAACCTAATTTTACAAACTAAGGAACTGGAGGGGGACAACCCAAAGCTAGCAGAAGGAAGGAAATAATAAATATTAGAACAGATGTAAGGGAAATAGATAATAAAAAGAATAGAAAAAAGTAAAATTGACTTCTTTAAGAACATCAACAAAATTGACTAGCCTTCAGTTAGACTAAGAAAGATGGACAAAAATTTGAAAATACTAAAATTAGAAATGAAATTTAATACATTACTATTGATATTATAGAAATAAATTGGATGATAAACGATCACTATGAATAACTATATGCCAATAAGTCAGATAATCAAGAAGAAATAGACAAATTCTTTGAAAGACAAAACCTGCTAAGACCACATCACAAGGAAACAGAAAATTTGAATAGATCTATAACTAGGAAGCAAATTGAATCAATAATTAAAAATCTCCCATGGAAAGCTGTAGGTCTGATGGCTTCACTGATGAATTCTACCAAACATTTAAAGAAGAATTAATGCCAATTCTACTCAAAACTTTCCCCCAAAATTGAAGCGGGCACACTTCTTAATTCATTCAACAAGACCTGCTTTAGGCTGATATCAAAGCTAGATGAAGACTCTACAGAAAACAAACAAACAAAACTACAGACCAATATCCCTTATGGCTATTTACGTAAACATAGTCATCTATACACTAACTAGCTGAAGTCAGCAGCATATTAAGATGATTATACACCATGACCAAGTGGGATTTATTCCTGGAATGCAAGTATGGTTCAATAAAAATCAATCAATGTAGTACATCATATTAATGGAATGAATTAAAAAAATACCCAAGCTTTTCCTCTAAGATCAGGAACAAGACAAGTGTGCCTTCTTTAATCATATTATTACACATAGTACTGGAAGATCTACCCAGAGTGAGGAGGCAAGAATAATTTTCCAATTTCAAAATTGGAAAGGAAGAAATAAATTTATCTCTGTCCAAAGATATGATCTTATATGTAGAAAATTCTAAAGATTCCACAAAAAACAGTTAGTATTAATAAATGAATTTAACAAAGTAGCAGGATATAAAGCCAATAGATAAAAATAGTTGCATTTTTATACACTATCAATGAACAATTTAAGATGGAAATTATAAAAACAGTCCTAGTCACCATAATATCACAAAGAATAAAATGCTTTGGAATTAACTAAGGAGGTGAAAAACTTGTATAATGAAAACTTGCAAACGTTCCTGGAAGAAATTAAAGAAGACAAATACATGGAAACACTCCATGTTAATGGATTAGAAAACTTAACGTTGGTAAAATGTTAATACTACTCAAAGTGATCTGCATATTCAATACTATCCTTATCAAAATCCCAATGACTTTTTCCTATTTTTTTTTTTTGCAGAAATAGAAAATGCACCCTATAAGCCATGTGGGATCTTAAGAGACTTTGAATAAAATAATCTTAAAAAGGAACAAAACTGGAAGATGCATACTTACTAATTTCAAAACTGAGTACAAATTATAGCAATCAAAACAATATGGTAGTGGCATAGAGACGACCATAGACCAATGGGATAGAATAGAGAGCCCAGAAGTAAACCCTCATCCTATAGTCAAATGATCTTGATGAGGGTGCCAAGATTGTTCAATGGGGAAAGGACAGTCCTTTCAACAAATGGTGCTGGGAAAACTAGATATCCTTATGCAAAAGAATGAAGTTCGACCCTTACCTAATATTTTGTACAAAACTTAACTCAAAGTGGATCAAAGACCTAAATGTAAGACCGAAAACAATAAACTCCTAGAAGAAGAAGAAGAACTCTTGGACAAAGACTTTGCCACATTGGATGTGGCAAATATTTCTTGGCTATGACACCACAGTCACAGGTAACAAAATATACAAATAGTTCTTTATGAAAAGAATTTTAAATTGTGCATCAAAGACACTATAAGAGAGTGTAATTCACAGAACAGGGAAAATATCTACAAAGCATATATCTGATAAGAAGAATTAATATCTAGAATATATAGAGAATCCTAACTCAACAGCAAAAACCCAGACAATGCAATTAAAAATTGGATAATGTACTGGAGTAAACACTTTTCTAAAAAAAGATATACAGATATCCAATACACACATGAAAAGATGCTCAATATCACTAATCATTTAGGAAATCTAAATCAAATCCACAGTTAGATACTTCTCAGATCCATTAAAATGGCTATCAAAAAAACAAGTGTTGTCAAGGATGTGGAGAAATTGGAACTCTTGTATTCTTCTGATAAAAATGTAAAATAGTATTGTTGTTATGGAAAACAGTATGGTGGTCCCCCCCACCCCCAAATTAAACACAGAATTACCAAATAAATGATCCAACAATCCTACTTCTGGATATATACCCCAAAGATTTGAAGGCAGGGTCTCAAATAGATATTTGTACACCCATCTTCACAGCAGCACTATTTACAACAGCTAAAATAAGGAAGCAACCCAAGAGTCTATCAATTGCTAAGTGGATAAGCAAACCACAGTATATACATACAATGGAATATCATTCGGCTTTAAAAAGAAAGACAACTCTGCAAAATGATATGATATGGCTGAATCTTGAGGACATCACATTAAGTGAAAGAAGCTAGTCACAAAAAGATAAATACTATATGATGCTACTTATATGAGGTACTTAGAGTAGTCAATATTATAGAGGCAGAAAGTAGAACAATGTTTGCCAGGAGATGGGGGAATGGGAAGTTATTGTTTAATAATACAGTTTGTTTTACAAGATTAAACGATTTATGGAGATGGATGGTAGCGATGGTTGTATTACACCATTAAAGCATTTAATAACACTTTACTGTACACTTAGAAACAGTTAAGATGGTCAGTTTTATGCATTTTACCACAATAAAAAATTTGAAACATGGTACTACTTTAAGCTACTATAGTTGCAATAAGTTTTACACAGTAACAGAAAACAAATACAATTACTAACTTCATTTTATTAGATGAATAAATTGTTGCTTAAAGAGTTTAAAGAACTTGTTCAAGTTTAAAGAGCTGTAACAGAGATGGTGTTTAGACCCAGGCAGTTGGAGGAAGAGTCTAAGATTTTAATCACTAATATATATCTGTTTTTCAAAATCTGTTTTAAGTAGGAAAAAGAGACTAATTTTCAAAACTTAAAAGGTTATTACATTTAATAACATATCACCACTAGGACACAATATTGAATAGATTATTTTCCACCTTTAGAGATTTTTATGTTTTTATTATAAAGGAAAGGCTATTAAAATTTTGTAATGTTTTTGTTTATTTTGTGTCTGTAGGACATTATTCATAATAAGATCCAACAAGACTAAAAAAAGTACATTTGTTATTTAAAAATACTAGCAGGATGATGAAATAAAAGCTGGTCTCAATTGTAAGTGCCAGATGTCATAGAATAAAGTACCATCAATCACATAAGGAATAAAGCTCCTGTAGTGTTTACACATTAAGAAAACATTCCCTAAAAGCCTACGATAGATCACCATTGCACACAGAAAAAAGTACAAATCCCTAGTCAGCTGCAACATGCATTTTCAGCTTTATTTTAACTATTTGTCTTCATAAGCCCTCTAACTACTAATGACTTCAAAATGTCTGGTGCTTTTCTGTGTCTGAACCTGCATTCACACTACATCAAAATGAAATGATCTTCCTCTTCACTGTTGCCTCTAAAATTTTAACTCATTCTTTAGAGTGGAGCTCAAATTCCACCTTGTTGGTGCAACATTTCACTAAAAACCCCTGCTTGAAACCTTTTTTCTCTCCTTTACCTCTGTTGATATTTACTGTCTGCATGAATTCATCATATATTTTATTGAATTATTAGTATTCAATTCAACTTCTTAAATAGTTGTGAGATATCTAGGTGCTGTGCAGACTCTAGAGAGAAAAGTCAATAAGACACAGCCCCTGACTTCAAAAATTTCCTTCTCAGTTGATTGATAGCTATTTAAATGACAAATACCTAAGATTCCAAAGCATATTTTAAAAAGGTAAGTTAGGCTTTCAAATCAAAAAGCTTTCATAACTTAATAGGAAAAATAAACATTCATTTTAAAAACAAACTTTTAATTTTGAGCACTAGGTGTTATACATTAAGTACTGTATCACTAAATTCTACTCCTAAAACCATTGTTATACTCTATGTTAACTGACTTGGATTTAATTTAAAAAAATTTTTAAACTTTGAATTTTAAATAAAAATAAACATACTTTCTCACAGAACAGAGAAATAGACTAAAGCTACACTCATAAGGTCAATCCTCTCCTTGTAGTGAACAAAAAATGGGAAAGCAAAATAGTTGGTACTGGGGCATGAAATGTAAACAGTTTATGGTTGGAACAGAAAATGTCAGTTAAGGAAATAAACATACAAATTATAGTAATAAGACATATTTTTTAGAGGTAGTGAAAGAGAAAAGTAAGTTTCATCATCAAAAAGCTCACTCTCATCTCCCTATATTAATATATGCAGATAGCAATAGATGTTTTTTTCTAGAACTGCTCAGGTTGGTTGTAAATTCATATGTAGAAAAGAAATTAAGGAGGTTGTCACTACTAGATAAAACATCGTATAAATACTGTAATTTCCCAATATTTAAAAGAGTATGATTTGGTGTTTGAATAGACAGCCCAATGAAATCAAATAGAAAGTCCAGAAATATATACAAATATAGGGACTGTTAAGTGTTTCAAAGTATTATCTTGAATCCAGTTGGAAAATACAGATTTTTCAAAATTGGATTTTATATAACTAGATTATCATATGGAAAATACTAAAGTTATGTCTATATCATCTACTTACAAAGATTAAACTCCAAATTTGCAGAGAATTACATGTCAGAATATGAGATTATAACTTCTTTGGGGAAGATGAAATAGATACACTTTCTCCTATTCCTCTTGCTAAGTACAACTAAAAACTATTGATTTCATATATAAAACAAAACATAAGAAGATTCTGAGATGTGGAAAGAGGAGGCAGACCAGCGAGAGACTCTGGGGCCAAAAGAATGAAATAGAGGCAAGTTTCACGGACTTCCTTTTTGCTTCATATATTCCAGACTTAGAGCTAATGTAGCTGGCAATCCAGAAACACCAATAAGTGCAGAAAAGCAAAGCCCTCTCTAACCAAAACCTGCTCTCTCTAACCAAACCACACCAAATAACAACAAACACAAAAAAACAAAAACAGAAACAAAAAACAGGAAAAGAGAAAGCCTAGTAAGACTAAAAATTATTAGATAATAATTTCTCTACTCTAGCCAATTACTACAGGAAATATGGCAGAGAGACACTCATTCTTGACCAAGAAGGCAGAGTGAGAAACTCAGACTACCATCCTTGCCATGCTGTAATAAGTTACCTCAAGACACTCACTGTGGTGTGTTATTAAAGAAAGCTAAGTATGAAGATGGGATTTTCATCCTCAGTATATTATAAAGGCCCACTCAGCCCCATGGTGTCATTGGGGAGACTGGAATTCCATTTTCACAGAGAAGTAATGAAGTTCCTCTTCTCCCACACATAAGAATAATGTTAGAAGAGGCCTAGTAGAGAATGAGGATGTTCACCAAAACTCATATTCCCCTGTGATATAAGTAGAGGACCTATGGAGAGCAGAAATGAGACACTCTTAACCTTCGCAGTCTGAGTGTTACCAGAGGAGACTGTTCGGGGAGTAGAAGTTCCCACCCCTTGCCTGCAGTAACTCTCATCTCTTTGTTTGTCAATAGAAGCCCAGTGGGGAACCTACACTTCTATCCTACTTGGCAATAATGCAGCAGGATCACCTTTTCCCTCTTCTCTTGCTAGAGTAGTATAGAGGAGATAGGCTAAAATGGAAGGTTTAAAAATATCCAAAATATCATAATACAATATTAAAATATCCTGATTTCAATTAAAACATCACTAGTCTACCACACAAAGAATCAGGACATTTAAACTTGAATTAGGAAAACAAAAATGAAAAACACTCAACCAATACACGCAAACAAGATGACAGGAATGTCAGAATTATCTTCAGAAGATTTCTAAAGCTGTTATTATAATAATGCTTCAATGAGCAATTGTGAACATTCTTGACACAAATGGGGAAAAAATAGAGTCTTACCAATGAAATAAAAGATACTAAATATAACCAAATAAAAATTTTTAAATGAAAACAATATAAGTAAAGTAAGACATATAGTGGATGGGTCCAAAGCTAAATAAACAGAATGAATCAGTGAATATAAAAATAGAACAATATTAGAAATGTCAGAAATTACTCAATGTTAGTGGGAGAAATAAAATACATTTAAAAAAAAAAGATTAACAGAGCTTCAGACCTGTGGGATTATAGTACGAGGTCAAATAGTTTTTGTCTAGGAGTCTCAGAAGGAGTGGGAAAGAGGGTGAAATTCAAAAAGTATTCAAGAAACACTGGATGAAAACTTCCCAAATTGGCAAAAGACCTAAAACTACAGATTCACTAAGCTAAGCAAATCCACAATAGGATATACTCAAAGAATCAGACCAGACCAAGACACATCACGGTCAGTCTTGGAAAAAATTACTCCTCTCTCTATGGAAAAACTATTTGAATTACTGCAAGTTCTCATTAAACATCATGGAGACCAGAAGGCAGTGACACAACACTTCTCAAGTGCTGTAAGAAGAGTGGCTAAAGGAAGTTCTCTTCTTTCAGCGGGAAATGATGATAGAAGTGATGAAGTTTTGGCGTGATGGGTGCTCATGGGGTCCAGAGCCTATGGCCAAGAAAGAATTCTTGAAGATGTCTTTGGTGCAAAAATAGTGATTTTATTAAAGCATAGGACAGAACCCATGGGCAGGAAAAGTTGCAGTGGCCTTGTGAAGAGTGACTGGTTACATACATGAAACTGAAGGAGGTAAAGACAGAAGGAAGCCCTCAGAGGGTCTTTGATATGCTAAAGAGGACTCCTGAGACCTTGCTATTGTCAGGTTAAGGTTGTTTTTCTCTAGTAAGGCATTAACATTACTGGGGTAAGAGATTACTGGAGAAATGTTATACTCAGTATTTGCCCCAAGTATTTGCCAATGAGCTGTAGGTTTTAAGGAAATTTAATTTTACCTGTCATTTCCTTCTTGCCTTTGTTCTCTATATCACTGTGGAGGGTGATGTTGGGGTTCCAAGAAACTGAGTCTATAGGTTTCTGGAGATTAGACTCTTAGTAAGATTGCCTTTATGTTATAATTTACCAAGACATTTGTAAACTGATGTCCTGCATGACTGTGATCTCAATCAGTTAACCATTTGTTTTCTTTCCTTTCTTTGTCCGTGGACATCCTGGAGTGCCTAAGGAATATCACACATCTCTCACCCTGGGGGAGGGGGTGCTAGTTTATATTTTGCCCTCAGTCTTTCCCACGATCCCTCATCAGAAGGACTCTTGCCATATCAGGAGGGATGAAAAAATAGTAGAAATAGTAAATATATGGATAATTTTCCAACTGAGTTTTCTAAATGATATCTGATGGTTAAATCCAAAATGACAGTAATGTCTGGGTGGTTTTAAATGTATGTAGAGGAAATATTTGAGACACACTATATAAATGGGAGTGGTTAAAGGCATGTAAAAAGAGATAGGGATTCTGAATGGGAAATGTCAATACTAGCAGACTGTTGTTTTAATACTACCCAGGATTTGTTTCAATCAGACGTGGCAAGACACACAGACATGAACATGACTGCCATGAAAGAATAAGTTGTTATACTTACCGATGCCTAGAAACAGGATGCTTGGCACATCATTCAGGACCACATGGTAAGCACCATGGTTGATCAGGAGGCAGGGGAAATGTGGACAAGAGTCTTTATTGTAGTTTATATGGGAAAAAATTAGGCAAAGTAGTATAAAAAGGCATGGTATTGGCTACTTTAAATAATTTCAGTGAGCTTTAGGGGGTAGGGGCTGTCTTGAACTGTCTGGTATCTTACCCTAGGGTGGTTAAGACAGGTGGATAGTACTTTGGAGTAGAGAGGTATAAGAGCTAGATAAAGGGGTGGGGGGGGATGGGAGTTGGCTCTAGATTGATTGGTTTGCATATGAAAGGCACATTTACAGGCAAATCATTTACTTTCTCTAGGAATTAGCAAACCCTGGAGGGAGCAGTCCTTCAAACACAGAAACTGGAAAACTAACAAATATGGGTACTACAACTTTGTTTGTACGTGTGTGTATGAACATATAATATATATTATATATCCTGCATTACGTATGTTATGTATGTATTGATGAGGGAGCATGAGGCAAGCTGACAGGCCACAAACATCCCCCCTCCAATCCCACAGGTGGGATATGTGTGATACTTCCCAGGCACTCCTGGCTGCCCAAGGACAAAGGAAAGGGGTAAACAAATGGTTAACTGAAAGAGGTTATAGTCCTGCAGGACCTAAGTTTCCATCACTCCTCCATACTGATGTGGGAAACAAAGGCAGAAGGAAATGGCAGGTAGAACTAAAAGTCCTTATAACCTGCAGCCCATTGACAAGTACTTGAGGCTAATAGAGTAAAATGTTTCTATAGGAACTCCTTACTGTCTTAATGTTAATGCTTTGCCAGAGGAAAAAACAAATTTAACTTGACAATAGCTAGGCCTCCAAGTATTCCTTGAGTCTTCTCTAGCATATGAAAATCTCAACAGAAACTTTCCCTGGACTTTACCTCCCCCAACCCCATAGTGTATAACCAGTTTCTCCTCCTGGGCAGCTCTTCCAGCCCATGGGTCCTGTTCCTGTCCTTCAATAAAATCACCTTTTTTCACCAAAGACATCTTCAAGAATTCTTTCTTGGTCTTTGGCTCTGGACCCCACGAACACTACTATCACCCCCCAAAAAACTCATCATACATAATTGAATGACGAGAACAAGAACTATAAAAAAGACTGGTACAGAAAGATTTTCTCAAAATCATTGTAAGATATAAAAATATAATTTAAAGTATTTTCAAGTTATCAAATGGAAGATAGGAAAGCATAGAAATAAAAAAATGGAAGGAACAAAAAGGAAAACAAGAAAAATGGGGAAAAACTTCCATTTTCAGCTCTCATATGTAGATTGCTTAGAAGTTATCATTTCTAGGCTTATAAACAAACAAAAAAAGAATCAGTACACCAAAAATCAAAGAACTCAAGTCACAGGTAAAATTGACACCTTGAAATCTGGAGCGACAGGTCAATCTAGAGTCACAGGTAGGATTAGCCCAATAGGAGGTAGGTCCCTATGGTAGCAGAGATAGCACACTTGATAGACAAAGACTTTAATTAAGGCAACTGTTTTAAATGTACTCAAAGAACTAAAGGAAGCCATAAAGAGCTAACGGAATCCAGGGGAGCAATGTACAAATAAATAGAAAATATCAATAAAGAGACAGAAAGTATAAATAGGAACCAAACAAAATTCATGAACTGAAAAGTATAATTACTGATATGAAAAACTCTCAAGGGGCATCTGGGTGGCTCAGTCCGTTAAGCGTCCGACTTTGGCTCAGGTCATGATCTCATGGTTTGTGGTTCGAGCCCCGTGTCAGGCTCTGTGCTGACAGAGCCTGGAGCCTGCTTCAGATTCTGTGTCTCCCTCTCTCTCTGACTGTCCCCTGCTCACGCTGTCTCTCTCTCTCTCTCTCTCTCTCAGAAATAAATTTTAAAAAAGAAAACATTAAAAAAAATTTTTAAAGAGAAAAACTCACTAGAGGGTTTCAAGAGCAGCTCTGAACAGGCAGAAAAATGAATCACCAAACTTGAAGATAAATCTTCTTAGATCTCCTAGCCTAGGAGAGTTCCCGTCCAAGATGGCACCTCAGGGAGACCCTGAGCTTATCTCCTCCACAGACCCATTTACAGAGAAATTCTCCTGAAGAACTGGGGGCTGACTGAACAGTTTCTGCACAGCAAAAAAAAAAGAGAAAGCAAGAAAAATGGACATAGTAACAAAGGAAACCTGTTGGGGGCCATTCTGAGCCCACAACTGAGTCGAGAAAACTCCTGGTGAGGTTAAAGCAAGTTTGCACGGTCTCTTGCCAATCAGATGGCGACCGATATCCACCCCCACTCAATTATTTCTGCTTGAGCACCGACCCCTAAGGTACCTTGTTCATCAATATCGGGAGTGACTTGTCCCCTTATTCCGGCCCAGGTATGATGATTGCACCTTGTGAAGGAACTTATTGTGGGAACTTCTTTGATTATGGGAATAGAGGGGCGCCTGTCGGTTAAGCATCCGACTTTCGCTTGGGTCATGATCTCGCCGTTAGTGGGTTCGAGCCCCGCGTCGGGCTCCGTGCTGACTGCCAGCTCAGAGCCTGGAGCCTGTTTCAGAGTCTGTGACTCTCTCTCTCTCTGACCCTCCCCTGCTCATGCTGTCTCTCTCTCTCTCTCTCTCCTAGAAATAAATAAAAATATTTTTTAAAAATGATTATGGGAACAGTGAGCGTGTCTCCAACAGGTTCTGTTTCCCTCCATACTTTCCCTTGAGCTATGAACAGGCTAATGACCCTTACTCATGAAAGATTGACCTTTACATGTACAACTCTGTTTCTACCATTGCGTTAGTCCAAGATGTTCATAAAGCTCAACATGTAAATCAGCTAACCAAAAATGTCTCTCTTGCCCTAGCTATTCTAGAAATCATAAAACTAGACACATAGGTAAATGCACTCGAAGAGGCTATCCTATGTGTTGGAAATGAGCTAAACTCTTTATAGGTATGGTTGGTTCTCTGGTGCCATAAAGCATATAACTGGAAAATCAAGTCTTGCCTGGAGACAAAGAGTCTAACTTAGAGAGAAGGAACAGATAAGAGCAGAACATAAGTTACTACATATACCTTTGCTAACTGATGGTGTATAGCAGCCCTTTCCCTAAGGCCTACATTCCACAAACACCTTCCCTTACCCTGGCAGCTGTGATGAGGTTGGATAAGAGTATATACAAACCTATGACTTAATCTTAGCGTTATTAAAATGTGAACACCTTGTTATTTTCTTAGTTACTCAACCTCACTATAATTGGGGCAGTTCTGCAAGAAGACTTCTGTAAAACCTGTTTCTGTACATTTCCAAAAAGCATCTTATCACAGAGGACGATCCATTGTTAAAATTCCATAATTTTTCCAAACTTCTGATGCCATGTTAACATTTGACCTATAAATAAAGACACCAAAACCAACAGGACAGAGATGCCTGTCTGGTGATCAGAAAGGATCTCAGGGCTCTCTCACTTTCTCCCTCGCCGACACGGTCCATCCTTCAGGGACCCCTGGACCTGCCGGAATCGGCCTCCAACAGCAACCCCTGCCCCAGATGCAGTAAACTGTGGTGGAAAGGGACAGTACTGAGGAACCACAAGAAGATTTGTCTGCCCTGCATCACAGAACAAGAAAAAAGCCTCAGTTAAAAAGAGCAACTAGAATATAGAGGAACTAGCTCCAAATAGTGGAGGAGCTGCTAGAACTCCATGAATACCATGATTTTTGTTATCAACATGGAGCCTGATGAGGGGCTCACTTCCACGAACCATGAGATCATGACCTGAGCTGAAATCAAGAGTTGGATGCTGAACTGACTGAACCACTCAGGTGACCTGAAAAAATCTGCATTCTGAAAACTATAAAACACTGATGCAAGAAATTGAAGGAGACACAAGCAAATGGAAAGGTATTCCATGCTCAGGGATTGGAAGAATTAATATTGTTAAATGTCCATACTACCCAAAGTAATCTATAGATTTAATGCAAACCCTATCAAAATACCAAAAACATTTTTCACAGAAATATAACCAAAAATATTAAAATTTGTATGAAACCACAAAAGATCCTGAATACTCAAAGCAATCTTGAGAGAGAAGAAAAAAACTGGAGGTATCACAATTCCAGATTCCAAGATACATCACAAAGCTGTTGTAATCAAAACAGTATGGTAATGGTACAAAATAAACACAGAGATCAGTGGAAAAGAATAGAGAGAGAGCTCAGAAATAAACCCATGCATATATGGTCAGTTAATCTATGACAAAGGAGGCAAGAATATAAAATGGGGAAAAGACAGTTTCTTCAACAAATGGTGTTGGGAAAACGGGACAACTACATTCAAAAAATGAAACTGGACCACTTTCTCACACTGTAAACAAAAATAAACTGAAAATGGATAAAGACCTAAATGTGCGACCTGAAACCACAAAAATTCTAGAATAAAACATAGACTTTTTTTTTTATCATCTCATGTAGAAATATTTCTCTAGATGTCTCCTCAGGCAAAGGAAATAGAAAACAAATATTGGGACTGTATCAAAATAAAAATTTTTCCACAGTGAAGGAAACCATGAACAAAATGAACAAACAATCTACTGAATAGAAGAAGATATTTGCAAATGTTGTATTTGATAAGGGGATAATATCCAAAATATAAAAAGAACTTACACATCTCAACACTAAAAAAAAAAAAAAAAAAAAAGCAATCCAATTTAAAAATGGGCAGAGTAGATAAATACGTTTCCCAAAGAAGACTTACATATGACCAACAGGTCCATCCTTATCCTACATGATAAGATGCTCAACATCACTAATCATAAGGGAAATTAAAATAAAAACCACAATGAACTATCACTTTACACCTAGCAGAATGGCTAAAATAAAACAGATAAAAAATAATAAGCTTTGTTGAGAATGTGGAGAGAAAGGAACCCCTGTACACTGTTGGTGGGAATGTAAATTGATGCAACCACTGTGGAAACAGTTTGGAGTTGCCTCAAGAAACTTCAAAAATTCTATATTATCCATTAATTCTGCTACTGGTATTTACCCAAAGAAAACAAAAACACTAATTTCGAAAGGCATGTGCACCCCAATGTTTATTGCAGCATTATTCACAATTATCAAGACACAGAAGCAACCTAGGTGTCCATTGATAGATGAAGATAAAGAAGTGGTGTATACACAGTGGAATACCACTAAGCCATAAAAAAAGAATAAGATCCCATTTGTTGTCTTTTTTTTTTTTTNTCCCCGTACCGGGGGCGCAGCCAAAGTTGGTTGCACTCTTCAACTCAGGCCAGTCCCAGTCTCCAAATCGCAGTCCGTGCGCCCCACTGAAATCGCCTTAGACACAACTACACAGGCAGCCCCCTCGGGGCAATTCCAGGCCCCCTGACTGGCTCTGGGGGTGGAGTCAGAATTGCTGATTCCGTCTCTGGGTCGGGCTGGCGAGCATGCGCGGGGGCCTGCCTGCCGGGTGCGCAGAGCCCGCTGGAGTGAGGAAAACCGGGTTCCTCTATGGCTCGTCACCCGAGACACGAACTCGCGGGCAAATCTCCCAGTTTTTAGCTCTTTGCCTTCCCTCTCGAGTTCCAGCCAGCCAGGAGCGCGGACGCCCAGTGTCCCCGCGCGGCTCTTCCAGGGGCCCAAGCCCGCCGGGAGGACAATGGCGGCAGGCGCGCCGCTACTCTGAAGTCCAGCCGCCAGGAGCAGCACAAAGAAGCAGTCTGTGCCTCAGCTCCCCCGGGACCAGTTGGCGCGAGGGGACCTGGCGTGCAGGTATTTGGCAAGTACGGTCTTTCTATGCCCCGAGCGGAGGTTTTTCCCCTGAGTGGAGGTTTTTCTGATTCAGACTCTCTTTTTCCCCTCTCCCTCCCTGTAGAGGGGGATTGCCTCCGACCCTGGAGTCTCCGATCCCGGCCCAATTTTATTTTCCCCAGTTCACACTCATGTTAGAAGGCTTTCTCAGTGGATCCTGTGTCCTTTTTCTCCCAATCTCTCAGGTTTTGTAAGGTTTCCAATGGCTTCAGATCTTTCCGTGTGATGTATGGGAGTGAGTGCAAGTACGGAGCTCCTTACTTTGCCATCTTGCCCCTCCCCCTCCTGGGGGTGCCCACCTCAAAGAGTAGGAAGAGAATTGAGTCCGGGACAAGGTGTGTCCCACCCCTAGGATGCAGAAACCCGGCTTTGGAGTGGAGGTGGTTGGTGGTGTAGTTGGTGGTTGTGTGAGGGGAGTCGGACGCCCTCCCTCCTTGTCCTCTGAGGCCAGTCTAGCAACAGTGGACGCAAGAGATGCTGAGAGGGGAGTTTGGTTTCTCCAGAAACCCCGACTCCATCCTTGGAGAAAATGCGGCTGGGGACTCAAGATCTACACTACACTAATAGTGTAGATGGATATAACATAATAGAGGGTATTATGTTAAATGAAATAAGTCAGACAGTGAAAGACAAATACTGTATTATTTCACTTACATGTGAAATATAAAAAGGGAGACAAATTAATGAACAAAAATCAAACTTAATTGNAGAAAATGATCAAGATTCATTCTTCTGCATGTTGCTGTCCAATTCTCCCAATACCATCTGTTAAAGAGGCTGTCTTTTTTCCACTGGATGCTCTTTCTTGCTTTGTCAAAGACTAGTTGGCTGTATACTTTTGCGTCTACTTCTGGGTTCTCAATTCTGTTCCATTGTTCTATGTGTCTGTTTTTGTGCCAATACCATACTGTCTTGATGATGACAGCTTTGTAGTAGAGGCTAAAGTCTGGGATGGTGATCCCTCCCGTTTTGGTTTTATTTTTCAGTATTACTTTGGCTATTCGGGGTCTTTTGTGGTTCCATACAAATTTTTGGATAGTTTGTTCTAGTTTTGAGAAGTATGCTGGTGCAATTTTGATTGGAATTGCATTGAATGTGTAGATAGCTTTGGGTAGTAATGACATCGTAACCATATTTATTCTTCCTATCCATGAGCATGGAATGTTTTTCCATTTCTTTATGTCTTCTTCAATTTCCTTCATAAATTTCCTATCAAACTCAATTATTTTATGTTTTCATAACAAAGTAGTGACCTTTAGGCATCTGACAAATCCAGTTACATTGAACACATGGTAGAGAAATAAGATACTACACAAATTATATTTTCCATGGCATGAAACGATGGTGTTCATAAAATAGTAATAGGAAACAATATACCTGATTTCTTCAGCCACAAATGAATATGTTGCTGAAAGCTTAAAAAAAAAGTCCCAGTGTGAGAAGCAGAAAAGGAAAAATAATGAAGAAAAATGAACAGAATCTAAGAGATGGTGATTTGAGACATCATCAATTACACCAACATACACATAATAGAAGCTTTAGAGGGAGAAAAGAGAGGAAAGGGGCAGGAAGAGCATTTGAAGAAATATGGACTGAAAACATCACAAATTTGATAAAAATATATCAATTTACATATTCAAGAACCTGGACAAATTACAGAAGGATGAATGTGAAGATCACCACACTTAGGCACATTATAATCAAATTGTTGAAAGACAAAGACAGAAAGACTCTATTCCCAAACCACACAACAGTCTTCTCAAAAGCAAAGGATCTTTAGTGTTGAAAATTTCTCATCAGAAACCATGGAGGCTAGAAGGGAATGATATGACATTGTTGAAGTGCTGAAAGGAAAAATAAAAAACCCAAAAAACTAAGAATCCTCTGTCAAACTGTCTTTTAAAAATGAAATAGAAACTAAGACATTTTTGGATAAACAAAAGCTGAGGAAATTCACTGTTATTGGACTCGCTTTATGAGAAATGTTGAAAAAATGAAAGGAACCAGACAGTAACTTGAAGCCTTACAAAGAAATAAAGAAATCTAGTAAAGGTAACTACATAATTAAATATAAAAGCTCATATTTTTGTATTTTCATTTTGTAACTACTTTTCTTATTTAACCAATGATTGTTTTTTGTTTTAATTTTGAGAGAGAGAATGCAAGGGGGGGAGAGGGGCAGAGGGAGAGAGAGGGAGAATCTTAAACAATCTCCACACTCAGTGCAGAGCCCATTGTGGAGCTTTATCTTACTACCCTGAGATCATAATCTGAGTTACAAACCAAGAATCGGTCGCTTAACTGACTGAGCCTCCCAGGCATCCCTCCATATGATTTTAAAAATAAATATAAAGCCAATCCTTATATAAGTGGGACCTGAGAATCTGCCTTTCTAGCATGTTCCCAGGGGATACTGTGCGGACAGCTACTCTATAGGAGGCCTCTTTGGCAGAATGCAAGTGGGTTTTAGTTCAGATCAGTGATTTTCCTTTCAAATTGAGAACCTGGTGTCTGTGTAACTATTATCATCCCAGACACCCACCCTAGATGCAAACCTGGCAAAAAACATCACATTTCACCTTCAATTTAGTATTGGCCACCATACGGCTCTTATTTTCTGTTCTCAGACATTATTGCTAATTAACAGTTAAATTATGACTTGTTAATACTCATTAGCTGCATGTGGCAGTGTAGCATTTTTGTTTTCACCACAAACAGCTCTTCTGCCCTCCTTTAAGTCCTTGTATTGCTACTCCCACCCCATGTCTTTTTCTAAATGTTTGTTTATTTTTGAGAGAGAGAGAGAGAGGCTGAGAACAGAGAGAGAGGGAGACATAGAATCCGAAGCAGGCTCCTGCTCTGAACTGTCAGCACAGAGCCCAGTGCAGGGCTCAGACCCACCAGCTGTGAGATCATGACCTGAGCGGAAGTTGCAGCTTAACCCACTGAGCCACCCAGGCACCCCTCACCTCATGTCTTTACCAGTGCACCCCTAAAGTACAAGTACTGGAGTATCTGGTATGAAGAAAGCCAAGCTTTCCCTGCTTTTGTGAAACTACCCCTTTCCTATAAAGCTTGTTGCTTCTCTTCTTCCTCAGTGGCATTGAGGGCCTTAAAAATATCACACCTGGGGCCACTGTGTTACTTTGCAATAATTTATTGCAGCTTTTCTGGTCACTACACTGTTGCTAACTCCACCACTCACTCTTTTTTTTTTCCACAAATAGTTTATTGTCAAGTTGGTTTCCATATAACACCCAGTGCTCTACCCCACAAGTGCCCTCCTCCATGCCAATCTTTCCCCTCCCCCCCCACACCCATCAGTCCTCAGTTTGTTCTCAGCATTCAAGAGTCTTTCATGGTTTGCCTCTCTCCCTTTCCCCAACTACTTGCCCCCTTCTTCTCCCCCTTGGTCCTCCGTTAAGTTCCTCCTAATCCTCCTATACATGCAAACATATTTGTCCTTCTCTGCCTGACTTATTTCGCTCAGCATAACACCCTCAAGGTCCATCCATGTTGCTACACATGGCCAGATTTCATTCTTTCTCATTGCCATATAGTATTTCATGGTATAGATAAACCANTGCTGGGTCATAGGGGAGTTCTATTGTTAGTTTCCTGAGGAACCTCCACACTGTTTTCCAGAGGGGCTGCACCAGTTTACATTTCCACCAACTAACTCCACCACTCACTCTTGACACTTTCCACCTACTCTCGTTAGATTTCCTCTCTTTCCTGAGAAATAGGTAAGTCTTATCAAGATTTACTGACCTAAACTCTGCAATGTTGCAAGTCCTGCTTCTGTAAATTGCAGCGCTGTTGCTTGCTGAGTGTTTTATTAAAGGAGAACATTCCTTTTGTTTAATGAATACTTGCCTTGTACTAGGAACAGATTGACTACAAAGTGACTTCAGTACTATCCATTTACACTTGTGCATGGCCAATTTCTGCTTTGAAATCTAATGATGTCTGCTACATATTGTATGGTCTAGCAAACAGGTAATATATACTAAATAATGGCTATGAGCAAGCATCTATGCTGAGTGTCTTACACAGCATATATACTTAATCCTCACAATTACCCTATCAGGTAGGTACTAATATTATGTCTATTATACATATGAAAAATTAAAGTGTAGGAAGATTAAGTAACCAAGGTCACATAACTAAACAGTAGACAAAGATTTAAAATGCAATGAAAACTTAAGTACATTTTACTGCAGAACACTCAACTGTTTCTCATTTATTTGCTGGCCTGGTTATCACCAAATTCACACAGACACTAACTACACATGGACTCCAAATCCCAGAGTATGTTAAAGCTGCTTTCTCTTTCCATTTTTATTTTGATCCCTGTGTTTAGGGAAAGGACTCTCACATCCACAAAGTTGTAGATGGGGAACACTATTTGGCATGATTTGGCTCTCTTTGGACTGTAAAATTCTATCCTCCTCTTTTTCTCTGATACTCTCTGAAGGTTTCATTTGGCCATGACAACAGAATTGCCAGTTTCAATTTTTCTGTCTTTAAATTTTCTTCCAGTCTCCATGGGCCAATGGCCTTTGATTTCCCACTCTTGGGAGTTTCTGTCAGACAAGCCTGTGTGCTGTTGAATTTCTACAGGGAGAAGAGAGGAAATCCACCCTGAATTTTCAGATGGGACTTTCATGAGTTTCAAATCCAAGTTGAAGTTATTTGTTTTTCCTTGGCAAAATTCCACGTTAGTGGGAGGCAGGTATAGGAAGCAGCAGCCTGGGCCTCCCATTTTCATTGTTTGTTCTGTTTCCCAGAGATCCAGTTTCATGTTTTGAAAACTTTAGCAGTAAAATCAAATTTACCAGGAAAGACAACACCCTGACAACAAATGAAAAAACAGGGGAAAGCAGATAGCTTTCCTTGCAATGGTGTTTTACCAACTTTTCTTGATTATGTTTGATTTCAACTTTTAAAAGCCACCATAGACTCCTGTGTTTATTTTCCAAGTTTCCATTTCTAACTTAGGAGCCTCATTTGGGTGAAAAAAATAAGAATCATTTCTTGTTCCTTGGAGCAAACTCCTTTCTACTACTATAGAAGTGAGGAAAAAAGGGCTATGTTCATGATCAAAACTGAGAACATGCCTGAAAAAAATGTTCTTTGGTATAAGATTGTATTCCCAATTTTTAACTCTTTATTATAGTATAATACACATAGAAAAATGTACAAAATATAAACCTGCATCTTAATGAATTATCACACAGGAAGCATCTGTGTGCTCACCAAGAAAGGGAGCACAGCTAATCATCTTTATGTCCCTCCCACTTTCCATCTTTTCCCTTGTTCCCAAAGGTAATCACTTTCCTGACTCTGCTAATATAATTCAGTTTTGGTTTATGTGTTTTCTGTTGTCTGATTTCTTTCACTCAATAGCATATTTGTGAGATATATCCATGTTGTATGTTGCAGTAATTCATTCATTTTCAGTACCATATACATTTTTGTTGATGATTATGCATACTTATTCAGCCTAACGTTGAATGATATTAGGGTTGTTTCCCATTCAAGGCTCATACTATAATATTCTTATATTTTTCTTGGTGCACACATATATGCATTATCACAAGATATATACCATAAGTGGAATGGCTGGGTTACAGAGAATCTGTGCCTACAGATTAAATAATACACAGCTTTTCCAAAATGGCCAGACCAGTTTGTACCCCCACTGGTAGGATATAAAGATTCCTGTTATTCTACATATTTGCCAACACTTAGTATTTTTATTCCCAGATGTTTGAAGAGATCCTTCCCTTTAATGCTAAACTAACATTTTATTGAGGCTCCATTTTGTATAACTATAGGAAGATTAGTGTTTTTATCAGTTCTCCCCAATAATTTCAGAAACTCTCCAGAGAATGCTTACACATCTTATGGTTGTCAGCGTGGCCAACATCTATCTTCTTTGAGACCATTCCTTCACCCCCTGCCGGTCACTTCTTGCCGTCATACATCCTCAAGTCCCTTTTGAGGAAATATAGTGAAAAACACTATTCCAGTGGGGAACTTGGTGAGGACTTTACAAGAAAGAAATTTAGAGCATAAGAAATGAGTGATGGATTCTAAAAGCTGTGCTACTCATCCATATTAAAAAGTAACTGGGGTACAGGTGAATGGAACCAATTTTAGGTTAACACTAGAGGTTTAAGAATCTTCAGTAGATTTACCTGGGACCTCTGCCTTACACCATGATGTTTAGTTCCTTTGACTCAACTAGGCTTTCTTAGTTCTCCCAGTTGGTCGGCATCCCTCTTGTCAATGTTGCCATTAAATTTGGTTAAGAAGGAATCCAGTTCTGGGCCTAATACTCCTGTTCTTGACTTCTTCAAACTGTACTTCATCCCATAAGGCAAGGAGTACTCAGAGTCAAGGAAACACAAACTCTTTCTACAAACATGCTCCAGGTACATGGCACCTCAGAACCCCCTGCCCAAACAGCCTAAACCCCACTTTAAAAACATGTGTGTGCTTCATCACTGGGCCTGTATTTCTGAGACAGACATTACCTGGATGTAAAACCATAGGTCCAGACAGCTGAGGAATGGCTGACTACAAAGCGGGTGGATGATGTTTGGATACGAGAGCTGGGTTGACCACGGGCATGGGTACAAGCCCCTTCATCCTTCTAAATTGAGCTGGGGGTAAGGAGAGAGAAGGAACTGTTGGGAAGCAAGAGCTGGAGCAGCTCTCTCTCTGTGCCACTATATGGTAGTGTAGAACTCTGAGGACTTTGAGAATTTTGAATTCAAATATGGTCTTCTATGTTGTTAGGAAAGCATATTTGTCAAGGTCGGAGGATAAAATCTTTCATTTAACAGTTTGTTCAAGTGATTTATTACAACCTTTAAGTATTTAGACACATATGAAGGCTGACATTTGTATCCTGGTTCTGGGCCCTACCGTTAGTGAGGTCTTGCTTCTTATTTCAACCTCTATACCTCAGTTGCCTGCTCAGCCTGATTCTGGATTCCAGCTCGGGAATCTTCCACTTAATGCCTAGCTGATACCAGTTAATTCTTGGTAACGTTCCCAAGCCCCTCTACTACTGATTTTGCTTTTCAATTCTTTCTAACATATATGGTGGCTGAATTTGTCACCCTGCACCTCAATTTTCAAGCCTGCTGCGATGTATCTTGATTAATACTAAAGAATATTTTTTCCTTTTTATCCCCTCCATCTAATCACTAAGAAAGTTTTTATGGGCTTTCTAATTAGTCGAAGAAACATCTACAAGATGAAGCAGCGTAAAATCAAGAGCTATCCATCTCTTTAATGACCTGGATGGATCAAGAGAAAACAAACCCCATTATGAAGAGCCTTCCCAAGATAACGCATCACAATAAATACTTTAAGTGTTCATTACTTGGTGCATCTGAAAGTTGGAGAAAATCCCTGGGTTGATTTGCAGGAAGAATGAAGCTTAAGGGAAAATGTTGAACATTATATAAGAGAAATTTGGGCTCAATAATCTAATCTCACTGCAAATAAGTAATTGTTCACTAGCTCTGGGCACCTGGAATAATAGAAAATACAGAAGAAAGAATCAGCAAAATAATTTAACATATATATTAATTTTCCCCTTTAAAATTATGGATTGTTGTATTATTTATGTATTAAGATTAAACTATTTTCATGCTAATGGCAGGATTCATTTTCATGAGAGAACAGTGTTAAACATCTTGATGACTATCTCCACTGAAGAAGAGGAACGTGGTCTGAATCAGTCAGGGGGAAAAACGTGGAGAGGTGAGTATGGAATTTTTAAAGTTCCAAGAGTAGTTTGGGAAGGAAGAAATGGAAGTCAAGCTGAGGGGTGGATCAAGGACTGAGGATGAATGGCAGCCCGCAAGAAACCTCCTGAGGTGGGAAGGGAGAGAACATTGGCAGTGCTGAGGGGGATCTGAGACTAAGATTTAGCTGCAAATTTTCTCCTGTGCTTTGCAATATTGTTTTCCTGTTCTTTCTTCTACAAACTTTTGAATCAAATATTCCTACAGAAAACTGTTTGGTATAAGTGGTATTTGTAGAAATCAAGAATGAGAAACTATACTTATTTATATTAGTATAAGATAAAAATCAAATATCAATCATAAGAGAGAAACACAGGGGCACCTGGGTGGCTCAGACAGTTAACACCTTGATTTTGGCTCAAGTCATGATCTCAGAGTTGGTGGGATCGAGTGCCATGTCTGGCTCTATGCTGACAGCAAAGAGCCTGCTTGGGATTCTCTCTTTCTTTCTCTCTGTCTCTCTCCCACATGTGCATGCTTTCTTTCTCAAAATAAATAAATACACTTAAAAAAAGAGAAAGAGAAAAAAACACAAATGAAATGGAAAATTCTACAGAGCCAAGAAATGAGGTCTGACTTAGAGAAACATAATCTCCTTTAGAATCTCTGGAAACATTGGTGGCAATGCTCTGTTCCTCATTATTTGTGGGACAAGTGCCAAGCTATCTGAATATACATGCTCAAGGGAAGGTGATTCTGCAAGGCTGGAGGATCTGGGGATGTCAGTTGATGCTACGTACATAGGCCGTTCTTACAAATTCAAGCTGTCTATAATCTGCAGATTTTTATAGAGACAGTACATATAGAATTAACTAGAAATTATTAGTTATCGAGTAAAGGGTATGATGTATTTATATAGGCATTAGTCAAAAGGTATTGTACATTTTCTCTGTTCTCAGCATCACACCTGTGCCATGAGAAACACAAAAGACATGTTAGAGACGGTTCCTGCTGCACAGGAGGTAAAAAAAGTCACTAAGTCACAGGAAGCATTAAGAGGACTGGGTGCTCATGCATGGGCTGTAAAGGTCACGGGAGTTCAAAGAAAGAAAAGATCAGCTGAGATGCAAATATCCAGAGAGGATGAGCTGTAGCTGAGGGAGGGCTAGGCCCAAATAGGGGTATGGGGGAAGGTATGGCCTTCCAGGCTGAGGAAACAGCACACACGCAAGCGCAGATGCAGGAATTCAGAATGGCAAGGAGTACTATATGCACTACAAAATGAATGAGTTGACCTGAGTAGATGGTTCTTTCCCCAAGGAGGCAGTTCTGAGATGCTGTTGCTTATGAGGAAAGAGAAGATAATGGAGAACATTGAAAGACCAGGCTGGAGACGATGTAAATTATTGAACCCAGTGGGAAGGAAATTTAATAAATGATATTTTATTTTAAGTAAACTCTATGCGCAACATAGGGCTTGAACTCATGACCCTGAGATCAAGAGTCACAAGTTCGTCAAACTGAGCCAGCCAGATACCCCAATAAACAGCATTTTAGAAATATTTGCCTAAGAAGAATGAAACTAGATCATTTTCTCACACCATGCACAAAAATAANCATATACATGAAAAAACAGAGGCAGGAAGGAAACAGTGGCCCCAGTTGGACATGAGCAACGTGTGACCAGACAAGATTGTGGGATCACAGTGTAGTCAAAGGATCTTGAGATTTTTTCACATTTTCAACTTAGCTCTATTTTAAAGCCCTCCCCACATAAAAATATGCTGTTTAATAGATCCAGCTCTAGTTTAAACTGTTTCAGTCTGGGAGAAGTCTCCATCCAACTTTTTTTTTTTTCAAATAGTTTATTATCTCCATCCAACTTTATAATAGAAACCTCTTTAAAGAAGTTCACTTCCCATTTTTGATGACTTTCAGGCTTTTTCATAAGCTTGAAAGAGACAACCTATTTCCTACAAGACTCATGTATTATATGCCTTTTATAGGAAAAGTGAAGATTAAAATTCATTATTATTTTATCTTTGTGGTTTCTACAGACACAGAGTATATGAGATGATGACAATGTGTGATGTCAGGTGTCCTGATGCAAACAGGCTCTTGTTAGTGGTCGGGCTGGTGACAGCTGTGGTGGGCTTGCAGNAGAGAAGTCTCCATCCAACTTTTTTTTTTCAAATAGTTTATTATCTCCATCCAACTTTATAATAGAAACCTCTTTAAAGAAGTTCACTTCCCATTTTTGATGACTTTCAGGCTTTTTCATAAGCTTGAAAGAGACAACCTATTTCCTACAAGACTCATGTATTATATGCCTTTTATAGGAAAAGTGAAGATTAAAATTCATTATTATTTTATCTTTGTGGTTTCTACAGACACAGAGTATATGAGATGATGACAATGTGTGATGTCAGGTGTCCTGATGCAAACAGGCTCTTGTTAGTGGTCGGGCTGGTGACAGCTGTGGTGGGCTTGCAGTGTTATTGAAAGTTTGATGAATGAATACAAAATGTGTAACTGGTATTGTCTTAAGTCATTGTGACCTAATTTATGCTCCAACCGTGAAACTCAAATAAACCAATAAATCCAGGCCAACAGCAAGGAAATCCCAGATGTTAGACCATTCTGCAAACCAAGTACACAGGCTTCAGTGAATTTATGATCTCTCTGTCTCTGAATCCTTTCTCCCATTTTGGAGATTAGTTCTTCTCTTTAATTCTATCCTGTGAAATATGCAAGCTAAAACTGCCTCACAAACCTTCTTTGTCATTAATCCTCAGATTAATTTCAGCATTTGAAAATGCTAAGATGCCGGAACTTTTAAAAAATACGACTTTGCTGTCTGTTTTATTAATCACTGGTATCTTTGTCTCCAGAGATAAGTGCAACATTAATCAGAAATTCAGAGAAGCATTTTCCATGTTGATTTAAGTGGGTTTCTGGGGTCACTTACAAAAAAGCATAAAACATTCACTCATTATTCTGCATACACTAAGTTGCTAAAAGGTTATTTCTCTTTTTCTGATCTTATAATTCAAGCTATAGTTTTAGTCTTCCATTAAAGAGGGGTTATGAAACAAAGCAGCTTCTCACTTATAGGAAAAATAGGCTTTATTTATATTTACATGAAATTGTTTTAAAAATGCAAATAGTACAAGGCAAAGAAAAATTTGAAAGTGTATAGAGTGTACCAAAGTCTCACAGAACAAATATCTAACAAATAAAGGAAGAAAACTGTCATGGAGATATTAGCTATAGACTTCTGTTTTAAGTTTAGCAAAGCTAAGTCTCAGGATGTTAGATTTTTCTCTTTGGCTGTAAAATCTGTAATTTGGGTATTTCTGATGAATTACCTAAAGCAGCGGGGTATCCAATAGATGAAATTGTTGGAGTAAAAATAATTTCACAAGTACAACTGCACTAAAATTGTTAAGTATAAGCATTCATCTCTAACTACCAGTAGAATTTTTGTCTCATTTCTAATGAAGAGTACAGAGGGAGGATTATTTATCTCTAGGCATAAATGTAATTAAAAGTTAATGGAAATAGTTTTAGGTTCTGCCTAGAAAAATTTGATGACTTTTCATTTTGTCCAACTTCAGTTCTGGCACTATCTTTCTCATGAGCCTTCCTGAGCCCTCACTGGGAGGGTGTTCTATCCTGTCTTACTGTCTATAAAACCACACGACTCAGAGGGTAGCCAGGAATCAGAGATAAATTACTAGCCATTCTTTTGTGTCAGACTCTGAGACATTGCATCTGTGGGCTTTATTTATATTTTTATTTTTTCTCTCCTGTTTGAAAATATAATTTATTGTCTAATTGGCTAACATACAGTTGTACAGTGTGCTTCTGCAGACTTTAAATCATTGTTCAGATCAATTAGGATTTCAGTCACTATCAGAGATGTTTTCCGCAAGTTTGTGTTCTTGGAAATGCCTATCACAACACCTGTAGTTAGTGCTGAACAAATGTTTATGGGGTGAAGTGGTCAATGCAGGGTTTAATGTCTATTTGGCTTTGGGTCTTTTTGTTTATTTTGTTTTTTGTTTTTTGTTTTTCTCTACACATAGGAGAAAGGGATTGCAGTAAGTGATTAGAACCATTTGATACACAATGACACATAAAATTGTCCACTGGGTAAACCTTCAATACCAAAGTCATCTTTGGCTACAGTGCAGAATCGTTAGGGATTTTGAGGGACTATTCATCTTTGCCAAAGGCCCAAGTGATTCACAATTAGATTTTTTCTCTGTGTGACTTTAATTTTGATTTATTTGCCTACCTATGGGAAAAGAAAAACAAGCCATGTTGTAGTTTGTCTACAAGCCCAGAAGACCGATATGCTTCAATTCTATCTTCATTAGTGAAGATATTTATTCTGCTGCATTTGATGCTTTCAAAAAGTTTAAAGAAAGACAAAACATATGAATCAGGAGAGGCAGAATACCATAGCAGGTAAGAGCCAGAAAACTCAGGCCCAAATACAGCTCTGCTGTATGATGATGGGTAAATTACTTACCTTCTCTATGGCCTGAGTTTCTCATTTGAAAATGGGGGTGATAATATTACTTAAGTCAGAGGATATTGTGAGGATTGAATGAGATATGTAAAACACCCAGACAGTGTAGTGTACATAATAAATTGTATATAAGTATCAGCCATTTGGTATCAAGCTTTTTTAAATGTTTATTTATTTTTGAGAGAGAGAGAGTGGGAAAGAGGCAGAGAGAGAGGGAGAGAGAGAATCCCAAGCAAGCTACGTGATGTCAGCACAGAACTTGACATGGGGCTCCATCTCATGAACCATGAGATTCATGACCTGAGCTGAAATCAAGAGTAAGACGCTCAATCAACCAAATCACCCAGAAGCCCCTATTGAGCTTTATAGTATGGTGTGTGCTGGGGAGAATAATTCACTTACCAAATTAATACAGAAGAGGGAAATTCCAATACAACTTGTAAAAGAAAAAATATTTTATAAATCTATAATTACTGAATAGGGGAATTGGTGTCATATTTAACTGGAGAAAAAAATTCCAGGTAGAGTTGCAATAGACAATGCCTTAGAACAGTGATTTTCAACCTTGGTTCATGTTAGAAACACTTAGAGGAGGCTGTTAGCTTCACACTGGGGGCCCAGGCTTCTGTATTTTTTAGAAAATCCCCAGGTGATTCTGATGTGAAATGAAGACAGAAAGAGAATGAAAGGTGAGCCAACATCTGGGTCCGGGGTGAAAATGGGAGTTGGATAAACTGCTCAGACATTTGGAACCACAGTGAATTTCACTCAGCATTACCAAGCCATAAACTAGAATAATCCATTCAAGTCAGATCAATCTATCACCTTGTACTGTATGTTTCTGTTTGGGGTTCACATTTAAAAGGTGTTTATTTTCAAATCTACTATAATCTTTTGCTCTGACATAGGGTGAGAGGTTTCTATAAAGGAAAGCCCTAGGCGGGAACTCTTTCCTCACAATGAGTGTTACTTTCAAGACTATTAACACATCCCATTTTCTTATGGTTAGATGCCATACAGAAATACACACACACACATGCATACATTCTGAGTCTTTTGGCAGTAGATGTTTTAAACAATCAAAATAAGCCTGAAATTTAGTCTATCCCCAGATCCCACCCTTCTCTTTTGTTAAACCACTCTGATAGGATGAGGCAGAGACAAAACAAGAAAAGGATTTAACTTGGTGAGTGAGTAAATTAAAACTTTCACAAAGTCTGAAAGCCTGAACTGGATTTCTGAATCTTTACAAGTGAAACTGATGAGATTAAAATAATTTGTCTCATTTCTTGGGATCAGGCCCCATCCCAAAGGCAAAGTGGGTTTTCCTGAAAACATGCTCAAAACTAAAGTTCCTTCATAAAGAGAGCCTTTGAAAATAGTGAAGAAAACCTGACACCAGGCATATTCACTTTCTATTTATTTGCAAGAGTGGGTCAGAATACAGAAAGACTTGAATGTGGGGATGCTGTATCTTTTGAAATTTGGTCTCATCAAACTCCCAGAATGGAGCTATTTCCTAAGACTCAGCGTTCTCCATTTTAGCTCAATTTATTCACATCTCTAGCCAATGAACCCAGTACAGGTGTCCCCCCTTATCCACAGGGGCATATACATTTCAAGAATCCCCCACCTCAGCCAGTGGATGCCTGAAACCATGGATAGGACCAAACTCTACATATATTATGTTTTTTCGTATATATATGTACCTATGATAAAATTTAATTTATATGTTAGGCATAGTAAGAGATGAACAATAGTAACTGATAATAAAATAGAACAATTACTATATACTGTAGTAACAGTTATGTAAGTATGGTCTCTCTCAAAGTATCTAACTGTCCTGTACTCACCCTTCTTCTTGGGATGATATGGATGACAAAATGCCTACGTGACAAGAGGAAGTGAGCTGCACAACCGAGGCACTGTGACGTGGTGTTAGGCTGCTACTGACCTTCTGAGGAGATGTCAGGAAGAGGATTATCTGTTTCTAGACTGCAAGTGACCATAGATGGGTAACGGAAACTACAGAAAGCAAAACCACAGATAACGGAGGCTACAGTATCATATTTTAAACAAGCTTTTGTTTCCTCTCCAGTTTGTGATATGATTTTGAATTCTTATATATATTGGCTGCATTGGAAATTTAAATTGTCATTTCAAATTCATATGTGTTGGACTATTTCTGGACTACTTATTTCGTGACATTGATTTATATCCTTATTTTTGCATTCGTATCAGGCCTGGTAATTGTAAGATGTATTTTAGTATCTGACAAGATACCCTTTTCCTTTTCAAAATATACTTGGCTCTTTTACCTATTTGTTACCCTAGTATTACTTAAAATGATCAACAGGGTTTAAAAACCTGGTAAGATGCCTCCCAAAAGAGACTTATAAATTATTTTAGAAATAATGAACATTTTCATCACTACATCTGCCAGTTAGAGAACATGGGGCACTTCTGCAGTTTTTAGTTGCTTACACCTCTCAGTAATGTGTAGTTTTCTTATTGTTTAGATTTCTGGCTGCTTGGTGATTTTTGGTGCCATGGTAAAAGCTTTTTTCTAATTAGTTATTGTTGGTATAAATGAGTTTTCTCTTTATACAACCATATGGTTTTTTAAAAAAATGTTTATTTTAGAGAGAGAAGATGGGCACAAGTGGCAGAGAGGTGGCAGAGAGGGAGCCACTGAATTGGAAGCAGGCTTCAGGCTCTGAGCTGTCAGCACAGAGCCCAACACGGGGCTCAAACCCACAAACCTGGAGATCATGACCTGAACTGAACTCAAATGCTTAACTGATTGAGTCACTCAGGTGCCCCCAACCATATGGTTTGAGAATAATTGAAAAGTTACTCTTTCAATATGTTTATCTCTTACTTCTGTTCTGCATCTTGCATTACCTAAAACCTCTGGAACATGTCGGATAATAAAGCTCTAGCATGCATCTTGATTCTTTTTTTTGTTTGTTTGTTTATGTATTTTTGAAAGAGAAAGAGGGAGAGAGAGAGAGAGAGAGAGAGAGAATGAGCAGGGGAGGGGCAGAGGGAGAGGGAGACACAGAATCTGAAGCAGGCTCCAGGCTCTGAGCTGTTAGCACAGAGCCTGATGTGGGGCTCGAACCCACAAACTGTGAGATTATGACCCAAGCCAAAGTAGGTTGCTTAACCAACTCAGACATCCAGACACCCCTCTAATTTTATTTTCTAATGATTTATTTAGAATTTTCTTATGAATTTTATTAAATGAGATTCACCTATACCTTTCTTTCTACTAAAATAGAGATTACCTACTTTTATGAAATCGTCTAGGTTTTTTTTTTCTATACCAAGTTTTAATTTAATAGGAATCATCTGTATTTTGAAAGGAAGTAGTATGAAAACCTCACAGTCCAGGACCCTGCGTTCTGCTTTCTTTGATAACTTGTTCAACTCCCTTCTTAGTTATGGGTCTGTCAAAGTTTTCTACTTGAATCAATTTTTAGGGTTTATGTGTTACAGAAAATGTTAACTATACCACTCTGATTATTAGCCTATATATTTGCTTTTGGCATTATTTTTCTTATGGTTTAAAAAAATCTGCCTGAAATTAAAAAAAATAATAAATGTGAAGAAATTGAATCCATGATCATAATTAAACACCCAATGGGAGGGTGTGTCCTCTATTGTAGAAACTTCTTACAGTGTCCTTCATAATAGAAACTAGCCTGGGAAATGAATCAACTATTTTACCCAAGTGGAAATGTATCCAGTATAGAGATGAAAGGTTAAGAAGGAAGTGGATAAGCAGAATCCAGGGAAAGCTGGGAAAGCGCAATTAAGGAGAAGGCCTGATTATAAATCTTGCTTGCCACTCTCCAAAGAAACAAAGTTTTGCTATGGACAGTTGAAGTAACTTATACAGACACATTAGGCCATTGAGAGGAAGTAACTGAATGGTAGCTAGCATACCTACCGCTGGGAGGGGCCAAANTAAATGTGAAGAAATTGAATCCATGATCATAATTAAACACCCAATGGGAGGGTGTGTCCTCTATTGTAGAAACTTCTTACAGTGTGTCCTTCATAATAGAAACTAGCCTGGAAAATGAATCAACTATTTTACCCAAGTGGAAATGTATCCAGTATAGAGATGAAAGGTTAAGAAGGAAGTGGATAAGCAGAATCCAGGGAAAGCTGGGAAAGCGCAATTAAGGAGAAGGCCTGATTATAAATCTTGCTTGCCACTCTCCAAAGAAACAAAGTTTTGCTATGGACAGTTGAAGTAACTTATACAGACACATTAGGCCATTGAGAGGAAGTAACTGAATGGTAGCTAGCATACCTACCGCTGGGAGGGGCCAAATTAGAAGTGAAAAATATTTTGGTTGCCTCCTCTTTCGGAAATAGCGATACTTACCCTCATTCCTGTCCTCTCAGTATTCTGCTCACTGCTCAATCTTGGCCACAGCTTACATCATGTTCATTATTCTCCCTATATTCATTGAGTTGAAATAAAGGTTTCCCCCTGGCCTATGAAGTTTAGAGCTTTTCACTTTCTGAATGGCTTGAATCCACTGAACTTTGCCACTTGCTCAGCGCTTGGAGCTATACTGAAAAAGGTTTTTGACAGCCAGCACAATTTTTCTCTCTCATATAACATCCAGAAAATTCTATCAAAGGAACGCCTCAATTCAAACATAAGCTCCCTGTCTCTCTCTCGCTCTCTCTCTTAATCTCTCTCTCTCTCTCACACACACACACACAAATTGTAGTTAATAGGCACTTGGTGAAGCCTTTTGTTCATTTGCTTTGTTTTATGTCATTATGTCAAATGAATTTACACACGGAATACACACTCCAGAAATATTCCAATCCTGTAGTGCCACTTATATTGGCTTCTGCAACAACTCCTTACACACCAAAAAAAAGACATCACCTTCCCCTTTGGCTTCAATGGACTGGCTGGCTGTGACCACTGGTGACCAATGCTTCTCAAGGTCCCAGCCCTGACAGCATTTAGACTCTTTTTGATCTAGTCTTTGAAAGCTTTCTTGTTTCACTAGCTTGTCAGTGATGCATCCTCCTATGCTTTGCTCACAGTTGCAGTGGAAATGTTAACACTACTCTTCCCCTTGGCTAAATGTTTTCCTAAGGCCATGGGTGATAAGGCTCTCCTTTGCTCCAAATGCTCAATACCATCAAAAAGCCATTGTTTTACCTTTAAAGACCAAGGGATGGTCACAAAAATTAGAAATTTAGGTACCTTGTGATAACCATAATAAATGCCTCTTAATTTCTTAAGCCTCCCATCATCCCCTAAAAACTTTGAATCCTGACACTCAGCACCAAATCTTTGCTATGGCTCTGTTTAATAATTTCCTTAAAGATTCTGGGCCTGATTGTTTTCTCACCACCTCTTATCTATCACTCAGCTTGTTCATATTTTTTTGAGGACCTACGCATTTTAAACAGCTTGCTGCTGCAAACCCATCAAAATAGTTTCTCTGTGGAAACAGCTTTTCTCCCTCTCCAGGAAAAAATAATGTGCCTGAGTTTGGGCTATTATTCTTTAATGAAAAAGTCTTTGTGATTGGGATTTTTAAAGTGTTCTCCATGTAACAATGAAGCAAGTCCAGGAGGAAAGTGGTATATCTGAAAGAACAAAGAATACGGACTTTGACTTAAGTCCAGTCTTTATTCCTCACTGGGCAAGTGTCCTGGGGAAGTTTCTATCTTCTCTGGAATCCTGAAATTCCATGACTGTAAAATGGGATGATAATAGTACCTACCTCATTAAAAAAATACAGTATGTGGGGCGCCTGGGTGGCTTAGTCGGTTAAGCGTCCGACTTTTGCTTAGGTCATGATCTCGCGGTTCGTGGGTTTGAGCCCCGCGTCGGGCTCTGTGCTGACTGCCAGCTCAGAGCCTGGAGCCTGTTTCAGTTGTGACTCCCTCTCTCTCTGACCCTCCCCTGTTCACGCTTTCTCTCTCTCTCTCTCTCCTAGAAATAAATAAAACATTAAAAAAATACAACATGGTTCACTCAAAAGTGTTTTATGAAGTGTACAACATCAGGGGCACCTGGATGACTCAGTTGGTTGAGTATCCGACTTCGGCTCAGGTCATGATCTCACGGTTCGTGGGTTCAAGCCCTGCATCGGGCTCTGTGCTGACAACTAGCTCAGAGCCTGGAGACTGCTTCGGATTCTGTATCTTCCTCTCTCTCTGATCCTCCCCAGCTCACGTTGTCTCTCTCTCTCTCTGTCTCCCAGAAATAAATAAAAAACATTAATATATTTTTTAAAAAGTGTACAACGTCAGAGGTTGTTAATAACTTTTATGTAGCTTCTGTTCTTGGGGAGGAATATGGAAATATAACATGTTCTTTTTGTTTGTTTTTGTTTTCTTGTTTTTTGCCATGTTCAGAGATTCTGCTCCCTGGAGATAGTCTAGGAAAGCTTATGTCAGGCTGCCAGACCACTGCTATAACAGATCAGCTTGTGTTTTTACTCCTCCTTTAGCATAAACCTATAGTCTTGCCCAGCACATGGATAATTTAGCCACAGAATAGTCTGCTTATTAGTTCTTCATCATCTCCTTGCTCATTATGTTCTCAAACTCATCTCTAATTCTGTTTAGTTCATATTTGTGTTTTGCTACTTTTTTTTATTAAGGTCGCTAGAAATTTAATTTAAAAATATTAAAAATAATCAGCTTTAGATTCCATGTATTTTATTATTTTCAGTTTTCTAGTTTTTCAACTTTACATTCTAATTTTTTTTTTTAATTTACATTCAGGTTAGTTAACATATAGTGTAATAATGATTTTAAGAAGAGAATTTAGTGATTCATCACTTACATGCAACACCCAGTGCCCATCCCAACAAGTGTCCTTCTTAATGCTCCTTGACTATTTAGACCATCCCCCCCACCCAAACCCCCTCTAGCAACCCTCAGTTTGTTCTCTGTATTTAAGAGTCTCTTACGGTTTGTCTCCCACGCTGTTTTTATGTTATTTTTGCTTCCCTTTTTTTATGTTCATATTTTTGTATCTTAAATTCCACATATGAGTGAAGTCATACAATATATGTCTTTCTCATATTGACTTATTTCACTTCGCATAATACACTCCAGTTCCACCCACATTCTTGCAAATGGCAAGATTTCATTCTTTTTCATTGCTGATTAATATTTCATTGTATATATACTATAACATCTTTATCCATTCATCAGTCGATGGATATTTTGGCTCATTCCATACTTTGGCTATTTTTGATAGTCCTGCTATAAACATTGGTGTGCATGTGCCCCTTCAAAACAGCACTCTGGTATTCGTTGGATAAATATATAGTAGTACAATTGGTGGTTTGTAGGGTAATTTATTTTTTATTTTGTGATGAACCTCCATACTGTTTTCCAGAGTGCCTGCACAGTCTGCATTCCCACCAGCAGTGCAAAAGAGATCCTCTTTCTCCACATCCTTGCCAACATCTGCTGTTGCCTGAGTTGTTAATGTAAGCCATTCTGACATGTGTGAGGTGATATCTCAGTGTGGTTTTGATTTGTATTTCCCTGATGATGAGTGATGTTGAGCATCTTTTCACATGTCTGTTAGCCATCTGGATGTCTTTTTTGGAAAATAGTCTATTCATGTCTTTAGCCCATTTCTTCACTGCATTAGTTGTTTTTTGGCTGTTGAGTTTGATAAGTTCTTTATAGATTTTGGATACTGGATATGTCATTTGCAAATATCTTCTCCCATTCCATCAGTTGCCTTTTAGTTTTATTGATTGTTTCCTTTGCTGTGCAAATTTTTATATTGATGAGGTTCCAATGTTCATTTTTGCTTTTGTTTCCCTTACCTCTGGAGACATGTGAATTAAGAAGTTGCTGTGGACAGGGTCAAAAAGGTTGTTGCCGTTTTCTCCTCTAGGATTTTGATGGCTTTCTGTCTTATGTTTAGGTCTTTCAACCATTTTGAGTTTACTTTTGTGTGTGGTATAAGAAAGCGATCCAGGTTCATTCTTCTGCATGTCACTGTCCAGGTTTCCCAACACCATTTGCTGAATAGACTGTCTTTTCTTCCATTGGATATTATTTCCTGATTTGTCAAAAATTAGTTGGCCATATGTTTGTGGTTCCATTTCTGCATTCTTTATTCTTTTTCACTGATCTATGTGTCTGTGTTTGTGTCAGTACCATCCTGTCTTGATGATTACAGCTTTGTAACACAGTTTGAAGTCTGGAATTGTGATGCCTCCAGCTTTGGTTTTCTTTTTCAGGATTGCTTTTGTTATTCATGGTCTTTTCTGGTTCCATACAAATTTTAGGATGTTTGCTTTAGTTATGTGAAGAATGATGGTGTTATTTTGATAGGGATTGCATGGGCTATGTAGATTGCTTTGGGTAGTAGCTACATGTTAACAATATTTATTCTTCTAATCCATGAGCATGGAATGCTTTTCAGGTTTTTTGTTTTGTTTTGTTTTGTGGTTTTTTTTTTTTTTGGTGTCTTCATCAAATTCTTTCATAAGCTTTCTATAATTTTCAGTATATAACTCTTTCACCTCATTGGTTAGGTTTATTCCTAAGTATTTTGTGACTTTTGGTGCAATTGTAAATGGGATCAATTCCTTGATTTATCTTTCTGCTGCTTCATTACTGGGTTATAGAAATGCAACCGATTTATGTACATTGATTTTATACCCTACATCTTTGATGAGTTAATGAATCAATTCTAGCAGTTTTTTCGTGGAATATTTTAGATTTTCCACATAGAATATCAGGTCATCTGTGAGGAGTGAAGGTTTGACTTCCTCCTTGCTGATTTGGATGCCTTTTATTTTTTTGTGTTGTCTGATTGCTGAGGCTCGCACTTCCAACACAATGTTGAGTAACTGTGGTGAGAGTGGATAATCTTGTCATGTTCCTGACCTTGGGGGGAAAGTTCTCAATTTTTCCCCATTGAGGATGATATTAGCAGTGGAACTTTCATATATAACTTTTATGATCTTGAGGTATGATCCTTCAATCCGTACTCTCTTGAGAGTTTTTTTAAAATCAAGAAACAATGCTGTATTTTATCAAATGCTTTCTCTAAATCTATTGATCATGTGGTTCTTATTCTTTCTTTTAGTAATGTGATGTATCACATTGATTGATTTACAGATATTGAACTAGCCCTGCATCCCAGGAATAAATACCACTTGATTGTGGTGAATAATTCTTTTAATGTATTATTAGAAGTGGTTTGCTACTATCTTGTTGAGAATTTTTGCATCCATGTTCATCAGGGAAATTGGTCTATAGTTCTCCTTTTAGTGGGGTTGTTGGCTTTGGAATCAAGGTAATGCTGGCCTTGTAGAATGTGTTTAGAAGTTTTCCTTCCATTTTTACTTTTGGAACGGCTTCAAAAGAACAGGTGTTAACTCTTCTTTAAATGTTTGGTAGAATTCCCCTGGAAAGCCATCCAGTCCAAGACTCTTACTTATTGGGAGATTTTTGATTATTGATTCAATTTCTTTATTGGTAATGGGGTCTGTTTAAATTTTCTATTTCTTCCTGTTTCAATTTTGGTAGTTTGTATGTTTCTAGGAATTTGTCCATTTCTTCCAGATTGCCCAATTTATTGGCATTTAATTGTCATAATATTCTTTTACTATTGTTTGTATTTCTGCAGTGTTGGTTGTGATCTCTCCTCTCTTGATTCTATTTATTTGAGTCTTTTCCTTTTTCTTTTTGATCAATCTGGCTAAGGGTTTATCAATTTTGTTAATTCTTTCAAAGAACCATCTCCTGGTTTCATTGATCTGTTCTATTATTTTTGTTTTTGTTTTTATTTATTTGTTTGTTTGTTTGTTTGTTTTCCATTCTGTATCTTTGATTTCTGTTCTAATCTTTATTATTTCCCATCTTCTGCTGGTTTTAGGCTTTCTTTGCTGTTCTTTTTCCAGCTCTTTAAGGTGTCAGATTAGGTTGTGTATTTGAGACCTTTATTCCTTCTTTAAGAAGGCCTGGATTGGTATATATTTCCCTCTTATGACTGCCTTTGTTGCATCCTAGAGATTTGGGGCTCTTGTGTTTTCTTTTTCATTGACTTCCATGTACTTTTTAATTTCCTCTTTAATTTCTTGGTTAACTCATTCATTCTTTAGTAGGGTGTTCTTTAATCTTCAAGTATTCATGGTCTTCCCAATTTTTGTCTTGTAGTTGATTTTGAGTTTTATAGCATTGTGGTCTGAATATGCAAGATATGATATTGATCTTTTTGTACTTTTAAGGGCTGATTTGTGTCCCAGTCTGTGATCTATTCTGAAGCATGTTCTATGTGCACTTGAAAAGAAAGTATATTCCTCTGCTTTACAATGAAATGTTCTGAATATATGAGGTAAGTCCATCTGGTCCAGTGTGTCATTCAAAGCCATTGTTTCCATGCTGATTTTCTGTTTTAGTGATCTGTCCACTGCTGTAAGTGGAGTGCTGAAGTCCCCTACTCTTATGGTACTGTTATCAATGAGCTTCTTTATGTTTGTGATTAACTCATTTATATATTAATTATTAATTTATTATATATATGCTTTCACATTGGGGGCATAAATATTTACAACTGTTAGATCTTCTTGGTGGATGGACCCCTTAATTATGATATAATGCCCTTCTTCATCTCTTGTTACAGTCTTTGTCTTAAAATCTAGTTTGTCTGAAAAAAGTATGGCTACACCAGCTTCCTTTTGGCAGTGATTAGCATGATAGACAGTTCTCCATCCTCTTACTTTCAGTCTGTAGGTGTCTTTATATCTAAAATGGCTCTTTTGTAAGTGGAATATAGTGGGTCTTATTTTCTTATCCATCTGATACCCTATGTCTTTTGATTGGAGCATTTAGTCCATTGACATTTAGAGTGAGTACTGAAAGATATGAATTTTGTGTCACTGTGTTGCCTGTAGAGTTGGAGTTTCTGGGGATGTTCTCTGGTCCTTTCTAGTCTTTGTTGCTTTCAGTCTTTTTTGTTTTGTTTCATCTTTTCTCCACTGAAAGAGTTCCCCTTAAAATTTCTTGCAGGGCAGTTTTAACAGTTGTGAACTCCTTCAGTTTTTGTTTGTCTGGGAAACACTTTATCTCTCCTTTTATTTTGAATGACAGCTTTGCTGGATAAAGAATTCTTGGCTTCATATTTTTCTGATTCAAGACATTGAATATATCCTGCCACTCCTTTCTGGCCTGCCGAGTTTCTGTGGATAGCTCTGTTGCATACCTGATCTGTCTTCTCTTATAAGAATTTTTTTTTTCCTTGCTGCTTTCTTAATTCTCTCTTTGTCTGTGTATTTTATGAATTTGACTATAATATGCCTTGGTGATACTCTGTTTTGTTGAATCGAATGGGAGTTCTCTGTGCTTTTTGGATTTTGATATCTGTGTTCTTCCCCAGATTAGGAAAGTTTTCACTATAAGTTGCTCACATAAATCTTCTGCACTTTTTTCTCTCTCTTCATCTTCTGGGACTCCTATGATTCAGGTGTTATTCCTTTTTAATAAGTCACAAAGTTCTCAAAGTCTTGTCATGCTCTTTTGCCTTTAGTTTCCCTCTCTTTTTCTGCTTCATTATTCTCCATAGTTTTGTTGTCTGTATTGCTGATGTGCCTCTCTGCTTTGTCCATTCTTGCTGCTGTGGCATCCATTTGAGATTGAATCTCAATTATTGCATTTTTAAGATCATCCTGACTAGATTTTACTTCTTTTATGTCCATAGAAATGGATTCTATACTTTTTGTCAACCCAGCTACTATTCTTATTATTGTGGTTCTAAATTCTATTTGAGACCTCTTGCTTATATCTGTGTTGATTAAGACCCTGACTGTCATTTCTTCCTGTTCTTTCTTTTGGGGTGAATTCCTTAGTCTTGTCATTTTGGAGGATGAAATTTTTTTAAAAAATTAAAATTAAAAAAGTAAAAACAAAAAATCAAATAAAGGTAGCTAGATCCTAGGTGTGTTTTGGTCTGCTTATCAAAAGGAGATTGATAGAATAGAGAAAAAAAGAGAAAGAAAAGAGAGAAAAGAAAAAAGGTACTAAAAATTAAAAGCTAAGAAAAATGTATATAATAAAATAGATTAAATGAAATAAAGTGAAATAGAATTAAAAATTCACAAAAAGTAAAGAAGTTTTAAAAACAAAAAGGAAATAAATATAAATTTTTCTCTTTCTATATGCAATAAAAAGAAAAGAAAGGAGGGGGAAAAGAAAACACAATTTAAACAAAGACAGAAGCAAAAAAAAAAAAAAAAGAATAGATGAACCAGCAAACAAAATGAAACCTGAATGAAGTTACATCCAGTTTCTCCTAAAATTCAAACTATGAAGCACTCTATAGTCCATTCACTAAGCAGGTGGAAAGACTTGTACTGGTCTTCTAGGGGAGGTGCTTGGAAGGCACACTTGGGTGGGGCTTGATGTAATGCCTCCATTCTCCAGTAGGCGGTACTTCTTAGCTTACTGTGGTGGATTGGTGTGGCACACATGAGTGTGTCCGTGTATGTACGTTGCAGGAGAGGTGGAAATGGCTTCACCCAGCTTCCTAATATCTGGCACAGGAACTTTGTGCTCTCACTACCCATGATCAACCATTCCTCCTTTGTCTCAGGCTTCTGTCCAGTTCCTGCCTCTACCCTGTCCATGTCCAAGCTGTCAGCCTTCCAGGTGGCACCTCTCTCCAGAGTTTTATCTCAGATGGGGCTGTGTTTCAAAACCCTTCACTTCAGAGAACCCTGTGCCTTGGACCCACACCAACTCCCTAGGGAAGGGAAGGGTCTCACTGAGAAGTGGCTGGGTGTTGGCTTGCCCCAGAAAATGTTCATGCGATCATGTGGTGGCAGAGGTTCAGAAATTACAGCAAATCACAACACACAGCTGGTGCCGTTTTCACCGTACTCTGGCATCTTTCTCCCAATACCAGCAAATATGGCTGCTCTCTGAGGTCCTCTTGCACCTTTGCCTGTGGGGAGGCCAGATGGCCTCTACCAAATGCTCTCCAAGGGAAATTGCTTCTCCCCATGTGGCACATGGACCCCTCAAACCCTGCTGCCTGCTCCTGAGGATTCACCCTTTTCCCTCACCAGAGGAAGGCACTGAGCTCCAGAACTTCCGACTCTGTGCACCACTGTTTATAGAATCCTGGTGGTATTGAAACCCTCTCCTTTCTTTCTGTCAGTGGATTTGGGAAACAGATTTCTTGTTTAGTCCCCTGTGAATGCTTTCACTCTTTTTATTTCACTCCAGCTACTTTCAGGGGAGTGTCTTTCCTGCACGCTCCTGGTGCACTGCACTCTTCCTCCTTTTCTCTGTCCTCTCTCCACAAAGATAGCTCCCTATCTGCTTTGGCTTTTCTCTTTCCCAGTTCACTTCTCTGCACCACATACCTGCTGAGTTCTGTGGCTCAAGTTATGCAGACTGTCATGTTAATCCACAGGTCAAGTTCTTGGGTGTGTACAATAGTTTGGTGCTGATCTAGCTGCATTTCAAGGATGAGACAAGCAGAGAACTTCCATGCTGCTCCGCCATCTTGCCTCACCTCCTTTTGTTTTTTATCTTTTACTTGAGCTGAATGTTTAATTTTCCTGCAAAGTCATAGTCTTTCCCATACTAACAAATCATCTTCAATTCATAATATATATAGGATATTTATATTTGCTAATAATTATGATTTCCTGATAGAGACATAAGACATTCCACAGAAAGTAACAGCTCTATTGTCTTATGAGAAATTTATGTCTATAATGATCTCTAGCAAGGTCACTACTAAAATTTGTTCCCTGTGAGTACTTTTCTTAGCTTTTTCTAGGGGAAAAGGAAAATAGAATATCTTGATAAACCACATCTCTCACCCCTTTGTTTCTGTGTTAAGTTCATTTTTCACTGTTGAATTGCATTTGCTAGCCCAGCAATGCCACATAAAATGGCAAATCTAGTTCAAATACACATTGCCGTTAAAAAGGAAAAATATGGTAATTCTCATTGCTTATTAGTGGGAAAATGTGATGGTAGCCTGTTGTTAGCAAATTTGGATTAAATTTACAATGACTTTGTTATCACCAGATGAAAATGTTAATTCATTTGGGTGAATTTGTACCAATACCTCTTAATTAAAAAGGTGTAAAATATGCCTGCTTCTATCAACTATACCATCATAAAAAAGCTCTGCTCCATTAATCCAAAAAGATATATGCACCCTTATGTGTATTGTAGCATTCTTTACAATAGCCAAGATATGGAAGCAATTCAAGTGCTCACTGATAGCTGAAGAGATAAAGAAGATGAGGTGCATATATATATATATATACATACATATATATATGTATGTATATATATATGTGTATGTATACGCACACACACAGTGGAATATTACTTAGTCATATAAAGAATGAAATCTTGCCATTCACAATAGGATGGAGGTACCTCGAGGACATTATGCTTAAATGAAATAAGTCAAAGATACATAGTGAATCACATATAAGTGAAATCTAAAAAACAAACAAATAAACAAAAAATCCATAAACAGACATAAATACAGAGAACAAACTGCGGGTTGCCAGAGAAGAAGGGGTTAAAGATGGGGTCCCCATAGGCCAAACAGCTGAAGGGGGATTAAAAGGTATAACTTCCAGTTATAAAATAAATGATTCATGAGGATGAAAAGTATAGTCAATTAAAAAAATATTTAAAAGAAAAACACCTCTGCTCCTCAAGAGAGCAGGAATTTGAATTTCTGGGTGTGTTGCTTTGCCATTAGCATGTCATTTAATGACATCACAACATGCCTTTAGTTGCAACACAAATAGAATTTGCCCCATGTCTTACACTCTTGATTCCATTTGCTAAGACAGCTTCTGGATATTAAGCTACACACATAAACACAAAAGGAAGGAGATAGCATTCTGCCCTAGTTTACCGAACATCCTGCCACATTAGACACGCTGGGATAATTTTATATCTAGTGCATTTTCTAACCTTTTTGTAGTTGCCTCCCCTATCCACTGCTCTAGATTCTGAACCCACAAAGTATTGAAATGCAGAGTTAAGAGATGTCTGTTTTGTAAATGAGGGAAACAGCAAAGCAGAGGACCTCTCAATGTGTTCTTTCCATACTTTACTGCAGATATACTGAGACAGGTTTTGCATGCTCAAATAGTCGTTATTTTTAGAACTTGGACTACTGTAAACACTTTTTTCCCTCTGGGCAGCATTCTGCATTTGCATCAGGAGTAGTTGGTTCCTCTCTACCAAGGAGAACCTTCTACAGCTGTTATTTCACAGGAGCACTACTTCTGGGGTGACTTCTGAGGGGCTTCAACAGACCCTCCAGACCCAAAATATTTCTCTGACTGACCTGAAAATGTGCTTGGAGGCTTGAACTGAATGAAGACCTTTTGGTAGCTGAAAAGGGTAACAAATTAGGTAGCTAGAATTAGCTAGCTGGAATTAATTTATCACTCCTTGCTCCCCGGCAGAGAAAATGAGACCGAGAATAGAAATATTTCCAGAGCAGAAGAACCTGGAGATGTCTGGAGCTTGGAGCAACTTGAGGTCAGGCCTGAAAGCTGATTAAGCAGTGAGTTACAAATCAAATGCTGCCCATCTATTGAGTGCCAGGCACTGTGCCGGGTAATGGTGTTACAAGATGAAGTGCCATCAAGGGCCACCATGGTAGCTTTGGGTGATGGAGGCAGATGACAGGGTCAGCCAGCCACTCTGAGAAGTATGTGGGTTGAGGAGAGTATCCTGTGTTTGTGTCTGTGGGTCCATGGCCAGGCAGGCCTTGAACAATCACTTCTTCTAATCAGCACATGGTTTCTGGCTATTAAACCGTCAGCACACTCCCCAGCAGTCCCTGTCTGTACTTGGCTAGCTCACTCCCCCTTAACCAGAAACATCTACTACAGTATATCTGAAGTGTAGCTTTCTTCTGTAGTTCTGGGTTATTCACAGGAATGTCAGCTTGAAACCAATCTATCAGCAATACTTTCTAGACAGCTCACCAGAGAAGGTGCTAATTCTCCCCTAACCTTCAGAAAAGGAAAACATTATGATTTCACCTGATTTAAAAATAAATTCTAATGAAATATCTGATGCAAATGTGAAGTACCTAAAATGCACTCCGTACTTTAAAATTAATTCCAAAGCAAACTGGCATTTATCTTTTATTTAGAAAGGGGGAACTCACTTTCCCTTTTGTTCTTTAAAATTTATGTAACTATTACAAGAGGGAAAATGAGAGGACATGAAGTACAGAAATTGAATTACCATCCAGTGCAGCACAGTTCTTTTTCCAGAAAGTCAAATGTCATTTGCCTTTGAGCTGATGAGCCTCCTTTGGGATCCTTATGAAGACTTTTCCTCCATTTCTTCTTCTTGTATTGTCCAAATTAAATTTTTATCATTTAAGGAACTCTAGTTGTTTTCCTTTTTTGCAGGCTATGTAATCAGAGTCTCTGAGAAATAAGTAGGTCACATGAATATATTTCAAAGTAGGATTTGGTGCTCAGAGAGAATCATTATGGAAATTATCAGGGAAACAAAATTCAGGCATTTGATAATGGTGGTAAAAACCAGATACTGACTAGAGCAGAACATGAGGCACTGGGTTGAGAAATTATCAGGCCATTGATGACTTAGTCCTACTTGTAATGAAAGTACTTATTTCCTTATAAGATCTTCAGAGTTCTCAGTACACTTTACACCAATTTTAATTATCTTCTGATTGCAACTGGTATTTTAAAAAATGGATACAGAAAGGGCTTGGCTCATTATATGCTAGGGCTATGAGGAATAAGACTCACTGAAGTTCAGTTTCTGTCCTCACCTCATTTAAAACTCACTTTCTAGCCTGGCCTACAATATCAGATGATGGACAACATATGTCTCCTAAGATAGAGTTTTTATTTACCACTGGCTAAGTTGTATCACAGAGAAACAGGACACTAGTTAAAGACAGATTTTATTACATATTATTACAGTAAGGGAGAGAGGCTACCATAGAACTGAGCTCAGCTCCAAATACAGCAAAAACATCTGGGAATTTATAGCCAACTTGCAGAGTGAGAGGGAGGAGGAGGTTGAAAATACCTATGAGGAGACATCAAGAGTAAGGGGATTCTTGCTAAAGTGGTCTGACAAAATTCTTGCTAAAGGCAGGCCAAGGATTTAAACATCCAGAGTGGGGATGAGAAATTTGATCCAATGCCAAAAATGGAGGGACACTTCATGATCTAACTTTGCAAAATTCTTGCTAAAACTAGGCTTGGCAGGCTAGTTGAAAACAGGACTCAGAAGAGACTGTCTAGGTTTGATCAGGTGACTCTTCGTTAAGTGGCAAATAAATATCATCCTATTAGCCCACTCAGTGGTTGTTGGCAACTCTTTAGAAGCCTGTTGGCTTTTTCTCTGGGTTTAGAGTCAATTAGAGGTTCCCAGCCCTAGTGCAGCAGGGAGGGTGTATATCAAACACATCATGTGACAGGGCTTCTGCTTCAAAAGAACATGAAATCCCTTCATTCTGCTCAAAGGCTGGTTCTTCTAGTTCAGTGGCTCTCAAACTTGAGTGAATATCAGAAATCACCTTGAAGCTTATTACAAACCAAATGGCTGGGTCTGGGGTGTGGTCTGGGATGTGGCCCAAGGTTCTCATAAGTTCTAGGTGAAGATGACGTTGCTGCGGAGAACTGAGGCTCTTAAAATCACAGTCCTAGGTACCTTTCTACCTCACCACCTGGGAGTCAGCCCACAGGTATTCAACTTTCTCAAAATATAACAACCCCAACCCAGTAACTCCCAGATGACAGAAAGCAGGTGTATGTGGGCACAGGCATTGTGAGGTTGGGGGTAAGTAATTGGTAAGAGTAGACTTTGCCAAAAACCACCCACTCCCTTTACTGTACAGAAATCAATGAGTGAAGCAGAAGTGGGTGGAAAGCTCTATGCAGCTGAGATGACAATATGCACCAATTCTTCTTCAAAGGTTTTGGAGAAATGAGGTAGATATTTTAAAATTAAAAAATAAATAATTAAATATGTGCAAGATCAAAACAGATGTTTTCGGTCACATGCTTCTTGCATGGAGTCAGTTGGCTCTTCTAGCCTGTAGGATTGGATTAGTATCTCCTAGAATATCAGTTCTCTTAAAAAAAAAAAAGGAGAAGGGTTTGAAGCCAGAGCTCTGGGACTGATCAAATGGGAGTTTTCCTGACCTTCTCCCTCACATGTATCCTTCTGGCCTTTTAAAATGTCAATTGTCAGTTATTAGTCACAGAAATAACAGGGGTATGGATTCAAGCTGTCTCGGTCAATCCCTCTGCCACATTTGAGGGTTGTCTTTTACTTTATTTTTTATTTTTTTTTAACTTTATTTATTTTGGGAGAGAGTGTGAATGGGAGAGGGGCTGGAAGAGAGGGAGAGAGAAAATCCCAAGGAGGCTCCATGTGGTCAGCACAGAGGCCAATCCAGGGTTCAATCCCACGAACATGAGATCGTGACCTGAGCCAAAACCAAGAGTCAGATGCTCAACTGTCTCACCCAGGTGCCCCTATTTGTGAGATTTTAAAACTTATTTTGGGGGTGCCTAGGTGGCTCAGTTGGTTGAGTGTTCGACTTTGGCTCAGGTCATGATCTCACGGCTTTTGAGTTCGAGCCCCTGCATCGGGCTCGGTGCTGACAGCTCAGAGCTTGGAGCATGCTTCAGATTCTGTGTCTCCTTTTCTCTCTGCCCATCTCCCACTCAGGCTCTCTCTCTATCTCAAAAATAAATATTTAAAACGTTTTTTTAAAAACCCTCATTTTGTTAAGACTTGTATTTTCTATATTAAGGTAGACATTGAACTTAGAATGCTTGTATTCTATCCATTACATTTGATTATTAGGTATTCAAATTCATGTCCTAAAGCAGTTTCTACCTTATTGATTTAGTAACTAGATGTGAATACTAGATTTCGCTTCATAACCTAAATGTTCATGGATTTATCCAACAAATCTTTATTATGAACCCACTATGTTCTGGTGCAAGTCTTTCGTCTCAGAAAAAAAAAATCCCTGTGCTCACAGAAAACAAAATGACAGGAAGTGATAAATACAAAAGAAGGAAGTGAGGTAAAGACTGAAGAACAGCAGAGGATGTGATGGGTTTTTAAAAAATGTCTTTTAATGCTTTTTATTTATTTCTAAGAGAGAGAGACAGTGTGAGCAAGGGAGGGTCAGAGAGAGAGGGAGACACAGAATCTGAAGCAGACTCCAGGCTCTGAGCTAGCTGTCAGCAGAGAGCCCAAGGCAGGGCTCGAACCCATGAACCGTGAGAGCATGACCTGACCCGAAGCTGGATGCTTAACCGACTGAGCCACCCAGGCGCCCCAAGGAAGTGATGTTTGAACAGACCCCTGGACGATGTGAAAGAAAGATTCATGTGAAGAGTCCAGGCAGACACTAGCCATTTCCTTTGTTCCCTCTCCTTGCTTGAAGGTAAATTTTATTTAGTCTACCTTTGATTCAGTCCCAAGCATTCCAGGATACCAGCCTAGACCTCCTGATCCCACATCTCACCTCACTGCCTCACCTCTGCCTCCTGTTTTCTGTAGATGTGGCACATGGGAGCTTCTTGGTAATGGGGTACAGCACCCCCTTGGATAGCCAGGATCCACTCAATTTAGCATTCTAGTCTTTTTCTCACTTTGAATTTTAACAGATGTTTTCCTATTTTATCCAGAATTTCTAGATATTTTGTATAGTGAGTTCTTTAAACAGTCCATGATATGGCTAGAAAAAGGATTCTATCTTAATCTTAACAACAGCCCTGTGGACTATATATTTTATACCTATTTTACAGATGAAATAACTGAAGCTTAAAGTTTAAGTGACGCTTGCTCAAGATCACACAGCTAGTAAGGGCTACAGTAGAACTAAGCCCAAATCAGAGACACTCAGAAGACTGCCTCCATCCTCATCAAACTACATTACCTTTCTACATAACTACTAAATTGGGTCTCTTCGTAAAGACAATTTCATGGAATTCCAGGGGGATTTTACCTGCTTTGTACAACATTGTGATCTGGGAGTAGAGAAGGATACTGTCTCAGCAGAATGAAGAGCAAAATCCTGGGAGTTCCGTCACTTTGATTTCCTCCTCTTCTGAATGAAAAACACTCTTTGTTGCATACTTGAAGAAAGAAAATCAAATAACCTAATTGTATGTATTAAAACTTCACTTTAGATCTGCATTAAGCTAGACACATGCATTCATTACATTTACCTAAGGACTTGAATTTATAAAAGGTTTTTAGTTTTCGGTACATGAAGCCAGAAATAAGTCTAGCAAAACTGGCCTTCTCTAAGGAGTTACAGCCTACTTGTTCTCCCTCGTCTGACTCCTGGAATCCTGACTACAGTAGTTGAGATGAGTCTACTGAGCCTGGTATCTATCCACAAATACCTGCATGTTGTGGGGATTGGCTGAGGGGATGCATGGGGAGAGTAATATCTTGGTGGGATTTCATGAAGACAACCAAAGTGTTGAGTCTGAATGTGTCACACTATGGAATGAGAACAGGACAGTTTGCTCCATAGTTAACCTGCAGGTAGCTTGTGCTCTACAAAGTACACAGGATACAAGGTGGAGACCCAGAGCAGCATGATGAGGTGAAATGAACAGGGATTTGAGTTGACGGCCTGAATTGGGATTTGGCCTTCACCTCTTACTAGCTCTGTGATCTTGAGCAAATCTCTGAAGTGCTCATAGCTTCCAATTCATGTCTAAAATGAAGATAATATGGATTTCTTAAGAGAGAATTATGGAAAACCCCACATTTGTCGGCTGTCTCCCTCCCTATAAAAATTGTATGTATTGGGCTCTTTCTTCCTGACAAACTGTAATGTTTCCTGTAAGAAGGCTATGCTCCAATGCATAAAATATTTAAATGGTGGGGCACCTGGGTGGCTTAGTCGGTTAAGCGTCCGACTTTCGCTTAGGTCATGATCTCGCGGTTCGTGGGTTCGGGCCCCGCGTCGGGCTCTGTGCTGACTGCCAGCTCAGAGCCTGGAGCCTGTTTCAGTCTGTGACTCCCTCTCTCTCTGACCCTCCCCTGCTCACGCTGTCTCTCTCTCCTGGAAATAAGTAAAACATTAAAAAAAAATTAAAAAAAAATATTTAGATGGTAACAGGATTAATGAGCAGTTTCAACTTGGGATCATACATGAGTTTTTTTCCCCCAGCGATCTTTACCAACTGTGTTCTGTTGAACATCCTCTCCCACTGATACACTGCCTCAAGGGCATCTCTTCCAGATTTGATGACTTTTCAGCATTACTTGCTTGTTCAAATAGTCTCATTCTGGATTCCATTGTAAGTTAGCTCTATTCAAATTTTATTCTCATAGGCTCTCAGGGTCAGCTTCACAGGCATGTGACCCCTGCATCATTCAGGGCCCTTCTCCTGTCACTCTCTTGAAATCCCTAATACTTTTGAACAAGGGGCCCAGTGTTTTCACTTTGTATCGGGCCCATAAATTATATCACCCGTCCTGCATATTCTCTTCAAGCTCTTCTCATCCCCCTAGTGCTGGGTAGACTTGGGCATCTACCCAAGCTGGGGGTCTTAAGATGGGGGACTTGGCGTGTTCTCTCTCACCATTCTCTCTCTCTTCTCTGCCCTTACTCCTCCAGTGTTGAACCACAGAGGAGAGTGAGGAGCACAACAATGTCGTCATGTGATTGTATTAAGATTATGGTGCCCTCTCTTTTGATCAAATTGAACTGCCCCTGTCTTCTTGATGTGGTTGAGGGGGTGGACGTGGCCCCTCTGGACTGGCTCAGTCCCATCTGTTCCCAAGGCCTACTCTTATTCTGGCTCCCTTGGCCCTTGCCTGGGTTTCCTATGCAGCACTCTGATGCTCACACTTCGGGTGATGTGTGCAGTCTAATTCCTAGTATTGAGCTTCTCTGAACTGTACCCCACAGGATTCAATGCCTTCCTTCTTAATGTGTCAGGATCCCAACTAAAATTCTTGCACTAGCTCATAGCTTACTGCCAAACAAGTGACCACTGGGCTGGCAGAGTCCACAAACCAAGTGGGTAGGTGTTCAGGTGCTTTCTTTTCCTGCTCTCTGCTGCCCCCTGCCTACTGTCAGCCTTGATGGATGAGCAGACCTGGAACCCCTCTGAGGCAGCAGGGGCAGCCAGCCCAGCCTCTCTCACTGGCCTTAACTTCACACTCAAGGGCTAAATTGTGCTGTGGGTCAAAATGAGTTTAATTGCCTAATAACCTTGGTAGCTTTAAATAAATGTGACAGCAACCCAAAATTCCAATGATCTTGGGGCACTCTGCCCCCTTGCACTGACATTACTTAGACAAAGTAAACTTGAGTCTGTGAAACCATTATATACATTAGGTTATGGGTATTTATACGTATTTGGCAGGTATTTGATACGAAGCCCCTCTGTTTAAATTGCTGGTGAAACATTACAGCAAGAGCAACTATAAGAAATGTCTTGTTCTGATCCAGAAGTCTGGTTTAAACTCCTCTGCTTCTTGGTTTCCTAGTCCTACTGACATTCCTGGTGCCACCTGTCCTTTCTGTCCTCTGGTGGCTAAGGCTTATACTGAGATTCTTACCATTATCTGAAGAAAGACTCATGCACTTTTCTATGCATTTAAGCCAAAAACTCACTGAAAGCACTGAGTCTCTCGCACTCTTTCTTTTCAATATATGCAATTTTTATTCATGTTTGCATGAAATAGACTTTCAAGGATACTATATGTTCTCACATAAGGAGCCATTTTCTAGTCTCAAATAAAATGTGGTACTTGGTCATTAGTACATTATGGGAAAGGACTGGTTCCACATCCATTCTCTCTTGTGAGCCCCTCTCCTCCAGATAACCAAGGACCACAGTAAATTTAGTACACATCCTTCTAGAATGTGCGTGTGTTAAGTATCATATTGTTTTGTGTCCTTTTAAGATGTACATCAATAGTATAAGATTTTGCATATGAGTCTATCATTTCTTTTTTTCATTTACCATTATGTTTTCAAGATTTACCTGTGTTGACTAATATATTAATTAAGGACTACATTATTATTTTGTGAACTCTATTTGCCATGATTTTTATTTGCCTCCCTTCATTCTGTCTTTTGTTAGATATTTGATCTTTATTCTCTTTTTATTCATCACTGATTTGGAAATAATATAGTTCATTTCTACTATGTTAGTGATTATCCCTTAAATTAAGCACACATATTTTGCAAATATGTGTATGATCATTTGAAGATGATCAGCACCTCAACCCTCATCATGAACTGTAGAATATTTAACTCCAATCCTCCCCTCTCCATCTTCAAGGTTTTGTATTTCACATGTATCTGGTTTTAACCTTCAATATCATGGTAATTGTTAGTATTGGGGTGCCTCAATCGGTTAAGCATCTGACTCTTCATTTCGGCTCAGGTCATGATATTGTGATTTGTGAGTTCGAACCCTATGTTGGGCTCTTTGCTGTAAGCACAGAGCCTGCTTGGGATTCTCTCTTTCCCTCTTTCTGTCTCTCCCTGGCTTGCTCTCTTCCTCTCTCAAAATAAATAAAAACCATATAAAAGTTATTAGTATTAATAGTCAAAGTTTACTTTGAATTATCGATAAATTCATCTTTTTTTTTGCTATACATTTTTTTCTTTATGTCCTTGGTCATTCAATGTTCTTTTTTTTT
>NW_027527955.1:260821-305821 GCF_008692635.1 Crocuta crocuta
TGTGAGGCCTGGTCAATACCAGCAGCCTCATTTCCAACATGAGCCAGTAGTAGCAGAAGGAGATACCAGTTTTTGTTTCTCATGGCAGGAACTGTGCAAACACTGCCATTTCCTTGCTGTGACTGCCATCCAGAGAGGCCGGTGCAGCTCCCGGCACTGGGTCATAGGGGAGTTTTATTGTTAACTTTTTGAGGAACCTCCATACCGTTTTCCAGAGGGGTTGCACCCATTTATTTTCCCACCAACAGTGTAGGAGGGTGCTCGTGTCTCCACATCCTCACCAGCATCTAGAGTCTCTGATTTGTTCATTGTAGCCACTCTCACTGGTGTGAGGTGGTATCTCAGTGTGATTTTGATATGTATTTCCCTGATGATGAGGGACGCTGAGCATCGTTTCCTGTGTCTGTTGGCCATCTGGATGTCCTCTTTGGAGAAGTGTCTGCTCATGTCTTCTACCCATTTCTTCACTGGATTATTTGTTTTTCGGGTGTGGAGTTTGGTGACGTCCTTATAGATTTTGGATACTAACCCTTTATCTGATATGTCATTGGCAACAATCTTTTCCCATTCTGTCAGTTGCCTATTAGTTTTCTTGATTTTTTCCCTTGCCCCGCAGAAGCTTTTTATCTTGATGAGGTCCCAAAAGTTCATTTTTGCTCTTGATTCCCTTGCCTTTGGGGATGTGTCAAGTAAGAAATTGCTGCGGTGGAGGTCAAGGAGGTTTTTTCCTGCTTTCTCCTCTAGGGTTTTGATGGTTTCCTATCTCACATTCAGGTCCTTTATCCATTTTGAGTTTATTTTTGTGTATGCTGTGAGAAAATGATCTAGTTTCATTCTTCTGCATGTTGCTGTCCAGTTCTCCCAGCACCATCTGTTAAAGAGGCTGTCTCTTTTCCATCGGATACTCTTTCCTGCTTTGTCAAAGATTAGTTGGCCATACACTTGTGGGTCCAATACTGAGTTCTCTATTCTATTCCATTGGTCTAAGTGTCTGTTTTTGTGCCAATACCATACTGTCTTGATGATGACAGCTTTGTAGTAGAGGCTAAAGACTGGGATGGTGATACCTCCCATTTTGGTTTTATTTTTCAGTATTACTTTGGCTATTCGGGGTCTTTTGTGGTTTCATACAAATTTTAGGATAGTTTGTTCTCGTTTTGAGAAGTATGTTGGTGCAATTTTTGATTGGGATTGCACTGAATGTGTAGACTGCTTTAGGTAGTAATGACATTTTAACAATATTTATTCTTCCTATCCATGAGCATGGAATGTTTTTCCATTTCTTTGTGTNTATGATGTCAATTCTTTTGTATTTATTGAGGGCTGCTTTCTGTCCCAGTATGTGATCTATCTTGGAGAATGTGCCATGTGCACTTGAGAAGAAAGTGCGTTCCATGGCCTCAGGATGTCGAGTCTTAAATATATCTGCCAAATCCATCTGGCCCAATGTGTCATTCAAGTCCATAGTTTCTTTAGTGATTTTCTGTCTAGCTGAATCAACTAGACTGTAAGTGGAGTATTAAAGTTCCCTGCTATTAGCACATTCTTATCCATAAAGTTTCTTCAGTTTGTGATTAATTGTTTTACATATTTAGGTGCTTCCATATTTAGTGCATAGACATTTACAATTGTTAGCTCTTCCTAATGGATAGACCCTGTAATTATTATATAATGGCCTACTTCATCCCTTGTTACTGTCTTTACTTTAAAGTCCAGTTTGTCTGATACAAGTATAGCTACTCCAGCTTTCTTTTGACTTCCAGTAGCATGATATATATTTCTCCATCTTCTTACGTTAAATCTGACAGTGTCCTCAGGTGTATAATGAGTTTCTCGTTGACAGTAAGTAGATGGATTTTGTGTTTTTATCCATTCTGCTACCCTATATGTTTTGATTGGGGCATTTAGCCCATTTACATTCAGTGTTATTATTGAAAAATATGGGTTTAGAGTCATTGTGTCATTTGTGGGATTCATGCTTGTGGTGGTGTCTCTGGTACCTTGAGTTCCTTGCAACATTTCCCTGAGAGTCCCTCTCAGAATTTCTTATAGGGCTGGTTTAGTGGTGACTAATTCTTTCCATTTTTGTTTATTTGGAAAGACTTCTATCTCCTTCTATTCTGAACGACATGCTTGCTGGATAGAGGATTCTTGGCTGCATATTTTTTCTGTTCATCACATTGAAGATTTCTTGCCATTCCTTTCTGGCCAGCCAAGTTTCAGTAGATAGGTCTGTCACCACCCTGATAAGTTTCTCTTTGTATGTTAGGGCTCTTTTATCCCTAGCTGCTTTCAGGATTCTCTCTTTGTCCTTATATTTTGCCAGTTTCACTATGATATGTCATGCAGAAGATCGATTCAAGTTATGTCTGAAGGGGGTTCTCTGTGCCTCTAGGATTTCAATGTCTGTTTCCTTCCCCAGATTGGGGAAGTTCTCAGCTATAATTTGTTAAAGGACTCCTTCATCGCCTTTCCCTCTCTCTTTGTCTTCTGTAATCCTTTGATATGGATATTGTTCTGTTTGATTGTATTGCTGAGCTCTGGAGCTGTCCTTTCGTGTTCCTGGATCAGTTTATCTCTCTTTTTCTTAGCTTCCTCTTTTTCTATACTGGTGTCTTCTAAATCAACTATTCTCCTCTCTGCTTCTTCAATCTGTGCATTGGCCGCCTCCATTTTATTATGCATCTCATTTATATATATTTTTAAATTCATCACAACTATTTTTTAGCTCCATAGTCTTTGTAGCAATAGTTTCTCTGATGTCTTCCATGGTTTTTTCAAACCTAGCAANTGGAGTATTAAAGTTCCCTGCTATTAGCACATTCTTATCCATAAAGTTTCTTCAGTTTGTGATTAATTGTTTTACATATTTAGGTGCTTCCATATTTAGTGCATAGACATTTACAATTGTTAGCTCTTCCTAATGGATAGACCCTGTAATTATTATATAATGACCTACTTCATCCCTTGTTACTGTCTTTACTTTAAAGTCCAGTTTGTCTGATACAAGTATAGCTACTCCAGCTTTCTTTTGACTTCCAGTAGCATGATATATATTTCTCCATCTTCTTACGTTAAATCTGACAGTGTCCTCAGGTGTATAATGAGTTTCTCGTTGACAGTAAGTAGANTATTTTTAAACATCACAACTATTTTTTAGCTCCATAGTCTTTGTAGCAATAGTTTCTCTGATGTCTTCCATGGTTTTTTCAAACCTAGCAATTAATTTTATAACTATTTTTCTAAATTCTTGTTCAGTTATGTAGCTTATATCTGTTTTGAGCAGTTCTTTAGCTGTCATTTATTCCTGGAATTTTTCGGAGGAGAGTTCTTTCATTTCATCATTTTGGTTAGCTTTCTATCTCTTGTTAGTTTTAACAGCTTTCTATGTGCTCTGCACCTGCGAGTACTGCTGTATTAAAGAAGGCTCTTTGACTGTCCAGAGCCTGTCCATTCAGGAAATGTTCTTTGAATGGTGTCTCTTGGAGACTTTGGTTATTTTATTTCCCTGCTCATAGAGGTACTTGGGACTCTCCATCATGTGTACTTTGGCTTGTTTCTTGAGGTAGCCCTGGAAAAGAAAACAGGCAGACAAACAGGGAACAAAGGCACACAAATGCCCAGACATATCCAACAAACACACACACCAAAAGGGAAATAGAAAAAGAAAAAACAAAGGAGGGACAAAAAAAGAGGAATGAGGGAAGACAAATAAAATAAAAATAAAAAAGAAGAGAAAAAAGAAAAAACCCAAAAGACAAAGGAAAGTCTAAAAGCATAAAACCAGAACTTCCAGCTACAAATAATGAGCTGGGNGGAACAAAGGCACACAAATGCACAGACATATCCAACAAACACACACACCAAAAGGGAAATAGAAAAAGAAAAAACAAAGGAGGGACAAAAAAAGAGGAATGAGGGAAGACAAATAAAATAAAAATAAAAAAGAAGAGAAAAAAGAAAAAACCCAAAAGACAAAGGAAAGTCTAAAAGCATAAAACCAGAACTTCCAGCTACAAATAATGAGCTGGGTGTATGCAGTCAGTGCTCGTGGAAGAGCATATACAAAGAGAGAAATGACAGGGTGGGTAGGAAGCAAAATTGGAAATGAAATGACCAGGGAGAGAAACTAAGAGGCTTAATTCAGAGGGAGAAAGAGGAGAATATGGTTAGAGGTGAGGAGAAAGAATGAAGATAATGTTACTCAGAGAAACTATATAGTCTGATTACTCCAGAGAAAGAGAGATAAAAAGGTAGTGGTGGAGGTGTAGAATATATATCTAGAGAATGGATTAAATGTGACTTTTTAAGGAAACCAGTGGGCAGAGTGCCTAGTCCAGCAAAGTGGAGGGTTACGAATGAGACAAGGGAAAATATATCTGAATAGAAAGAATTGATCTAGAATTAATCATGGTAATCCATCCATTTTGGCCTTACCCCGGGCTCCGGTGAATGGAAGGAAAGAAAGAAAGAAAGAAAGAAAGAAAGAAAGAAAGAAAGAAAGAAAGAAAGAAAGAAAGAAAGAAAGAAAGAAAGAAAGAAAGAGAGAGAGAGAGAAAGGAGGGAGGGAGGGAGGGAGGGAGGAAGGAAGGAAGGAAGGAAAGAAATAGCCTTTAGCAGAGATGGGCATGGTTTGTGTAGGCAGGTCTTAGCCTACACTGAGTCCTTTCCCACGTGAGGCTTCCCGAAGTCCTGCGTTGGTGGTTGTGGGGAGAAAAATGGCTGCGCCCCAGTCCCTTCTCAAATCAAGTGTTGCAACTCACTCTTTTGGGTCCGATCTTCCTTGCCGCAGGTGTAGCCAAGGTGGGTCATGCTCTGTATCCCAAGCCAGACCTCGTTTCCAGATCTTTGTCCCCGCGCACCAGTGATATTACCCAAAATATAAACCCTCAGGCGGAGTCCCACCGAGCAGTTCAAGCCTCTCGCCTCCCCACTGGGAATTGAGCCAACCCAGAAGAGCAGTGGCTTGGCTTCAGGTGCGCCGCTTCCCCTCCAGGTGGAGCTGCCTGGCGAGTAGAGGGCGGTTTTTCCTGGGGTTGCCTGGGACCAGTGTGTCCCACTCAGAGTCAGTTGAACAGCAGGAAACCAGATCCCTCTGTGTCCAGAGCAGAAGTTTTTCTCTTTTCCAGGGACAGGGACAGTGTCTTGAGTATTTCAGCCGCTCTTTCTTTCCCCCTCGACTCACCGGGGCTCCCTGCAAAGAGGGCTCCCCTCCTCCGTGTCTCCAGTCCCGGCCCACTTTTATCTTCCCCAGTTTGCACACACACTATAAGGTTTTGTCAGCTGACTCTGTCTCCTTTTCCTCCCAAACTCCTGGATTCTGCAAGGGTTCCTATGGCTTCAGGCCTTCTCTGTTTGAGAGATGGGGGCGAGTGAAATGTATGTAGCTCCTGCTTCTCTGCCATCTTGCCTCCTTCCCATTCAATGTTCTTCTACATATAGGTTGAGCATTTTTAGTAAGCATCTGTGAGTAGTAAACTCTCTTAATCTTTTAATCTTCCAAAATTTATTTGTCTTTACTGTGGAATGTTATTTAATTGTTCATAGAATCCTGGAGAGGCATTTTTCACCAGAATTTTGAAATACTATTTTACTTTTCTGATAGCCATGTGCTGCTTTTAACAAATTACTGTTTGAAACATCAACTGATATTCCTTAGACATTGATCTTTTTCTTTATAATAGCATTGGTGATTTTGTCATTGTCTTTCATGTTTTATAGTTATTGACTTAATCCTGCTCAATGTGCTTTTACAAAAGGCCTCTTTTATCAGTTCAGGAAAAACTTCATCCATTATTCTTCACATATAACTTACTCCCATTCTCTGCATTCTCCCCTTTCAAAAATCTTCCAAAACATATGTTAGAGCTTTTAATTTTTAGCCTCATGTGTTCTTAATTCACTTTCTTTTTATCCTCTATGCTGCCTTTTAGTTGTTATTTTTACACTCAACGAATGTACTATTTTTCACTCTCTACATCTATTTTTCTGTTCTTTGGGCTTTTGAGTTGCAATGGCCGTATATTTAATTTCAAGACTATCTTTTTCATTCTGCCAAAGGTTTGCTATTTTTTCTCACTGTCAATAGCTTATATTTCATCCTTTATTTCTTAAAACATTTCAGACATGCTTATTTTGAATTCTCTTTGATATGGTTCTATTATCTTCAGTTCTTGGGAAGGCACATCTTCCAGTGACATCTACTCTCCTGATTCTTTATCTTATGTCACTTTGAAATTTTTTATTAGTATTATTTTTTACTGTGAGAACTTTTCATTGGGTTGTTATTCGTTGGAGCCTACTGTGCACTGGTGGCAGCTTCCTTACAGAGTGGTTTTGTGTTTGCCCGTGCTCGGAGCCAAGGGGTTCTTGGCTAGGTCTCTTCTATGTTAAGTGCGAGGTCTCTTTTATGTTGCTTGGTGTCTCTCCACCATGGAGGATCATGAGTTTAGACTTCACATTTATGTGTGGTGCAGGAGTAGCGTTCAGATTTGTCATGAATGGCTCTTTCTCTCCCATTCACCAGAGGAGCAGGCCACCTTCCTTTGGCTTTCTCACTGGAGGTGCCTTTCATGGATCCTGTCTTCAGGCACATGTGCTGCCATCAAAACTAGGTCCCCACGTATCTGGTCTCACACACAGAACTGGTTCCTGGTAGCAATCTGGCTTCAGCTGTCACTCATACTTCTGCCATGGACTTTTCTGCTCATTTCTTGATTTTGAGCTGAGGTATATATTAAACACTTAGAAAAATTCTATTCAGCATTTCTATGGGCTGGAGGTTAAAGAGGTTTTTCCCTCTTCTGCATCAGCTTGGTCCACTTTATTGACCTTAAAGACATGAAGTACTGAATCATTATCAATGTCATCCCTAATGAGGTTTGCTTCATTTAATATAAGGGGCAAAAATCCTGCCAGTGGCTATAAATAAGCTACGCATGACTTTTCCTTCTATTTGATTGTCTCTGCTGCTTTCTCTCTTTTGTGTTCTGCCCACATCACCTCAACTGAGGGCCTTTTCTCATATATTTTTTTTTGGTGGGGAGAATGATTTTCATTTTCAATGTGGGCTGGAAAGGATTCCCCACTGGGTCAAATACATTATCTTTCCTATTTAATATGCACATCTCTTCTGGTGGCAGCAGTTCAGAGTATTTAACCTTTAGTTCTTTCACTTCTAGTATTGGGTAGATGACACTTTCACTTACATTATCTCATTTGACCCTCTTAAAATCTAGCATAGCTATTACTATCTTAATTTTATATCTGGGAAAACTGGGCTTTAGGGGATAATTAACTTATCTGAGGTTACTAACTAATGAAGCTTCTCTTCCTCCATTGTGAAGGAACCAGGAAACACGGCCCACTTAGAGCCCCTTTCCTCTTCTACTATGGTATCTATAGGGTTCCTCTCAACCCAAGAACCTATACTTATAAACCCTCTCAAAGAATCCTCTGTATGATCTTGCCCTTTGTTTGGTGTTTCAGAAGCAATGCCAGAATTCCTTGGAGGTAATTATGATAAAAGATACAAAAAATGATTCTGAGAAATGCATGCATTTGCTCTCTGAAAAGATGTGTGTTGCAGTTCTAAACTTCTTGAATTTGTTATCTGAAATTTCTAAATGGTATCTTTTGCACTGACTGCTATAAAATTATAGAAACTGGCTTTGTAGACTCAATATATTTACATGAAGACATGTCAGTTCGATAATTATATGTCATGAAATACTACATATTTTAATCCCCCAAACATTCCATTGGTATACTGATGTAAAATTCATAAAATTCAGAAAATTGCTTTGGCTCTAATCTTCATAATGAAATTTTACAATGCCTTTAAAAAAAAAGCACTAATGTTCTGCACCTTGAGGCCCTCAGTTTACCTCGTTATCTTTGTTGCTTTTCCCCCTGCAATACATGATCCCCTCAAATTACCCAATGACATGTGCTTTCTCCCTATCTTACTTACCTTGTGGAGTTGATGACAAAGGAGATTTTGGCAGTTTGGGGGGTCAACTCCTTATTTCTTCTTGGTGTCTTCAAGGTGCCTGATGAGACTAAGCCTCTGTCTTCTCCTGCCTTACCTTCTACACAGGAATGCACTTCACCCTCCCTGCATTTATCCTATGGCTTAATATATGAACACTGATCAAAAGTAGAAATTGCAGCTTTTCATAACATATAGCAGCAGGGGTTTTACTTGAAGGAGACAGAAGAAAAGAGAACAGAAACACACAAATTGACAGCTAAACCCACAGGGTCTAGAAAATTTCAAAGTTTCATCTCTAGAATCTTTTAAAAAGAGGAAGCCCATGCTCTGAATGTTTTCACCTCTGGGTATTAACGTACAAAGATATTCTTGACACCTCAGAGGAGTCTGATGTCTCACAGTTACGGGCAAGTTTCCTTAAGTTCTGTTTTGCCTAATTCTCTGTTCAATATCAGCCTTTATATCAGTGATCTCAGCCAGTGTTGCACTTTAACACCTTCCAGATCTTCAAACTGCTCATTGCTATAACTGAATGCTTGTTTCCAAATTCACTTATGAGAACTTATCCCCCAATGTGATGGCATTTGGAAGTGGGGACTTTTGAGGCATGATTACGTCATGATGGTGAAGACCGCATGAATGGGATTAATGCCCTTAAAACAAGCAGCCCCACAGAATTCCCTTGCACCTTCTGAGAAAAGACCGTGTCTATGAACTAGGAAGTAGGCTTTTGCTAGGTCCTTAGTAGACACCAAAACTGCTAGCACCTTGATCAGGGGCTTCCTAGCCTTCAGAAATGTGAGAAATAAATTTCTATCATTTATCAGCCACCCAGCCTTTTTTTTTTTTTTTTTAACAGCAGCACAAATGGACTAAGACACTCATCCTACTACTCTGGGAAATTCTAATCCTACCACAGCTAAAACTTCACTTCACCTGAAACCACTGACTAGGTGAAAAAAGGAAAGGAAATAGATGATGGTCCTTAATTATTGCTTTGATACAGATGTTCAGTAACATCTGCCCACTCACTGTCCTATAAAATGTTTTTAGGGTAGAAGGATATTTGAGAGCTATGTTTATTCTGGCTCATAATGGTAAATGTGTGTGTGTGTGCATGTGTGCATGTATTTTGCTGCACTCTCTAACACCTTCTGTAAACTCTTTTCATTTTGTCAGTCTCAGAATATCTGTTCTCAAGAAAGGAAATTTGAGACACTTGATTTTGTTCTGCACATATTGTCTTACTGTTAATCTCTGGTGCCTCTCCCTCTAAGTACTTACTAAAAACATCATGTAAGATGTTTGGAGAAGAATGTCAAAATCTGTACAGTATTGCTGGGAGAATTGCTGGGAGAATAAAAAAATTCCCCAGAGAAAACATCTGACATACAAAAAAATATCTTAAGCCCCCATTCACAACAAGAAAAATAATCCCTTGAAAGAAAGCTAGGAAACCACTGAAAAATAAATAGTATTTTGGACTCTGCCCAAGACAAACTGAATCATAGAGATTTATTGTAAAGGCATTTTATGGTTCCACATTCAAATGGAAGAAATGACCAGGTTGGGAATGTTTCTTATTTTTACAAATTAGCCAGGACATTCAGGAAGCAGGGGCTTATTCTGATTTTCTAGTTGTCTTTTAAGTATTTTTTTAATGGATTCTCAGTATTTTGCATGACTTCTGGTGCTCCCATCCAGGCAGGATACACAGCATATAGGGAAGAATTCAAGCACCATGTGGATAACAAACTGGCTTCAGGTCAGTGCATCAGTGATAGGGCCAGATCCTAAGGCTCCAAACTTTAAATTAGTATGGTTTGATTGATTTACAATCAGAGAGTTTAGCTTTGCCATTTCCAGAGACAGACTGTTGATTTGTTAACCGATACCTCAATAATTAATCATGAAATAATTATTCATGGGGCACTTTTAATTTATTTTGCACTGCTTGGTAGCAAGTGGGAGTAACCTTTATCTATCTTTGGACAGCTGATGCTAATCTGACTGGGAAGATGCACTGTTTAGTATTTATTAGACGCTAAGCAATAAGCAAGTTGTGAAAGTCAGTATTATCAGTATAATTAATGTTTTAGAGGTTTAGCTTTCTTTCAGGTTCACAGATGAGGAAGATCTAGATAAACTATTTAGGAAGGCTTCAATCATAAATGAGATTAAATGAGCCAGTGGGAAATGGAGATGTATTATTGGCAAAGAACAAGTAAGATACATTGGGGCAAGATTTGTGGTATGTGGTAGCAAAACACAGGGACGAATGGCCTACTTAGGGGAAGTTAGACTGGTCGAGAAATGTAGAGCCATCCTATACGTCCATCCTCATATAATACACAAATCTCCACACATCCTAAACTTCAGCCACTTTTAACCACTTGCCATGATCTGTATCCATTTATTTATTTATCTTTTCATTCAATCACCCAAGGAATATTTATGGAATGCTCTGCTTCTGCTAATATTGTACCAGTCACTTGAGGGTTCAAGGATGAGTAGAGGATCATTATAACATATTGGTTACAAGCATTAGTTTTGTAGTCCAATAGACTTGGTTAAGACCTGGCTCTGCTAATTATAACCTAAACAAATTATTTAACCTCTCAAAGAATTCACTGTGTTGTCATCAGATTAGAACATCTCATGGGGTTGTTATATTTAGTATGCTTCTGCCTAGCCTGCCTTCTTTCTTATCAAATTTCCATAATAGACTCTGGACCAAGAGGTTGACATAGAAGCTCCTGGATTTCCCTCTTCCCACAAGTATACTGAAATGTGCACCGGAGATGGAGCAATTCCCGCTGAAAGAAATCCAGAAAATAGTTGAGGGGCGCTTACACACCAGGCAAATGAAAAAATACCATATAAAAATGGGTAGAAAAGCTGAGACACATCCGTGTCTGCATCCGTGGCATAGCACTGTACAATCAGAAGATAACGCTACACCTCAGCTTCTCTCTGAGAAACAAAGGGTTTGTACTGCACATCTGTATCCCCAAATTTTAAGGCTCCCACCCAAGAGATGGACTTCCTGAACACCTAGCTCTGAAGGCCAGTGGAGCTTGTGTTTAGGAGTCCCACAGTACTATAGCAAACAAGGAAGCAGTTGTTAATGAGTGCATGAGCACTCACTGTAGCTATTCCCCCAGAGCTTAGTACAGAGGGAACAGGCAGACAAGCCCATCTCCCCAGTCTTTTCCTAGGAGAGTTTTCATACACTACAAGATACTGACCAAAGACTGATTTTCTAATTAGCACTCACTTGTCTGCTGGCTAAGATCCTCCCTGGATCCCATCATTGCTGGTGGGTAATTCCCCCACTTTCTCCCTCTGGCTCACTACAATAATATAGTCAGATCACCAACAACTCTCTAGAATGAGCTTGTGTACATATCCCAGCTTTTGCAAACGCGACTGAGGGACAGGCCCCTGGAAAGTCTAGCTCTCTGATAGCCAAATGGGGCATGCATTGATGAGTTCCATAGGACTATAGAAAACAAAGAGACAATTATTGATGAGTGCACATGTGAGTATTTGCCATAGCTATTCCTCTAGGACTCAGAGCAGAAAGAGCAGGCAAAAACATTTGTATCTATTCCTTCCTGGAAGGAGTTTAATGGCATACTTTCCCAGCTGCTGCCTGAAGGTCTGGCTTCTAACTAGCCTGCATCTTGGTGCTGACTGTGATCCTCCATTTTGGGGTACTGGTGGGTCTCGGTACACCCTAAGAACGGGGAGCCAGTAAAAAAGCAGCTTGGACCATCACAAAGGTTTGATGAGTGCATCAGCTCAGGCTGGGCTGATTGACAAGATTCATCTCCTGCATGAGACCTCTCTGTCGAGGCTGAGAGAGGTGACTGTTTTATTTAATGTAAAAAAACCAAGACAGAGATAAAGGAAAGTAAAGAAATAGAGGAACATGTTCCAAGCAAAAGAAAAAGGAGTCTCTAGAAATTGATCTTAATGAAATGGAGGTAAGTGATTTGCTTGATAGAAAGCTCAAGAACAGTTGTAAAGATGCTCACTGAGGTCAGGAGGACAATGCGTGAACAAAGCAAGAATTTCAACAATGAGATAAAAATATTAAAAAGTACAAAATAGAAACCATGGAGCTGAAGAACATAATGATTGAACTGAAAAATCCAATCAAGTGGTTCAAAAACTGACTATCAGATCAAATGGAAGAAAGATTCAATAAATTTAAAGTGGAATTCATCCAATTAGAGAAAAAAAAAGAATGAAAACAGGAAGATAGCTTAAGGGACTTATGGGACAATCAAGCAGACCAATATACATATTATAGGGGTCCCAGAAGTAGAAGAGATATTATTATTGAAAATATTGTTTTAAAAAGTAATGTCTGAAAAATTTTCTGAGAGAAAAAAACCGTACATTCAGATCCAGAAAGTACCAAAAAAGAGGAATCAAACAGATTATGTTTGAGACACACATTATAATTAAATTGTCAAAAGTTAAAGATTAAGAGATAATCTTAAAAGAAGCAAGAGAAGGGGTGCCTGAGTGGCTCAGTCAGTTAAGCATCCGACTTTGGTCATGATCTCACGGTTTGTGAGTTCAAGCCCTATGTCAGCCTCTGTGCTGACAGCTCAGAGCCAGGGGCCTGCTTCAGATTCTGTGTCTCCCTCTCTCTATGCTTCTCCCCTCCTCTCTCTCTCTCTCTCTGTCTCTCTGTCTCATACAAATAAAGAAACATTAAAAAAAAGAAGCAAAGAAAAAGCAATATGGTATCTTTATAAGAACCTTATACTATCAGCAGATTTTTCAGAAGAAACTGGAAAGAAGTATCATGATATATTCAAAGTACTAAAAGAAAAAACTGCCAACCACACTCTTCTGTCTGGAAAATGAAGGACACATAGAATTTCTCAGCCAAACAAAAGCTGAAGGATTTCTTCACTAAATTGGTCTTAGAAGAAATGTGAAAGGAAGTTCTTCAAGCTAAAAGAAACGATGCTAATTAGTAACATGAGAACATATGGAAGTATTAAAATCACTGGTAAAGATAAATACATAGTTAAAATCAAAATATTCTAATATTAAAATGGTGGTAGGAAAATGATATAACTGTAGTATAAAGGTTAAGAAACAAAAATATTATAAATATCTACAACTACAATAATTTGATAATGGGTACACAATATGAAAATATGTAAACTGTGGGGCCCCTGGGTGGCTCAGTTGGTTAAGCATCAGACTCTTGATTTTGGCTCAGGTCATGATCTTGCAGTTCGTAAGATCAAGCCCCCATCAGACTTGGCTCTGATAGTTTGGGGTTCTTGCTCTTTCTCTCTCTCTGCCCCTTCCCTGCTCACACATGCTCTCCCCCTACCCTGTCTCTCTCCAAATAAATATTTTAAAAAATGTGTAAATTTTAACACCAAAAAACAAAACATACAATGTGGAAGGTGATATAAAAATGGAAAATTTCGTATGCATTCAGAGTTACCAGTTTAAAATAGATGGTTATAACTAGAAGATATTTTATATAAACCTCCTAGGAATCAAAAGTAAAAACCTACTGATGACACATAAGAGATAAAAAGAAAGAAATCTATGCATAGCAATACAGAAAACCACCAATTTTCTGTACTGCGAAGAGAACAAGAGAGGAATAAAGGGATAAATGAATTACATAACAGCCAAAAAACAATTAACAAAGTAGCAATAGTAATTAATATCTATAAACAATTATTCTAAATGTCAATGTACAAAATTCTTCAGCCAAAGACATAGTCATTAAATAATGAAAAAGTTCATACATACATATATATGAAGTTATGTATATATATATAAAGAAAAGATGGCATTTGTAAATAGTTACACATCCAAGAGTGGGGCACATAAATATATAAAACAAATGCTGGCAGATCTGAAGAGAGAAATAGACAAAAATACAATAATAGTAGGGAACGTTAAAACCCCACTTTCATCAACGGATAGCTCATCCAGACAGAAAATCAGTAAGACTGGCCATTTGTAGCAACATGGATGGAACTAGAGGGTGTTATGCTGAGCGAAATAAGTCAGGCAGAGAAAGATAGATACCATATGTTGCACATATAGATGGATTAGGGGGAAGCTAATGGAGGGCCATGAGGGATAAGAAGGGGAAAAATAGTTGGGGGGGGGAGCCAAACCATGAGAGACTCTTGAATGCTGAGAACAAACTGAGGGCTGATGGGGCTGGGGGGGAGGGAAAGGGGGGGATGGGCATGGAGGAGGGCACTTGGTGGCATGAGCACTGGGTGTTATATGGAAACCAACTTGACAATAAACTAAGAAAAAAATGCAAACACACACAAAAAAATAAATAAAATAAAGAGAAGAATTGAGAACATCTGGTTAGAAGCTTAAAACCTAAAAAGTCCATGAATGTTCCAAGTGTACTTGAAAAGAATATACATATTGATGTTGGATCTAGTGTTCTATAAATGGCAAATAGTCAAGTCGGTTGACATTAGTGCTTAAATTATCACCTCCCCACCCTTTGTACTGTTCCTGTCATATAATTCATTTCTGCATACGCTCTAAGCTCAATATTACATTGTTATTATGTTTATTTTAAAAAGTCAAAAAAAAAAAAAAAAGAAAGTCAGTAAGAAAACATTGGACTTAAACCACGTTATACCATATGGATCTAATAGACATATATAGAAATATTCTATGTTGGGGGAGCTTCAAAGCTTGCCTCCAATGATTCAACAGTTACTTAATGAGCGTCTACAATATTCCAGCTGTTGTACAATTAGAGCACAGTATATGTCATCCTTCTTCTCCTCCCCCTCAACTACCAACACTTAGTGAATAGATTCTATGCATGACACACTTGTAAAATATTCCATTTTGGAGGATGATGGGGCTGTTCTCTATCTTGATTGTGTTGGCTTTTATGGTTGACCAGACTGGGGTGGGTAGAGAGAGGCCAGCCATGTAAGGCTGGTGCTGACCATGCCTAGGTTCTCCTTGAATAAATGGAGGCAACCAGGAGCACACTCCTGTCATTTGTATCCTTGATGACTTGGCCTTTGGAACTTCTCCAGGGATTTACTGAGTTGTTTGGAAATCATAATGATAGTCTCCTTTCATCTTCAAGAAGACCCAAATTTGTAGGCAATAGGTAACTTAAAAATGTGTCCAAAAAGAAAAGAAAAGAATATTCTGTGTAATAGCAACAGAATACACATTCTTTTCAAAGGTACATCGAATATTCTCTGGTACAGATCATATGTTACATATGTTTGCACGTATAGGAGGATTAGGTGGAACTTGACGGAGGAACAAGGGGGAGAAGAAGGGCAGAAATGGTGGGGGAAAGGGAGAGAGGCAAACCATGAGAGACTCTTGAATGCTGACAAAAACTGAGGACTGATGGATGTGGGGGTAGAGGGGGATGGGCATGGAGGAGGACACTTGTGGGGATGAGCACTGAGTGTTATGTGGAAACTAATTTGACAATAAACTATTTGTAAAAAAAAAATAATAATAAAATAAAATAAAATATCATCAGATAAAAAAACAAGTGTTAATAAATTAAAGAACACTATAATCATTTCAATAATCTTTTCTGACCATGATTATTTCAAAGTGGAAATAAATAACAGGTGGAAAACTAAAAAATTCACAAGTATGTAAAATTCACAAGTATGTGGAGATTAAACCACATGCTTTGAATAATTGAAGAGTCAAAGAAGAAATTAAAATTTGAAATAAAAATATCTTGAGACAAAGGAAAATGGAAACAGAGAATAATAAAATGTATGGGCAGCAAGACAGCAATTCTAAGAGGAAGGTTTATAGCAATAAACACTTACATTAAGAAAAAATAAATATCTCAAATAAGCAACCCAATGTGACTAGAAAAAGAGGAACAAGCTGTTACCAAGTTAGTAGAAATGACAATGATCACAGTGGAAATAAATCAACTGGCAACTAAAATGGCAATAGAAAAGATAAACAAAACTAAAAGCTGGTTTTCCTAAAGATAAAAAAGAAAAGCTGACAAATATTTAGCTAGGCTAACAAAAAAAAGAAGACTCAAATATGTAAAATCAGTAATTAAAGTAAAACAGAAATACTAAGGATCGTAAGAAACTATTATAGACAACTAATCCCAACAAATTAGATAGCCTAGAAGAAATGGATAAATTCCTAGAAACATATAACCTACCAATCATGAGGAAATAGGAAATCTAAACAGATTAACTACTAGTAAGGAGATTGAATCAGTAATCAAATACTTCCCAACAACTACAAAAAAGCCCAGTACCTGATGGTTTACTGGTATATCAAACATTTAAGTAATAATTAATACCAATCCTTCTCAAGATCTTCTAAAAATTAGAAGAGGAGGGAATACTTCCAAACTCATTTTATGAGGCCAGGATTACCCTCACACTGAAGCCAGACTAGGACACTACAAGAAAAGAAAATTAGAGTCCAACATCTCTGATAAACATAGATTTAAAATCTTCAACAAATATTAGCAAAGTGAATTCAATAATAAATTTAAGGAAAGAATCATACATCATGATCAAGTGTGATTTATTCGAGGATGCAAGGATGGCTCAACATCCATTAATATGTCAATGTGTTAAATTACATTAACAAAATAAAGGATAAAAATTATATGATCATCTCAATAGATACAGTAAAAGCATTGGACAAAATTCACCATCCTATAAGATCAAAACTCTCAAAAAGTTATTTATAGAAGAAATGTGCTTATAAAAGTTATATATGACAAGCCCAGAGCCAATGTCATACTTATCAGTGAAAAACTAAAACTTTTAATTTTAATCAGAAATAGGACAAACCCTAAAGATTTCACCAAAAAAGTTGGAAATAATAAATGAATTTGTAAAGTTGCAGGATACAAAACTGAAATACAAATATCAGTTCCTTTTCTATACATTAACAATGAACTATTAGAAAGAAAAATGAAGAAAACAAATTTATAACAGTACAAAAAACAATAAAATGCTTAGGGATAAATTTCACCAAAGAAGTGGAAGACCTAGACACTGGAAATTATGCAACACTGATAAAAGAAATTGAAGAGGAAAAAAATAAACAGAAAGGTATTCCATGTTCATGGATTTGAAGAATTAATATTGTTAAAATGTCCATTCTCCTCAAAGTGATTTTCAAATTCAATACAATCCCTGTCAAAATTCCAATTGCATATTTAACAAAAACAGAAAAAGCAATCCTAATATTTGTACAGTGCTACAAATAACCCTGAATAGTAAAAGCAATCTTAAGAAAGAACAAACCTGGAGGCATCACACTGATTTCAAACATTACAAACTCTAGTAATCAAAAACAGTATGGTATTGGCATAAAAACAGACACATAGGTCAATGGAACAGAATAGAAATGGTCAATTGATATTGGACAAAAGAAACAACAATGTATAATGAGGAAGTGTTAGTGTTTTTAACAAATGGTGATGGAAAACTGGATATCCACATGCGGAGTAAAAACCTATTTTACACCATACACAAAAGCCACCTCAATGTGGATTAAAATCTTTAACACAAGATATGAAACTCGTTGAAGTAAACATTAGGGTAAGTTTTTTGACATTGGTCTTGGCAATAATTCTGTGATTTCATACCTTAGCAAAGGCAACAAAAGCAAAAATAAACAAGTGGGACTATATCAAACAAAAAAACCTCTGCACACCAAAGTAAACCCACAAAATAAAAAGGCAGACTATGAAGTGGGAGAAAATATTTTCAAACCACAAATTTAATAAGGAGTTAATACCAAAAACATATGAGGAAAAATATACACTCAGTGGCAAAAAAAATCAAATAAAAATCAAATCAAAAATCAAATTAAAAGTTTTCCAAAGACATACAAAAGGCAAACAGGTACATGAAAATGTACTCAATGTCACTAGTCATCAGAGAAATTCCAATCAAAGCCACCAGAGATATCATCTCACACGTCACAATGTCTATTATCAAAAATGTTAGAAAGGATATGGAACAAAGGGAATCTATGCACACTATTTTATGTAAACAGTGTGAATTGGTATAACCACTATGACTAATTTTTTAGTCTAACTCAAGAAATTAAAAATAGAACCACCATATGGTCCAGAAATCCCACTTCTGGGTATATATTTTTAAAAAAGGAAGTTACTGTCTTGAAGAGATATGTGCTGTCCCATGTTCACTGCAGCAATATTTACAATAGTCAAGACATGGAAATCTAAGTGTCTGTCAATGGATGAAAGCAAAAAGAAAATGTTACCTACCTACCTACCTACCTACTTATCTATCTATCTATCTATCTATCTATCTATCTACACACACACACACACACAGAATTGGATATTATTCAGCCTTAAAAAGAAGGAAATAATGCCCTTTGCAACAACCTGGATGGCCCTAGAGGGCATTATGCTAAGTGAAATAAGCAGAAAGAGAAAGACTTATCTTTCTTATATCATCACTTATATGTAGAATCTAAAAACAAAGAAACACAGAATTCCTAGTAATGGAGAATAGAAAGATGGTTGCCAGGGTCTGGGGAGTGGGGGAAATGGAAAGACGTCAGTAAATTTTACAAATTATCAGTTATAAGATGGATAAGGTCTGAGTATCTAATGTATAGCATGGTGACTATGGTTAATAATGTCGTATTGTATCACTGAAATTTGCTAAGAGAGTAACACTTAAATGTTCTCACCCAAACCAGAATATCTAAAATGTAAATGTGAGAGATGATCGGCATGTTATCCCACTCAATGTTGGGAGTGCTTTCACAATGTATATGTATATTAAATCATTGTGTTGTTCATTTTAAATATATTACAATTTTATTTTTCAAGCCTCATTAAAGCTGAAAGGAACTTTATTCATAGAAGCATTCCTTTCTTCTATGAAATGTTAGGATGTTTTCATGTAGTAATTGTTTTATGTGAATCTTCTACAGAGCAGCACCTTGCACATACTGTCCTAAATTTCCAGGACTTCCCTGGTTCCCAACCACAACAGTGTTGTTGAACTTTTTCTTGGATTCTGTGAATTACTCCACACCCTCCCCCCTACTTTGATGCCCAATTTTCTTTTGGTATGTAATGTAGCCAACATCAGATTCTGTTGCTAATGAATGTTGATGAGGTCTATGGATATTAAATGAGATATACCACCTAAGGCATTTAGCATAATCAGGAGCATGTAAGTGTTTAATAATGTTCACTATACTTATAATTGTATTAAGATAGTCACATCCTTTGCTTGTACTGTTCTGTCTGTCCAGTAGGTGGTATAAGATGGTAAATGGGGACATGGTGTGATCTAGTGTTAATCAAGTAAGGGATGCTCTGGGCACACAGAGGGAAAGGGACTTGACACAGGTGAAGGGCTCAGGGAACACATCATGGAAAAGAGACACCTAAGTTGAAATACAGAGAATGAACCAGAGAGGGACCCAAGGAGGGAGTATTGGGGTAGCTAGGGATCAGCAAGAGTTATTTGAAGCAAGGGAACAATGTACACAAAGATCTGGAGGGAAAAAAAGTGAAGTATCCTTATGGAACTGAAACAAGTTGGACTAGCTAATACTGGAGAAGTAACAAATAACAGAACACATAGAGCTTCATAAACCAGGTTAAGAAGTTTTGACTCTATCCTAAGAGCAAGGAAGAATTATTGAAGTATTTAAAGCATGAAAATGACATAATCATAGTCATAAGCTTTAGAAATACCTTTCTTTTTTTTTTTAAATAGTGTTTATGAGAGAGAGAGAGAGAAGGAGAGCACATATGAGAGAGAGAGAGCAAGAGTGAGCAGGGAAGGGACAGAGAGACACAGACAGAACATGAAGCAGAATCCAGGCTCCAAGCTGCAAGCTGTCAGCACAGAGCCTGATGCCAGGCTTGAACTCATGAGCAGTGCGATCATGACCTGAGCTGAAGTGGGAACTTAACTGAGCCACCCAGGCACCTGGAAACATCTTTCTGATGTGGAAGAACTGAAGCTTGGATTAGAGCTGCCAAGAGCAGCCATAACAGTGGTTGCACCTATCTCTGATACATACACTGACATCCATATATAGAAAGCGACAGACTAGGTCTTCAAAAAAATGAATTAAGCAAAGAATTCACTCAGCATTAATAGGCTGAAATTAATTACAGGAGAAATCAGTTTTTTCGTAACTTGAGTGGAAACATATAATCTTCTACAACAAATGTTATAAAATAAATGGTTAGACTCTCTAGCTCTTGAATTTAGTACATACAGGTTCATGTTACACAAATGTAATAAGCAGGGGAAGTTGCTGTATAATCTGTAATCTTTAGAATTTGGCCCCACTTGGCTGGCCTCCAGCAGCACTTCTGACTTAATTGTGCTCTCCTGGTAGCAGGAATGTAAACATCCCTTAACTTCTTTCTTATCATCCCAAGAAAAGCAATGTCAACACAGCATTATCAATTCTTCATATACTTATGCTTACCACATTACTTCCCATTTGAGGCCTCATGTCTTAACGCAAAATCAAGGTGAGTCAAAGTTTAACGAAGATCCTTTTTTTTTTTTTTTTTACAAATAGTTTATTGTCAAATTAGTTTCCACATAACACTCAGTGCTCATCCCCACAAGTGTCCTCCTCCATGCCCATCCCCCCTCCCCCCCACATCCATCAGTCCTCAGTTTTTGTCAGCATTCAAGAGTCTCTCATGGTTTGCCTCTCTCCCTTTCCCCCACCATTTCCGCCCTTCTTCTCCCCCTTGTTCCTCCGTCAAGTTCCTCCTAATCCTCCTATACGTGCAAACATATGATATTTGTCCTTCTCTGCCTGACTTATTTCGCTCAGCATAACACCCTCAAGGTCCATCCATGTTGCTACACATGGCCAGATTTCATTGTTTCTCATTGCCATGTAGTATTCCATGGTATAGATAAACCACATCTTCTTGATCCATTCATCTGTTGATGGACACTTAGGCTCTTTCCATGTTTTAGCTATTGTGGAGAGTGCTGCTATGAACATTGGGGTACATGTGCTCCTATGCATCAGCATTTCTGTATCCCTTGGGTAAATTCCTAGCAGTGCTATTGCTGGGTCATACGGGAGTTCTATTGTTAGTTTCCTGAGGAACCTCCACACTGTTTTCCAGAGGGGCTGTACCAGTTTACATTCCCACCAACAGTGTAGGAGGGTGCCCGTTTCTCCACATCCTCGCCAGCAACGAAGATCCTTTTTGATTTCATGTTTGCTACTGTAGAGAAAATCAACTGAAGGCAGGCAAAACTGGGGGTACAGGGATGATGGTAATCTGAATTTTAATAGTGGGAATAGGAATGGGTTTGAGAAACACTAGGAATGGAGCCAGTGGAACATGGTGATCTATTGGGAAAGGATACTGGGAAACTTTGAAGAAAGAGTGGAACCAGGGGTAATACCCACATTTCTGCCTCAGGTAGCTGTGGGTGATGCTGACATTTTATGAAAAGAAACATAGGTAGAGGAAGAGATTTAGGGGATGATGGAGTTCTGTCTGAACATGCCGCATGTGAAAGCCTGTTACCATGTGCTAAATACTCCCTTTTCTCTCTCTGTAGAGCCCCCGCTGTTTCATGGTGTAGGAGTATCCATGTGGACCTTACAGGCATAAAGCTTAAGGCTCAGATATTTCCCCAGCAAGTCTGGATCCCAGAAGGAAAACAATACAGAACCACAGCTTACCCAAGATGATTATGTAGTGTGGGTAAAAAAAAATGTGTTGTTGTTGTTGTTGTTGTTGTTTTTAAAATTGTAAGCCATTCAGGTCGTCTGTTTCCTTATGATAACCTAGTCTATACTTATTGTTACAACATTTCAGTGGCATTTGCATATAGAGCACAAATTTTGAGAAAAGACATCAGAATAGAAATACAGATCTAGGAAACTTCAGTATTTAGAAAGTAATCACATTCATTGGAGATACTGACTTTTCTAGAGAGATTACATTTAGAGTAACAAGAGTCTGTGTAAGTGAAAAGATAGAATGAGGGAATTTGGCGCATAATTAATGGAAAAGCCAAAAAGCCAAACCACAGGACAATGACTCCATCCGGAAATTAACAATAGAGTAAGTCACCACCTCTTCTTAGCTTAGAAAGACAAAGAGAGGCAGTGGTATGATCATAGTCCAGAGTTCACTGCCAGTGTCACTGGCAGAAGCTGAAACCATGGTGAGCAAGAACTGGAGTTGCAAGGTAACACAGCTGCTATGAGGGATGCCACCACCACAAAGACACCAGAAAGGAGAACGAAGACCTGATTCTTCCTTCTTCAAACCCTCCAAACTCCCCCAAGGGCTTCCCAGACTGCCTGTAGAAGCCAGCCTCCCTATGATATAAAAACTATCTAGATTTCAGACTTATTCTTCCATCTACCATTGTGCAGCAGGAACCTGATTCCCCTTGAAAAGTGAGATCATTTACCAGAGCCAGTAAAGGATCTCTCAACTGTCTACTGGTTCAAGAACATGAGGAACCCAAGGAGTCTAGTAGCAGTCCTAATTTCAATTTACTGATATCATTGTTGTTTTTTTCTGGCAGAAAAATTCCTCGCTTGGTTGCAGGAATCGGAAGCAAAAATTCAAGAGTGTGCTATGAGGTATAATAGTAGGCGTGGCCATGACCAATTCCACTGCTTTGATCCAGGACCTATATATTGTGACTATGGGAGAAATAGCATCATATACTGGTTACTGGTTCAAGGCATAGCCTGAGGCCGCAAGTGAGTTTTTACTGGCTCTGCATTGATATAACCCTTAGGCACATAAAATGTCACTGTCATGTTCAGGCACAGAAAGATCTAGGTTTAGGTACCAATTCTGCCACTTACTGAGATCTCAGACACCTTACTCAACTCTTATGAGACGTATTTTACTCACGTGTTAAATACCCAACAGGGTATTGCTTGGATCAATACATGGAAGATGAAACTATCCAGGAAAATGACAAAGCATGAGGTAGAAAGAGTTCATGCCAGGTGCTCAGTGAACAAATGACATGATAGCAATGAGAAGAGGTGGAGGAAAGTCCTGGCATGGGGCATGAGCTTCAGAGAATCAGGGACATTACTTCTGTGCCTTTGCCAATGTTTTCACCAGTTGGAATGCCTTAGCCTGCATCCTCCTTTATATACAGAAATCCTGCTCATCTTTCAAAGATCAGCTCATGGAGGTCTGCTCAATGAAGTTCTCCATGAAGTTCTGCTTCCTCCATCTAGTTCTGCTCAATGGGAAACATCAACAACAACTCAAACCATATTTACTGGGAACTTGCCATGAGCAGAATCCTGTGCTAAAAATATGAGGCCAAGCTATCAAGTGACAAGAAGACACAGAGGAAACTTAAGTGCCTAATGCTAAATGACAGAAGTCAGCCTGAAAAGGCTATATGCTGTACAGCTCCAAATATGTGACTCTCTGGAAAAGGCAAAACCGTGGCCACAGTGAATGGTCATTGGTGAAACAGTCAGTGGTTTATAGGGATTAAGAAGGGAGGAAGGGGTGACAAGGTGACACAGAGGATTTTTAAGCCATGAAGCTATTCTGTATAATACTATAAAGGTGGATACATGCCATTATACATTTATCAAAATCTATAGAACTGCACAAAAGGCAAATCTTAATATAAAAGATTGGTCTTCATTAATAATAATGTCTTGGTATTAGCTCATCAGTTTAACAAGTGGATGACACCAAGACAAGATGTTAATGATAGGACAAAGTGGTGATGGGGGAAGGGTGCATTGCAGTTCTCTGACCTTTCTGCTAAATTTTCCTATAAACATGAACTGGCTCTAAAATTTCAAGTGCATTAATTCAAAAAGTATAAAATGAGGTCTGCAATCTATTGCTCTATAATTGAAAATCTTTCTGAGGAGAGATGCTGTCCAGAAAATAGTTTGCATGAGAGTGTGCACTATATTAATGTACAGATAATAATGATAAAAATTCAGATAAGAAAGTACTCTAAGAACTGAAGCATTGCCTTGATGGAAGGAGAGAGCTTGGACAAGAAAGGAATTTGGGGGCATTCTGAACTATGCAGGCCATGTGATTAAAAGTGCCAAAAATGATATGTCTGAAGTCTCTTGGTAACTGTAGTTTGGTTTTGTTTACATGTAATTATAGCTTTTAATTACCTAGCCTTGGGAAAGGAGAGAAAAGTGAATATCAAATTTGTTTTTGAACTGCAGGTAATAACCTTGTGCTCATTATTACTAAGTTATTTTCAAGGATAATTTAGTTCTTAGAGTTACCCAACTTTGTCTCCCTGACAAGCTGAAATAGCCAGGTGGGACCCTAAATCTATTGTAATATCCTAAGGAAAATGACCTTGCTTTTTCTGTTAAGAGCGGTGGGTGCATGGAGGGTGGGTGGTAACACTAAAAACATGGAGTCCTGGCCAAGAGTAGGACTACAAGTGCATATCCTTGGTTGTTCAAATAATGTTTAACATTGGTTTTCCCTGGAACAACTATTTGCTCAAGGCCCAGAATCAGCTAAAACCAGGTCTCAGAAGGTTCAGTTATATTATATTCATCATGTACTAATTTGTTAAAGCTGCCATAACAAAGTCACAGACTAGGCAGCTTAAACAATAGAATTTTTTTTCCCCATAGTTATGGATGCTGGAAGTCCAAGATCAAGGTGCTGGCAGCATTGTTTTCTCCAAGCTGATCTTCTTGGCTTGTAGATGGATGTCCATCTCTTTCCAGTGTCTTTACATGATCTTCCCTTTGTGTGTCTGTGTACTGATTTATAAGGCCACCTGTCATGCTGGATAAAGAACCACCCTAAATGCTCATTTTATTATTATTATTTTTTAAATATTTATTTTGTGAGAGCACAGTGGGGGAAGGGCAGAGAGAGGGGGACAGAGGATCTGAAGCAGGCTGTGTGGTGACAGGCTGACACCAGTGAGCTCAATGTGGGGCTCAAACTCACAAACTGCGAGATCATGACCTGAGTGGAACTCAGAGGCTCAACCAAATGAGACACTCAGATGCCTCAAAAGCCCATTTTAACTTAATTATCTGCTCAAAGAGCCTATGTCCAAATACAGTAACATTCTGAAGTTCTGAATGTTAGAACTTTCACATTCATATTTCAGCCCATAATAATCACTAACCATGTGTATTCTGAGACAAATGCTGCCTCCAAGAACCTTATGTTCTGGGACTAAGGATAGAAAATTATGAAATGATCAGTTATTGGTGTTACTTAACAACACTAGCCACAATAATAACAGTTAATTATTTAACATTTACCATTGGGTAGGCACTAGGCTAAGTGCTTTAAGTGGACTGTTGATGTTTGACTCGAGAGTCCCTTCCAACCTTTTTTTGTACTTCACCAATAAATCAACATTCCTCCTTTTTCAAGGATTAGGTACTTCACAGGGAGATATCTATCCATGGGTCTCTTGTGTTTCTGCAGATCCTGTGAGCAGAGGCATTGACTGACTTTGTTCTGAACTATCTTTTCAAGAATGTTCATAGAGATAAGTGCTTTGAAAGACAGTGATAATAACTCCCTCAGGAGTAATAGCTGGCATAATTATTCCCCAGTATAAAAGGGTTTGGGTTCCTTAAACTTAGGGGTCCTCCCTTATAATACAACCTACTTTGACTACCGATGTAACCTGGCCTCTATGTGTTGCCTTGTAGGACTTGGAGTTCTAGAACTGTTACTTATACTGCTGTGACTAATAAAGTCCTTTGTCTACTACCTAGGAGTCTTGTGTCTTCTACCAGATCTAGCAAGTGAACATGTTAGGTTACAAGTAGGGACAAGTCTCAGAACCTTCACAGTTCTTGATTCACATTTAGTTTGGCCATGTGAGTGGATTGAGGATAGTGGCAATAGTGGAGGATAGTGGAGTCATTTCCACTGAATAGTTAAAATTTACCAGGTCAGTTTTGATGGAACAGAGACTTCATGTCCACATGTGAAGAAAATCAGGCTGGAACAGGAGAAGTCATGAGTCAGACTGTAGGAATCGGATTCTCTGCAGAATAGTTGGCTTTCTCTGGCAATTAATATGAGTTGTGGAGAGATTCAGAATGGGTGAGTGTAAATGGGATTATGAGTGAGAAAGATAAACAAGGGAATTATTTTAGATAGATTGCACAGTGAAAAGCTTAAAGTATAGGAGGAATGGTTAAGAGAAAATTTTCTACACACAAAGTGATAAGAAATTGTACTAGAAAGAAGAAAATTATAGACACAAAAAGAAAGGGGCTGATGGCAGAAGAATGAATGTTTATTGAGCCTCCAAATTCCTAATTTGACAAGGAATATAAGATAGTGACTTGTTGATTGACTAGAAGTGGGAGTTGCCCAGTTATAGGCAAGGTAGCAGGGACTGAGGCAGTGGGTGTTAAGGCATGAGATACCAGCAGGAAAGGGGCTTCACCCAGGCAGCATGAAGCTTCTGCCTCATTCACTTAATTTTCTCAGTGTGAAGTCATGGTGAGAAGCAAATCCTAAGTGACCAATATGGCAGGAAAACCAGAGGGCACAGTGAACAAGCCACTGATAGAGTAGGTACCAAATGTGCTGTGAGGTAAGTCAGTGATGTGATATAGTAGGTCTTACTGTTCTTGCAGAATCTTATACCATATTTTATTCCACTTTTTATTTAGTTTAGTTCAGCTTTTTATTATGGGCAACTCAAGTCCCATCCAGGCAATTTTGTTTATATTCATGGGACAGCCCTTCTCTGGCCTTAGTTAGGCTGCCTAGCCTAGCTTAGATGCTATATATTCATTGCCCTTTGTATTTGTGGTGAGATTAAAGCTGGAGTCCTGTAGGTTCAAAGAGCACTGATTTCATACTTTCTTTGGTAATGTCTTTATTATAATTTCCAGAAAATTACAGAGAAGAGGAAGCTGAAACCCAGACGGGGAAAAAAAGTTCGAAGATGACATCAAAGTCTTACATTTAACTGATGAGATTGTTAGTGGCAGAATATGGACTTTGGAATAGGGGCCGGTTTGTGGGGAGAAGAAGTGAGATTTAGGACCTCTGATCTTCCATTCTACATTTTCCCCTTTCATACTTTCATACCTGTCCACATTATTATCACTACCAAAACATCTTATTGTCTTGCTGTGGTTGTTAAAGTGGCCCAGAGTAGTGTCAAACAATCAATAATGTTCTGAGTTGTGTTTTAGATTTTCAAACCTTCAGTTCACTCAATCATAATAGGCAGCAGTAGGGAAAAAAAAAAGATAAGCACTTTCAAATCTCAGAAATTAGACTAATTTTTTTACGGGGGATATGAAACAGAAAATCTGAATTACAGACTGAAAAGACTTTAAAAACATAGCAAATTTATTCTAAATCAGATATGTTTGGTGTGGTTAGCAATAACTACAATTAATGAACTATCTCTATTTTTTTCACCTTTTGCAAAGACCTAACCTTTTTCTCCTAACAATGCCGTCCACATAAACATTAAGATTTACACTTTCAGACAATGTCTTGTCGTACAGCTGTGTGACATCACGAGTCTTTATCTGTTTTCATGGAATGGAAAGAAAGCAAACACTTAGGAAAGACTGTAGCACAAACGTTTTGAAGACTGTTTCTTCAGCTGATTCGTTATCTCACAAGAGCTCTTTGTTGAGTTTACTGGGCTCTAAATTCAGTTGTCTAATCAGCACACAGAAGGATTTATAACACAGCACCTCAAAAACACTTTCAAATTTAAAGAGACTGCTCCTTATTTGTTCATACTGATATCTCTGATTTTATGGTTTCTTTTTTTAAAGAGGAGGCTTAATTTTTTTGTTGTTTTCACATTATTTAGAGAATTATGCCGTCTATAATCTGTATTTAACAGATTCAAAGCTTTAACCAATAATATTTATGTTACCAAAGATGCCAATTATAGAGAGTTATGGCTAACAGACCTATGACCACCATACAATTATCTGAAGCATAGTGTATATTAGGGTAAGTACAACTGAGATAAGAAACTACAAATATGATATGAAGGCATAAAGGTTACATTTAAAAATCCCTGAAGAAACTAAATTGAGTTTCATGACTTAAAAGTAAGGCGGCCAGGGGCAACAGAGAGACCTGGAGAAAATCTAGAATCTCATGCTTCTGCTAACAAGTTAGTAAAGCATATAGAGGAGTATCTGTAGGGTTTTTTTTTTTTAAATCAATATACTTCATTTTAAGAGAAGCTTAAGGTTTGCAAAATAATTGAGTAAAAAGTACAGAGTTCCCACATATCCTTTCACAATTGATGAACCCACAGTGTACATTGGGACTTACTCTTCATGATGCCCATTTTATGAGTTTGGACAAATGTACAGTGATATATATCTGCCATTAAAAAGTCATACAGAGTAGTTTCACTGTCCTAAAAATCCTTTGTATTTCACTCACTCATCCCTTTCTCCCTGCACCTCCCTCCCAATCCCATGGCAACCACTGATCTTTTACAGTTTTCTATTTTCAATAATGTCATATAGCTGGAAACATACAGGATGTAGCCTTTACAACTAACTTCTTTTACTTAGCAATATACATTGAAGATTCTTCCGTATCGTTTCATGTCTTGATAACTCATTTTCAGTGCCAAATAATATTCCATTGTCTGGAGGTACCACAGTTTATTCATTTACACACTAAGAACATCTTGATTGCTTCCACATTTTGGAAATTATGAATAGAGCTTTTATAAATATCTGTGTGTAAGTTTTTGTGTGGACATAAATTTTCATCTCCTTTGGGTAAATACCAAGGAGTGTGATTTCTGGGAGATATACTAAGAGTAGACAGTATATTTGGTTTTGTAAGAAACTGCTCAACTGTCTTCCAAAGTGACTATACAGTTCTGAACTGTTACTATCAATGAATGAGAGTTTCTGTTGCTTTACAACATTGCAAATATTTGAGGTTGGCTATTCTAGGGCTTCTGCTTCTCCATATAACCTTTAGGATCAGTTTGTTGATAGCCACAAAATAACTTGCTGGAAGTTTGATTGGGATTGTACTGGATCTATAAATCAAATCAGGAAGGACTGACATCATAATAGTAAATCTTCTGTGGAATATCACTCCATTTATTTAGTTCAACTGTTGATGTTTAAAGTGTTGGGGTGTCTGGGTGGCTCAGTCGGTTAGGCATCCGACTTTGGCTCAGATCATGATCTCATGGTTCATGTGTTCAAGCCCCACATCAGGCTCTGTGCACAGCTAGCTCAGAGCCTGGAGCCTGCTTCAGATTCTGTATCTCCCTCTCTCTCTGACCCTCCTCTGCTCACGGTCTCTCTGTCTCTCTGTCTCTCTCTCTCTCAGAAATAAATAAAACATTAAAAAAATTTTGAAGTGTTTATTCATCCCTTTATAGACTTAATTCTATGAAAAATTAGAAAGAAATGGGAAGGTTTATGTACACTCTGGAGAGGCATCCAAGACAAGCCCCTCAGAAAGTGGGGTTATCAGGACAGAGGGGCATAAAGTGCAGAGGAAGAGGCAAGCAGAAGACACAAGAGGATTTCCTTAGATGGTAGAAAAAGGGATCTATAAAAATTCATCTGCCCTGCATTCTATTAACTGGTAAACATGGAGCACTAACAATGTCCTATAAATTTTCAGAAGAAGCTCAGGGGCAGGGTGGGGGCTGTCTTGTAGAAGTGCATTCAACAATAAAGCATGAGGACTCAGGAAAAAAGTGATTACTCATATTGTTAGAGTAATATCTTTGTATTTGTTACAGGTTTCTACCCACTCTCATTTTCTTTTTTTAATGTTTACTAATTTTTGAAAGAGAGAGACACAGAAATATAGAGAGTTTGAGCAGGAGAGAGGCAGAGAGAGAGAGAGAGATAGAAAGAATCTCAAGCCGGCTCTATGCTGTCAGCATGGAGCCCAATATGGGGCTTGATCTCACGAACCATGAAATTGATACGTAAGCTGAAATCAAGAGTTGGATGCTTAACTGCCTAACCAACTAAGCCACACAAGCACCTCCACTCTCATTGGTTTTTTGTTTGTTTTTATATTCCACTCTTTTTCTGCCTTCTCTCCACTCTTTTTCTGCTATTTTATATATTTCTGTTTTCTCTCTTCTCTTAGATCAATTTAGAACAGTAAAACTATAAGATTTTATTTTACCTTCATATATACCTTCCCTAATGCTATTCCTTTATGTACATCTGAGTTTCTGACATATACACTTTTATTTCTTTCTGAAGAACTTCTTTTAACATTTCTAGCAAGGTTTACTGGCAATAAATTATCTGAATTTTTGTTTGTCTGAGAATGTCTTTATGTCTCCTACACTTTTGAAGGATAACTTCACAGGATTCAAAATTCTAGGTAGGTGGGGTTTTTTTTTCTTTCAACACTTTAAATATTTCACTTCATTCTCTTCTTGCTTGCATGCATTCTGAAGATCAGTCTAATGGCATTCTTATCATAGCTCTATAAGTAAGGTGTTTTTTCCTATGACTTTTATTAAGATTTTCCCTTTGTGTTTGGTCTTCTGTAGCTTGAATAGAGCATGCCTATGTATGGATCATTTGGTCCTGGACAATGTTCTCTGAGATTCCCGTGTCTGTGGTTTCATGCTTATCATTAATTTTAAAAAATTATCAGCCATTATTACCTCGCACATTTCCTCTGCTCCTTTATCTTTCCTTCTGGTAGTGTGTGTGTGTGTGTGTGTGTGTGTGTGTGTGTGTGTGTGTGTGTGTATTAAGCCTTTTGTGATTGTCCCACAGTTCTTGAATATTCTGGTTTATCCCTTTCTCTACTTTGTCCCCTTTGCATTTCAGTTAGGAAGTTTCAACTGACATTTCTTCAAACTCACTGTTTCTTTCCTTGGCCATGTCTATTCTACTCATGGAAGCATCAAAAGCATTCTTCATTTTCATTACAGTGTTTTTTATTTCTTTTTTTTTTTTTTTACAAATAGTTTATTGTCAAGTTGGTTTCCATATAACACCCAGTGCTCATTCCCACAAGTGCCCTCCTCCATGTCCATCACCCCCTTTCCCCCCCACACACCCATCAGTGCTCAGTTTGTTCTCAGCATTCAAGAGTCTCTCNTTTCCCTGTTGAGGATGATGTTAGCTGAGGGCTTCTCATAGATGGCTTTGATGATGTTTAAGTAAGTTCCTTCTATCCCGACTTTCTCGAGGGTCTTTATTAAGAAGGGATGCTATATCTTGTCAAATGCTTTTCCTACATCTATCGACAGGATCATATGGGTTTTTTTCTTTTCCTTTGTTGATGTGATGTGTCACATTGACTGATTTGCAAATATTGAACCATACCCGTAACCCAGGAATGAATCCCACTTGATCTTGGTGGATAATTCTTTTTATGTGCTGTTGGATTCGATTTGTAAGCATCTTGTTGAGGATTTTTGCATCCGTATTCATCAAGGATATTAGGCTGTAGTTCTCTTTTTTTGCTGGATCTCTGTCTGGCTTGGGAATCAGAGTGATGCTGGCTTCATAAAATGAGTCCGGGAGTTTTCCTTCGATTTCTATTTTTTGGAATAGCTTGAGAAGAATTGGGATTAATTCTGTTTTAAATGTCTGGTAGAATTCCCCAGGGAAACCATCAGGTCCAGGGCTCTTATTTGTTGGGAGATTTTTGATTACTGATTCGATTTCTTCACTCGTTATGGGTCTGTTCAGGTTTTCTATCTCTTCCCGTGTGAATTTTGGTAGTGAGTGTGTGTTTAAGAATTTGTCCATTTCTTCTAAGTTGTCCAATTTGTCGGCATATACTTTTTCAAAGTATTCCCTGATAACTGCTTGTATTTCTGAGGGGTTCGTTGTAATAAGTTCATTTTCATTCATGATTTTGTCTATGTGGATGCTCTATCTTTTCTTTTTGAAAATTGAAGGTTTGTCAATTTTGTTTATTTTTTCAAAAAACCAACTCTTGGTTTCATTAATCTGTTCAATTGTTTCTTATGTCTCTATGTCGTTTATTTCTGCTCTGATTTTTACTATTTCTCTTCTTCTACTGGGTTTAGGGCGTTCTTGTTGCTCTGCCTCTAGTTCCTTTAGGTGAGCTATTAGATTTTGCACTTGCGCTTTTTCTAATCTCTTGAAATAGGCCTGGAGAGCAATGTACTTTCCTCTTAGCACTGCCTTTGCCGCATCCCATAGATTTTGAATTGTTGTGTTTTCATTTTCATTTGTTTCCATATATTTTTTAATTTCCTCTCTAATTGCCTGATTGGCCCATTCATTCTTTAGAAGGGTGTTCTTTAACCTCCATGTTTTTGGAGGTTTTCCAGACTTCTTCCTGTAATTGATTTCAAGTTTCAAAGCATTGTGATCTGACAGTGTGCATGGTATGATCTGTATTCTTTTGAATTTATTGAGGGCTGCTTTATGTCCCAGTATGTGATCTATCTTGGAGAATGTGCCATGCGCACTTGAGAAGAAAGTAAATTCCCTGGCCTCGGGATGTAAAGTTCTAAATATATCCATCAGATCCATCTGGTCCAATGTGTCTTTCAAGTCCGTTATTTCTTTAGTGATTTTCTGTCTGGTTGACCTATCCATTGCTGTAAGCGGAGTATTAAAGTCCCCTGCTATTAGCACATTCTTATCTATAAGCTTGTTTCTGTTTGTGATTAATTGTTTTAGATATTTAGGTGCTCCCATATTCGGTGCGTAGACATTTATGATTGTTAGTTCTTCCTGATGGATGGACCCTGTAATTATTATATAGTGCCCTTCTTCATCTCTTGTTATTGTCTTTAATTTAAAGTCCAGTTTGTCTGATATAAGTATAGCTACTCCAGCTTTCTTTTGATTTCCAGTAGCATGATATATATTTCTCCATCCCTTTTCCTTTAACCTGAAGGTATCTTCCAGTCTAAAATGAGTTTCTTTTAGACAGCAAATAGATGGATTTTCTTTTATTATCCATTCTGCTACCCTATGTCTTTTGATTTGAGCATTCAGCCCATTTACAGTCAGTGTTATTATTGAAATATGTGCGTTTAGAGTCTTTATGTCCTTTGTGAGATTCATGCTTGTTATGGTGTCTCTGGTATCTTCGTTTCTTGCAACACTTCCCTCAGAGCGTCCCCCTCAGGATTTCTTGTAGGGCTGGCTTAGTGGTGACAAATTCTTTCAATTTCTGTTTATTTGGAAAGATTTTTATCTCTCCTTCTATTTTGAATGACAGGCTTGTTGGATAGAGGATTCTTGGCTGCATATTTTTTCTCTTCATCACATTAAAGATCTCCTCCATTCTTTTCTGGCCTGCCAGTTTCAGTAGATAGGTCTGTCACCACTCTGATAGGTGTCCCTTTGTATGCTAGGGCCGTTTTCTCCCTAGCTGCTTTCAAAATTCTCTTTGTCTTTATATTTTGCCATTTTTACTATGATACGCCATGCAGAAGATCAATTCAAATTATGTCTGAGGAGAGTCCTCTGAGCCTCTTGTATTTCAACGTTTACTTCCTTCCCCAGGTTGGGGAAGTTCTCTGCTATAATTTGTTCCAGGACTCCTTCAGCACCTTTCCCTCTCTCTTCCTCTTCTGGGATTCCTATGATACAGATATTGTTGCGTTTGACCATATCGCTGAGCTCTCGAACTCTTCTTTCATGTTCCTGGATCAATTTGTCTCTTTTTTTCTCAGTTTCTTCTTTTTCTATAATGGAGTCACCTAAATCACTTATTTTCCTTTCTGCCTCTGCAGTCTGTGCATTGGATGCCTCCAATTTATTATGTATCTCATTTATCACATTTTTAAATTCATCATGCCTATTTTTATGCTCCATGTTGTTTGTAGGCATAGTTTTTTTGATATCCTCTATGCTTCTTTCAAGCACAGCGATTGATTTTATGATCATTGTTCTAAAACCTTGTTCAGTTATGCTGCTTATATCTGTTATGAGCAGTTCTTTAGCTGTCAATTCTTCTTGGAATTTCTTTGGAGGAGAGCTCTTTTGTTTCCCCATTTTGGTTAGCTTTCTATCTCTTGTTAGTTTTAAAGACTTGTTATGCTCTCCGCACCTGTGAGTGCTGCTGTACCCAAGAAGACTCTTTGACTCTCCAGGGCCTATTGTTTCAGAAAGTGTTTTTTGAATGGTATTTCTTGGTCTCTCTTGTTGAGACCTTGGTTATTTTATTTTCCTACTCGTAGTGATATTTGGGATTCTCCACCACGTGTACTTTGACTTGTTTCTTGAGGTAGCCCTGGAGAAGAAAAGAGACAGACAAACACACAGGGAGCAGAGGCACACAAACGCACAGACAAATCCAACAAACATGCAAACCGAGAGGGAAAACGAAAAAGCTAAGAGAAAAGACAGAGGAGGGAAGGCGAATAATAGAAAATAAAAAATACATTAAAAAAGTAAAAAAGAAGAAAACCGATGGAGAAAGAACGGTTTAAAGCATATAACCAGATTTCCCAGCTATAATTAAATAGCCGTGTGTATGTAGTGCTGGTTGAGGAGCATAGAGAAAGAGAGAGAAGACAGGGCGGGGATGAGGCAAAATTGGAAATAGAATGAGCAGGCAGAAGGGATAAGAAGCTGTTTTCAAAGAGCTAAAGGGTGGAATATGGTTGGAGAGGTGAGAGAAGGATGGTGGTGTTATCCAGAGAAACTATATAGTCTATTTACTCCTGAGAGACAGAGATGAAAAGGTAGGTAGGTGTAGAATTTACATCTACAGAATGGACTAAATGTGACTGTTTAAGCAAGCCGGTGACCAGAATTTTCAGTTCAGTGTTCCGGAAAAAAGAGAAGAAAAAAAAAAAAAAAAGAGGAGGGCAGCTCTCTAGCAGTGATAGGCGTGCTTTGATCCAATGCATCAGGTGGGAGTTCTGCCTTGGCGGTTGTGGGGAGGAGAGTGGCAGCGCTCCAGTCCCTTCTTGAACCAAGCACTGCACCTCACTTTTTTGGGTGTGTAAACTCCCCGTGCCAGGGGCGCAGCCAAAGTGGGTTGCGCTCTTTAACCCAGGCCAGGCCTAGTTTCCAAATCCCAGTCCGCGAGCCCCACTGAAATTGCAGTAGACACAACCTCGCAGGCGATCCCCTCAGGGCAATTCCAAGCCTCTTGCCTAGCCCTGGGGATTGAACCAGAATCGCTGCTCCCTTCTCCTCCAGGTAGGGTTGGCGAGCAAGGACAGGGGTTTGCCTGGGGGTTGCCTCGGGTCCACTGGAGAAGGGGAAAACGGGTCCTTCCAAAATAGGAACTCACGGGCAAATCTCCCAGTTTGAAGCCCTTCGCCTCCCCTCTAGGGATCCAGCAGAGCCAGAAGCGCAGAGGCCCGGTACGCGCGCAGCTCCTCTAGGGGTCCAGCCAGGCAGGAGCACTGAGGCACGGTGGGCGCGTGGCCCCTCCAGGACGAGTTGGTGCGCAGGGATTTGGCGAGCAGGGTCCTTCTGTGCCCCGAGCGGAGGGTTTTTCTGTTCCCCAGCAACCGGGACCATGTCTTGAGTAGTTTCGGCCTCTCTCTTTCCCCTCTCACTCCCTGCAGAGGGGGATAGCCCCCTTCCCTCTGAGTCTCTGATCCCGGCCCATTTTTATCTCCCCCAGTTCGCACTCACGTTAAAAGCCTTTCTCCGTGGATTCTGCATCCTTTTTCTCCCAATCTCTTGGATTCTGTAAGGTTTCCTATGGCTTCAGATCTTTTCTGTGTGAGATCTGCAATGTACGAGCTCCCTACTTCTCCGCCATCTTGCCTCCCGGTCTGTCTACAGTGTTTTTGATTTCTAGCAGTTACTTTTGTTTGGTCCTTAGAGTTTTACATCCCCATGCTTACATCACTCATCTGTTCTTGCATGGTGTCTACTGTTTCCATTTGACCCCTTAGAATATTTATCATAGTTGTTTCAAATTCTTGATTTGGTACTTCTAACATCTCTGGTATATCTAAGTGTAGTTCTGGTGCTTGCTATGCCTCTTCAAGTTGTGGGGTTTTGTGAGGGTTTTTGTTTGTTTGTTTTATTTTGTTTTGTTTGTCATTGTTGTTTTTGTCTTTTAGGATACCTTAAAATTGTTTTTACTGACAAACTGAACATGACATACTGGGTATAAAGAAATGAGGTAAACAAGCCTTTAGTGTGAGGTTTTATGTTCATCACAGTAAGAGTTAGGCTGTGTTTACTGTGTCTGAAGGTGCACTATAGGCTAAATTTCCCTCTGATGCTCTTGTTTTCAACTTTCCTGTTTTCTTTAGTTTCTGTAGAGATTTCTTCTTAAATATGATGATGCATGCAGTCCTTTCCACTATAATCTGTTATACAGGAGCCCTACTGATGTAATAGTATTAAGGTGTATGTGGGGGGGGCACGTGGTTAGTTCTATACTCTTACAATTAGGTTTCAGTTTTTTAGTAAGGCTGTGCCCTGGGCTGTGGCTTCTCACTAACCACACTCCCTTGGGTGAGATAAGAACACTAGAGGGTACCACAGGATATGAGTTGGATATTTCTCTTCTCCTACAGACAATTGGACATTTACTTTCCCCCAGGTTGGTTACGTTCTGATAAAATAGTTTCCTTTGAGGATATGCCTTTTTAAGAAACAAATTCTCAGAGTGCCTGTGTAACTCAGTCGCTTAAGTATCCAACTCTTCACCTCATGATCTCATGGTTTGTGAGTTTGAGTCCCACATGGGGCTCTATGCTGGCAACGTGGAACCTGCTTGGGATTCCCGGTCTCCCTCTCTTTCTTGGCCCCTCCCCAGCTCTCTCTACATAAACAAACTTTGAAAGAAAGAAAGAAAGAAAAGAATTCTGTGTGTGTATTTCAAAGTAGTTGCTCTTCCCTTCACCCTTCCCTTCACCAGAAGCATGAGGAGATTTTTCTATAATCTTTATGGTGATAATATGGTAGGCCTGGGGGTAAAATTCACAAGTGTATGGACCTTCCTTAGTCTAGGCCTCTGGAGTTTTTAACTCTCAGTCTTTTCCACTCTGAGCCTCCAGCACTTCATCAATTAGAGGTTAATTTTTCCCACCCCAATATTGGCTCCAGTGGTGGTTTCTGCTCCTGGGCTTCTACTTAAGTAAGTTGTGATTCTATACATTTGTCTCTCTATTCCTCCAATTTTGAGAGTAATGGTTTACCCTGTAACCTCAATTCTCTGGCAGATCTAAGAAAAGTTTTTGATTTTCAGTTTCGTTAGGGGTGTGTGGGCGCGTGTGCGCGCACGTGTATGTGATGAGACTCAACTGACAATTTCCAAGTTCTTTACTGCTGGAAACCAGAAGTCCACCCATCCACTTGATTTTGAAGTAGCACTTCTGAAGAGGTCACCTAGAGGAAGTCATCTAATGAAAACATATCGATTTCCCAAATAACCTGTCAATTATTTTAAGTTCAACATTTGTGTTTTTGGAGGTGGCAACTATGAGGAATATTTAATTTTTCTTCTTTGTAGTGTTGTTCCTTGCATAACAGTGAAACCAATTCACATTTGGTTAGTTATTTCAGGAAATCTGAATTACCACACCAATACCAGATTTCTAATTTCCTCCAAGAATGCTTTAATGACCCCTATATACTGCAAATATGGGAATATGTCACTATCTTGTTTCTCACTGCACTTAAACTTCAAATTCCTTACCATGTTTATGAGGCCTTTCCTATTCTTTACCATCCCCTTCCATACACAGTACCATTATCATCTTTGTTCCTTCTGCTCCAAACAGGTCAAACTCATTCTTAACTTAAGACTTTTGCACTTATCATCTCTGCCTGGAATGTTCACACTCCAGATTTTGCATGACTGATGTGTAATATCTCATAACTCTGTGTTGAGTCAATCACCCCCCAGGGAATGCTTCCCTGTCTGTCTTATCTGAAATACTCAGTTTCAGCATTGTTTTTCACTTCTCTTCCAGGTAGGCTCTACCCTGTTAGTCTGCTTTATTTTCAACATAGCTCATGGGAGACTATTGAGTATTTATTTATTAATACCCTTGTCAGTTTTTTTCCCCATCACCAATACACTGCAAATATCACAAGCAGCCTGAGCTGTCTTCCTTCTAATCTAACTCTGACCCCACGCCCCCACAATTCCCATTCCTCCATTGGCAGGCTCCATTTCCAGATACAGAGATAGAGAATACCAAAGTTATCTAATCCTCCTTTCCTCCAAAATACTTCCCATTGCTCACTGTGGCTAAATCAGGAGCAAATATATTGAACACTAAATTAAAGAATTTTCTCCTCTCTGCTCAAGGGGGATGGAATAGCTGAATACTGATGCAGCAATTGCCTTCTCAATATCCATCCTCTATTCTTCCCTGCCAAGATAACTCTGCTTTGTTCAGAGAGATTATATGTCCATCACTGGATGATGGATAATGATTGCTCTAAGGCAGTGTGACAACTCTATTTTCCACTTCTCCAGTCTCCTTTGTATCCAAAGGTTATTATGACATAGTTCTATCCAATGAAGTTTGTACAGAAGTCTGCTGGTGTTTCTGGGATGGCATCTACTTTCTGTTTATAATGAAAATAGTCAGCAGGTATTGTATTTTTCCTATATTCCCTCTTCTGCCTTGCTGAAGACATAGCAGATATTTAAATATTACCAAAGTAATAAGTCCAAGATAAGAAGCTCCCACACCTAGGGAGGATGAAAATACAGGTGCAAAGAACCTGAGGCTCTGATGTTGTCATGCAACAGACGAACACAAGTCAACAACAACCTACCCTCAGACCTGTCATGTTATTATACATGTAAGGTATTCTTTTACTTTCGGCTCCACACATTCATATTCATACCCATAACTAATAGTATATGATTCTTGGAAGCAAGTTACTGCAAGTTAGTTACAAGTCGTAAAACATGGGAAATGACTGAATAGAGGAAATAGAGAAGTAGTGGGTGAGAATCCAAGCATTTGATGTTAGAAAGCAGTGACCCTCACTGTGCAGCAGCAAAACATCTGGCCAAACTGTCACCTGCTAAATCTTGGTGCATAGACTCTTTGCTAATCTAGACTAAAAGTATTAGGGGAAAGTGATAGGAAAATGGAAGATGGTATATAGAACTTTCTCTAATTCTTAAAATCACTTAGCCAATTTATTCTAATTGAATTAATAAAGCATATGTAAGATTATATAAATTATAAATTACAAAATTAATTATTGCTGGATCAGAAGCATTATTTTATATGTAAATTCTAAAGTTTAATTTAGAAATCAGTTTATGAAGTAAGAAACTGCCTCCAAGAATGGCTTAGCTTAGCAAATTAATGTTTTTAGATGTTAAGTAAGCAGGTAATTACTTATATGAGTATAGATATCCAATAAGTATATTGATACTAAATTGCTACCAAAGGTTGGACAAGCAAAGATATTAACTTTAGTGGTTTATCAGCATTTAGAAATAGGTGTCTTGGGAAAGAGTAATTTATCTTTTTGGTACTCTGAGACCCATGAATATGTCAAAAGATCCAAATTGTCTCATTTGCTTGCTCGTTGTTAATAATCACCTCTCAAAAATATAGTTCTCAGGAGAGGTAGAGAAGACAGTTTCAATCTATAACAATTTCCTTTACCTCTGATATGTGGAGTACAGGCTAGGAGACTCAGCAACATGAGACAGTTGGGTTGCTTCAGTGACCCATAGCATAAGGACTGGAGAAATAGGGTAGAGAGCACAACACAGGGGAACTGGGAAATTTTCCCCACAAGACCTACATACCCATGTCCACACATAAATAAAACCAAATGCCCTGAGGCTCACCAGTCTAAGAGGAACCTGAACACACAACCTTAACTCCAAAAGTCAACACAAGAGGAAGAAACTCTCCAAATTTGTTCTGTTTCTACCTGCTTGCTCCTAAGTAAGACAATTCAGTCTGGCCACATTGTCCTTGTATTTGAACAAGGCTCTAACGCACTGGGCACTTATTACAATGGATAGGTTTAAAAGGCTACTGTGCTCTTTGTTCTCGTCTTTTATTTTTTAATGGAGCAGTGATTTCAATCATGAGACAGGAGAAAGGTCAGAGACAGCCCTCAGGTAAGTCAAGGAAAGAAGTAATTCTGAACCAACCCTGCTAACAATTGCATAGTTTTTATTTCAGTACATTTTACAGAACATTGCATCAGTTATTGCCAAAGGATATTTTTCTTTTGACCCTTCTAACAACTTCATCTGTCCCTTATCCATCTTAGCCATTAACTAAGCAGAAACTCTCAGAATGAAACAGAAGTCCTTGACAATGGGATGGGCCTTTTCTGGCCAGGAAGTAACTTGTATGTACTTTAGACAAGGCTTGCTGTAGAAATAGAATTAAGACCAATGGCATAGTGCCAAACAGATGATATAAGCTGATAATTCCATTTCTAACAGACTCTAGTGGTTAATGACACTAACATTCAGCAACGTGAATCCTGTTATATCACTAATCCCCTCAGAGTCAAGAAAGCACTTAAGATGAACAAGGAATACTGAATAAGTCTCATGGAATCCTTTTTAAAAGGGGTGATTATGAGCACACTGTAGTATCGATTCAAGAAAAGAATATCTGAATCTTTGAACTGGAATTTTAAATGGAACCTGAGTTTTCCATAAAGCCAAGAGTTAGAAAATAAAAAAACAATGTGAATGAGATTTATATTAAGATATTACCATGGGTTTTTTTTCCTCTTTATTTTCCCTTTGTCTTCTCAATTTATAAAGAGTTGACTCTGAGCTTATGGCTTCATTCAGGTGGTGGGGTCAGTTGGAGAATCAGGATTATCTGACACACAGTCCCTCTCCTGGTTGTACTTCCAAAGGCCTATGCTCAAAAAGAGGGGAGGATTCATGTGTATGGGGGAAGAAATATTTTGGAGAAGTAGAAGTGAATGTGGGGACCCCAAACCCAAACCTGACAGATTCTCCATGAACTGAAGAGGAGAGAGACAGAGAGACATCTGAGGGTCCACAGAGCAGAGTTTCTGGGGACTATGCTTCTCAGTAACTTCTCTAGAAAGATGCCTCCACTCTGGAGAGAATGTTGCATGGCATGTCTAGGAAAATGGACCAGATAGCCAAAGAAGTGCAGAAGTAGTGGAAGGACACTGCTGTCAGAAGCAAGAGAGTCTGAGAGCCAATGACCAATGACCAGGGTATCCCTTGCCCCTAGGGCTGTGGAGCTGCATTAGAACCTTCTACAGTGGCAGGACCTCAGAGAGAGAAGGAAATATTGGGAATGCTTGTCATTAAGGGATTAAAAGTTGAGTTTCATTAAGAAAAAATTTTGAAGCTATATTTCTCTCATTTCTAAGTTTTTCACTGAGTTTTATACCTACCAAACTGTTCCTCCCCCGTCAATGCCTGCAATCCCTGACCCCCACCTTGAGGTAACCACTGTTTTGATTTCTAATACCATGAGTTTTGACTTTACCAGACTTTCATACTAAATGGCATCATATACATGTTCTGTTTAATGTTTGGCATCTTCTTCAGCATAATGTTTTCAAGTCTCAACTATGTTGTTATATATTTAGAACTTAGTGGTTTTTACTGCTAAGTAAAATTCCATTGGACTAATAAATAATTTGTCTATTCTGTTGATAATTGTTTGGGTTGTTTCCTGTTTTTGGCTTTAAAGTGATTATAAAGATTTGTGTACATGTCTTTAGATTAAAAAATATAACTCTAAAAATGTTATGTATCAAAAAAGAAACCACAATGAATGATGATGAAAAAAACCTTAGAATTGAATTACATTGAAAGCATTACATAAAACGTGTGGTAATGCAATAAAAACAGTGCTTTGAAGAAAACTGATAGACTTATATGCTATAATTTGTCATTTTTAGCCATAAAAGAAGGCCATAACCTAAAAACGTAATGATTAATGATTTGTTTCCAACCAGTAAGGAGTAAAAGTAACTTATCTTTCTGCCATAAACAACTATAAACCTATACAAAATATATGGAGTAACTGTTTTCAGGCTATGGACAGTACGCAGCACAAAGTTATAAACTTTGAGAAAAAGAAACACACAACACTCAACATTCATGCTGATTTTCCATCTGGGGCACTTTTCAAACTGCAGCATAGAGAAGTGGTGCCCAAGCAGAATGTAGGGTATGGCAGAAGACGTAGAGATGGGAATTCAGTGCTCCCAGGGTAGCTGGATGCAAGGCCAGAGAAAGTAGGGACTGCATGAATAAAGAACTTTAGAAAACTGCACTGAATCCCCCTTGAGATCTAGAGCAATGCTAAGCAGAGTAGAGGCTCAGTGAGAATCTGAGAGGTATGGTGGAGAATGGAGTATGGGGTGCTAAGTGGAGGAGGGAGGTTCTGGGATGAAATAGTGTGGGCAGATGTCTGAATGCTGAGTTGGTAATTTTATACAGCCAGTATTTATCAGAATTTTCCTATATATTTATCAAATTTATTGTCTACCATTCTGTCTTGCATCACCAACTGTCCTTCTAGAATCATTTTACTTCTTTTCGAAGTCAATAACTAAAAGTTCTTTTGAAAGAAGTCTCTTGGGAGTAGACACTCCCATTTTCTAAATGTATAAATATTTTATTTTACTTTTATCCCTGAATAAGAGTTTTGTGGAGTGTTGAATTCTAGGTTGAATTATTTCCTCTCCACATTTTGAAATTATTATTCCATTGGATTTTAAGTTCCATTTCTGCTGTGGAGAAGTCTGACTTCATTTACCATAGTCTGTCTTCCTCTGTAGCCATTTGTAAGATCTTCTTTACCTTTAGTATGCAGTTCCCCTTCATGTTTCTAGGCATAAACTTCTTTTTAGTGTCCTGTCCTCCAGGAAGTACAAATTTTTTTATTATCATTAAATGATATTAATATTAATATTAACATTTTAAAAATATTTCCCCTCCTAAATTTCTCTTTCATCTTCCTGAGACACCAATCATTCATACGTTAGATCTTTTCATTCAATTCTCCTTGTCTCTCAACCTCTCTTTCATACTTTCTTGATACCTCTCTCGGGTAAGTGTTGGTTAAATTCTTTGGATATATTTTCTCTTTAGCTGTATATAATCTATAGAACGCATCCATTTTATTTTGACATCAACAATTATATTTTCCATGTCCAGAAAGTTTCATGTTTTTTAAGGTTCTCTATGAATTCCTGATATGTCATTATCATAATGTGTCTTTAAAATATTTATATAACTATTCTGCATTATGTATCTGATTGCTCTAGTGTCTAGAGATTCAAGACCTTAAACTGCTCTGTCATTCCACTCACAATTTGTCTTTTCAGTAATGTGGCAATTATTGTTTTTATAAGATCATACTTGCTTTTAGTTCTCTAGGTCTATGTGGAGAAGCTTTATGCATATGCAAGGCTATTTCCTCTTCTGAAAGTAGTTCCCTGCCCTCTGGCTTCCCACTGTACCATTGCTTCAGTTGGGAGGAGACACAGTAATTCTTCTTCCAGGTGATCCACTGACGTTCACTCAACAAATATTTATTAGCACTTCATTACATGCCTGGCACAATTCTAGGTGCTTGGGATATAACATAAGAAAAATACTATAGGTCAAATGTTAAGAGGTGCTTTGGGAAAAATTAAAGCAGTTTAAGAGAATAGGAAGTGTTTATTCTGTTTGGGAAGATGTTTTGCAATTTTGAATAGGATGGTGGGAGAAGCCTTCACTGAGAAATGACATTTGAGCACAAGTGTCTGTGAGATGAGGGAGGCAAGACATATGGATCACTGAGGGATGAGCATTCTGGATGGGAACAGCATGCTAAGATGTATGCCTGTTATATTGGAAGAACTACAGATAGATCAGTATGGCTGAAAAGAAGAGAGTAAAGGGGAGAGCAGTAGGAGATGAGGTCAAAGAGGAAGGAGTATCAAATCCATAGGGCTTAGAAGGCCACTGTAAAAATTTAGGCTTCTATTTGTATAAGATAGGAAGACACTGGAGGTTTTTAGCAGGGAATGATCTGTCTTGGGATCTATCAGGGTCACTCTGGGCTCTGTGTTAAGAATAATCATAGGAAGAGAAAAGAGATGGTACATGCAGATAAGTTAGAAAGTTATTGTGATCATCCAAGTGAGAGGACAGTGGGGTTGACCAGTGTGAGAGCAGTGGAGTTCACAAGAAACAACCAGAGTCCCAATATAGTCTGAATGCTGAGACAAGATTTGCTGATAGATTAGATGTGAAATGGGAGGAGAAGAGAGGATCTGAAGATAGCTCTGAGAGCCTAAACAACTGGCAGGATGGGGTTAACATTTTTAGAGAAGGCAAAGGCTTCCAGAGGAGCAGATATCATAGGGGAGAAAGAGAAAAGATAAATTTTGAACATGGTAAGTTGAGATATTTATTAGACACCCAAATGGAGATGTCAAGTAATTAGTCAAATATATGAATTTAAATTCAGGGAGAGGTCTGAGCTAGAGATACGTACTGAGAATCTCCAGCATATAATAGTGCTTAAGCCCATAGGACTAGATGGGTCATCCTGAGACTGAATGTAGCTGGTGGGTGTGGGGGGAAGAGATGTAAGGAATAAACTCATTCATACCCCAATATTAAGAAGTTGAAGGGAAGAGCAGGTAAAGAAGACTGAGACTCAGCAGCCAAAATAGTAAGAGGAAAACCAGTGGAAACACAGGAAGCAACTGGTTCAAACAAGAGAGAGTAATCAGCTGCTTCAAATGTGGTTGGGAGGTCAAATGTGATGAGGTCTGAGATTTAACTTCACTGAAGTGGGTTCAAGAGGGAATGGGAAAAGAACTGGATAGCAAGTTTGAATGATTTTAAAACCTTGCTATGTTTGAAAGGGAAGCAGAAAAAATGAAATGGCCTGGTAGGAGAAAGGTGCGGTCAGAAGAGAGGTTTTATTTTTAACAATTGCATTTTGTGCATTGATGAGAATGGCTCAGTAGAGAAGGAGGGGCAAGAGAGAGAAGGGGAATTTCTGAAGTGATGTTATTGAATAGGACAGAAGAGATTGGCTCTTGTGCAAAGGGAAGAGCCACAG
>NW_027527955.1:307410-334434 GCF_008692635.1 Crocuta crocuta
CTTCTTCTTCTTCTTCTTCGTCTTCTTCTTCTTCTTCTTCTTCTTCTTCTTTTCTTCTTCTTCTTCTTCCCGAAGCTGGGGCAAGACCAACATGGATGCACTACCCCGATTAATTCTGGTCACTGGCTTGCTTAAACAGTCACATTTAATCCATTAGAGGTAAATTCTACACCTCCACTGCTACCTTTTCATCTCTTTCTCTCTGGAGTAANATCATTTTATGAAGCCAGCATCACTTTGAATCCAAAGCCAGTCAGAGACCTGGCAAAAAAAGAGAACTACAGGCCAATATCCTTGATGAATACGGATGCAAAAATCCTCAACATGGTACTCGCAAATCGATTCCAACAGCACATAAAAAGAATTATCCACCATAATCAAGTGGGATTCATTCCCAGGCTACAGAGATGGTTCAATATTCACAAATCAATCAATGTGATACATCACTTCGACAAAAGAAAAGATAAAAACCATACGATCCTGTCGATAGATGTAGGAAAAGCATTTGACAAGATACAGCATCCCTTCGTAATAAAGACCCTCGAGAAAGTCGGGATANAGAAGAACTGTCCGCCAAAGAAATTCCAGGAAGAAATGACAGCTAAAGACTGCTCAAAACAGATATAAGCAACATAACTGAACAAGAATTTAAAACAATAGTCATAAAATTAATCGCTGGAGTTGAAAAAGGCAGTGGAAGACATCAGAGAAAATATTGCTACAAAGACTATGAAGCTAAAAAAAGGTTGTGATGAATTAAAAAATTCTATGAATGAGATGCAAAATAAAATGGAGGCGTCCAATACACGGATTGAAGAGGCAGAGAGGANTTTTGCATGTGTCCCTTCCTTTTTTTCCTTTTCTTTTCCCTTTTGGTTTGCATGTTTGTTGGATTTGTCTGTGTGTTATGTGCCTTTGTTCCCTGTGTGTTTGTCTGTCTGGGTTTTTTTCCAGGGCTACCTCAAGAAACAAGCGAAAGTACACATGGGCGAGAGTCCCAAATACCAAATATGAGTAGGAAAATAATATAATTAAGGTCTCAACAAGAGAGACCAAGAGATACCTTTCAAAGAACACTTTCTGAATGGACAGGTCCAGGACACTCAAGGAGCCTTCTCTGGTACAGCAGCACTCGCAGGTGCTGAGTCCATAACAAGCTTTTAAAACTAACAAGAAATAGAAAGCTAACCAAAATGATGAAACAGAAGAACTGTCCGCCAAAGAAATTCCAGGAAGAAATGACAGCTAAAGACTGCTCAAAACAGATATAAGCAACATAACTGAACAAGAATTTAAAACAATAGTCATAAAATTAATCGCTGGAGTTGAAAAAGGCAGTGGAAGACATCAGAGAAAATATTGCTACAAAGACTATGAAGCTAAAAAAAGGTTGTGATGAATTAAAAAATTCTATGAATGAGATGCAAAATAAAATGGAGGCGTCCAATACACGGATTGAAGAGGCAGAGAGGAGAATAGCTGATTTAGAAGACACAATTCTAGAAAAAGAGGAAGCTGAGAAAAAGAGATAAACTGATCCAGGAACATGAAAGGAGAGTTCAAGAGCTCAGCGATACAATCAAACGGAACAATATCCATAGCATAGGAATTCCAGAAGAGGACGAGAAAGGAAAAGGCACAGAAAGAGTCCTTGAACAAATTATAGCTGAGAACATCCCCAATCTGGAGAAGGAAACAGACATTGAAATCCAAGAGGCACAGAGAACTCCTCTCAGATGTAACTTGAATCAATCTTCTGCATGACATATCATAGTGAAAGTGGCAAAATATAAGGATAAAGAGAGAACTCTGAAAGCAGCTAGGGATAAAAGAGCTCTAACATACAAAGGGAAACCCATCAGAGTGGTGACAGACCCATCTACTGAAACTTGGCAGGCCAGAAAGGAATGGCCGAAATTTTCAATGTGATGAACAGAAAAAATATGCAGCCAAGAATCCTCTATCCAGCAATTGGCATAAATGGGCCAATCAGGCAATTAGAGAAGAAATTAAAAAATACATGAAAACAAATGAAACTGAAAATACAACAATCCAAACTCTATGGGATGCAGCAAAGGCAGTCNCAGGCTACAGAGATGGTTCAATATTCACAAATCAATCAATGTGATACATCACTTCGACAAAAGAAAAGATAAAAACCATACGATCCTGTCGATAGATGTAGGAAAAGCATTTGACAAGATACAGCATCCCTTCGTAATAAAGACCCTCGAGAAAGTCGGGATAGAAGGAACCTACTTAAACATCATCAAAGCCATCTATGAGAAGCCCTCAGCTAACATCATCCTCAATGGGGAAAACTGAGAGCTTTCCCCCTGAGATCAGGAACACGACAGGGATGTCCACTCTCACCACTGTTGTTTAACATAGTGCTGGAAGTCCTAACATCAGCAATCAGAAAATAAAGGAAATGAAAGGCATCAGAATTGGCAAGGAAGAAGTCAAGCTTTCACTTTTCGCAGACAACATGATACTCTACATAGAAAACCTCACAGATTCCACCAGACGCCTATAGAACAGATCCATGAATTCAGCAAAGCTTCAGGGTACAGAATCAATTTACAGAAATCGGTTGCATTTTTACACACCAATAATGAAGCAACAGAAAGAGAAATCAAGAAACTGATCCCATTCACAATTGCACAAAAAAATATAAAATACCTACGAATAAACCTAACCAAAGATATAAGAGATCTGTATGATGAAAACTATACAAAACTTATGAAGGAAACTGAGAAGACACAAAGAAATGGAAAAACATTCTATGCTCATTGATTGGAAAAATAAATATAGTTAAAATATCATTAGTACCCAAAACAATCTACACCTTCAATGCAATCCCAATCAAAATTGCACCAGCATTCTTCTCAAAGCTAGAACAAACTATCCTAAAATTTGTATGGAACCACAAAAGACCCCGAATAGCCAAAGGAATACTGAAGAAGAAACCAAAATGGGAGGCATCACCATCCCAGTCTTTAGCCTCTACTACAAAGCTGTCATCATCAAGACAGTATGGTAATGGCACAAAAACAGACACATAGACCAATAATAGAATAAAGAACTCGGAATTGGACCCACATATGTATGGCCAACTAATCTTTGACAAAGCAGTAAAGAGTATCCAATGGAAAAAAGACAGCCTCTTTAACAGATGGTGCTGGGAGAACTGGACAGCAACATGCAGAAGAATGAAACTATTTTTCTCACAGCATAAACAAAAATAAACTCAAAATGGATCAAGGACCTGAATGTGAGATAGGAAACCATCAAAACCCTAGAGGAGAAAGCAGGAAATAACCTCCTTGACCTCCACTGCAGCAATTTCTTTCTTGACACATCCTCAAAGGCAAAGAAATCAAGAGCAAAAATGAACTATTGGGACATCATCAAGACTAAAAGCTTCTGCACGGCAAAGGAAACAATCCGTAAGACTAATAGGCAAACGACGGAATGGGAAAAGATAGTTGCAAATGACATATCAGATAAAAGGCTAGTATACAAAATCTAAAAGGAAGTCACCAAACTCTACACCCGAAAAACAAACAATCCAGTGAAGAAATGGGCAGAAGCTATGAACAGACACTTCTCCAAAGAGGACATCCAGATGGCCAACAGACACATGAAACGATGCTTAGCATCCCTCCTCATCAGGGAAATACAAATCAAAACCACACTGAGATACCTCCTCACGCCGGTCATAGTGGCTAAAATGAGCAAATCAGAGGACTCTAGATGCTGGCGAGGATGTGCAGAAATGGGCACCCTCCTACACTGTTGGTGGGAATGTAAACTAGTGCAGCCCCTCTGAAAAACAGTGTGGAGGCTCCTCAAAAAATGAACACTAGAAATCCCCTAGGACCCAGCAATAGCACTGCTAGGAATTTACCCAAGGGATACAGGAGTGCTGATGCATAGGGGCACATGTACCCCAATGTTCATAGTAGCACTCTCAACAATACCAAAAACATGGAAAGAGCCTAAGTGTCCATCAATGGATGAATGGATCAAGAAGATGTGGTTAATTTATACCATGGAATACTACATGGCAATGAGAAAGAATGAAATCTGGCCATGTGTAGCAACGTGGATGCACTTTGAGGGTGTTATGCTGAGCGAAATACGTCAGGCAGAGAAGGACAGATACCACATGTTTGCACGCATAAGAGGATTAGGAGGAACTGAACGGAGGACAATGGGGGAGAAAAGGGGAAAAATAATGGGGGAGGGGGAGGGATGCAAAACATGAGAGACCCTTGAATGCTGAGAACAACTGAGGGTTGATGGGGGTTGGCAGGAGGGGAAGGGTTGGTGATGGGCATGGAGCAGGGCACTTGTGGGGATGAGCATTGTGTGTTATATGGAAACCAACTTGACAATAAACTATTTTTTAAAAAAGTATATGAGAGTTATGTTTGTCAAATAGAGAATATTAATAAAGAAATAGAAATTTTAAAACAGAACCAAATACAAGTTTTGGAGTTTGAAGTAAAAAAATTCACGAGAGGGGCTCAATAGTAGATTGAAATAGAGGAAAATAATCATAGAATTTGAAGATAAATCCATTGAAATTATCCAGTCTGGGGAATGGAATGAAGAAAAGAATGAAGAAAAATATACAGAGCCTTAGAGACCTGTGGGACATAATAAACCATACCAGCATATGCATAATGGGAGTTCCAGAAAAGAAGAAAAAGACAAAGGGGCAGAAAGTATATTTGAAGAAATAATGGCTGAATGTTAGATTACCCTAAGGTCTATCTTATTTTTCACTTTATCTTCTTGGAAATTTATATCCTTGCCTTAAAGGACCATTACAAGTTGCAGACACTTTGTCTGATTCCTACCTTTTGACTGCCAGCCTGCCTCATCAGTCCAAAATAAAACAGAACAAAACAAAAGGAAAAATAAAGCAGACTTTGGAGTATGTTCTAATTTGAATTCCAGCTCTATAATTTATTAGCCAGGGGACCTAGGGCATTACTTGTCTTCTCCAGGACTCAGTTTCTTCAATTACTGAAATGCAGATAATAGTACCTTCTTCATAGGATTTTTGTAAGCTTAGAAATTATATAAAGTATGTGGCCCTTAGTAAATATTAATAACTTTCCCCCCGTCCCTTTCTTGTGGTTAGCTTAATGACCTAAGAGAGTGGTTTCAAAAAAAAGTGTCAAATTTCTTCAGAGTGAATTAAACTTTATCAATTAATATCTAAAAATCTATCCTTATTCTTGGGGAGTTACAGGGAGAAAACCTAAAGCACTACATCTGTAGACTCCAGAGCCAGAGGAAGATGCAAAGCTGAGAGCTAAGTAGAGACTGAGACTAATAATTAACAGAGAAGCTAGAATGATCCACTAAAATTCAAAGGGCTCAGAGCATAAATGCCACTATGATGATAAAAGCAATAACTGGTTTGAGAGCGAAAGGAAAGTGATCCAGGGAAAAGACCGACAAGAGGTGATGTTGACTTTTTCCTTTTTTTTAAGTGCTAGGGACAGACACTAATTTACTGGCCTGACAAAAGTAAGCTCTTCATTTTTTTCAATTAGGACTTACCTCTAAGATTTCCAGAATCCTCCACAGAATATGTATTACCTGTTTTCTAAGGCTTTCACCATTACTCCTCATTCTGGGTTTGTATTCTACATTCATAAGGTCAGTGCTGCACACTCATTACAAAGGCTAGAGGCTAGGCTAAGGCTAGAGGCTTAGTCACTGAGAGCACATCTGATGTTGTGTCACAGCCAGGTTGTAAGAGGCCTGAAGCCAAAGACCCTATTGCCTATTTCCCATCTTCTCCTGGTCTTGCCTAGGAACTCTCCTACATAGCCAACTCTAAGGTAATCCCAAATAATTCAGTATGGCTCTTCTTTGACTTATGATGAGGTCACACCCCAAAAAACCCATCGTAAATTGAAAATATCCTAAGTAAAAAATGCATTTAATACTTCTAACCTAGCTTAGCCTAGCCTGCCTTAAACATGCTCAGAACACTTACATCTACAGTAGGCAAAATCATCTAACACAAAACCCATTTTATAATAAAGTACTGAATAGCTCATGTAATTTACTGAATACTGTACTGAAAGTGAAAATCACAGTGGCTGTCTGGGTAGAGAATGGTTGTCAGAGTTTGGTTGTGGACCCTCGTGATCATGGGCTGACTGTTTGCTAAGGCTTCCGTGCCTAGCATCGTGAGAAAGTACCACATATCAGCAGCCTGGGAAAAGATAGAATTTAAAAACTGAAGGTATGGTTTTTACTGAATGTGCATGGCTTCTGCACCAATGTAAAGTTGAAAAACTGTAAGTCAAATCATTGTTAAGTCGGAGACTATCTATATGCCAGAAACCTCAATCTCATGTCTAGGAACAAATCTTGTTGCCTACAGACCTGGTGTTTTACTGTATCAGAGATGAAACTGGGGTGTTTTTGAAGTTAACAATCACAGTGTGTCATTATTCCCCACTCATCCAGGCCATATAGTGGGGCCTCTGATTCTTTGCTCTATAACTCACATTAGTTCCATATAGGCTCTTCTCCACAGGTCTTCTTTCCTGATATTCTCCCCATTTTCTAGTGTAGTTTCTGTTGAGAATAAACATATACCATACATAGACTGCTTGCCTGCCTGATGGCAATGCCTAAATTGTGAACTGGCCCACCAGCCAAATGCCCATCTAATCCAAGCTGAAGTTTGCCATAATGTGGTAATACTGAATATGTTCTCCAGTGTCCCTTTCTGTTTTATATCTGGGTTTCCACCTCTTGCCCATGTAACAAGGAGAAGCTGACTCAGCTGCCTTAGCTCTGGGGCTCAGCTTATGAAGACAACATTTCTCAACCATCATTGCACATTAGAGTCACCTTTGAAGACTTTTAAAAAGTCTGGCGCCCTTGAACAGAGCATCTGACTTAACTGGTTTGGAGTGGGGCTCAGGACAGGCATTAGCATTTTTTGAAGTTTCTCAGATGTTCTTTTTTTTTTTAATTTTTTAAAATTTATTTCCGAGAGAGAGGGAGACAGCGTGAGCAGGGGAGGGTCAGAGAGGGAGACACAGAATCCGAAGCAGGCTCCAGGCTCTGAGCTGTCAGCACAGAGCCCGACGCGGGGCTCGAACCCATGAATCACGAGATCATGACCTGAGCCAAAGTCGGACGCTCAACCGACCAAGCCACCCAGGCGCCCCTCTCAGATCTTCTTAATGGGCATCTGTTATGAGTTGAATTGTGTTTCCTTGAAGTTTATTTATTGGAGTCTTAACTCCTAGTACCTCATGTTAACTCTATTTGGAAATAGGGTCATTGCAGAAGTAATTAATTAGATGGATTCATACTAGAATATGGTGGCCCCTTATCCAATATAACTGGAGTCCTTATATAAAGGGGAAATTTGGAATATGACACATATGTAGAAATAATGCCATGTGAAGATGAACTCAGAGATCAGGGTGATTGGGAAGAAGCCAAAGAACATCAAAGATGACTAGAAACCATCAGAAGCTAGGGGAGACACTTGGAACATATTTCCCCAGAAAGAACCTACCCATTGTTAATACCTTGATCTTGGACATGAGCCTATAGAACTGTGAGAAAATACATTTTTGTTGTGAATGCCACCCAGTTTGCCATATTTGTCACTGCAGCCCTCACAAATTAATAGAGCAATCAAGACTGAAAACCACTGGTGGAACTGAGGACTCAGGGACCCAGGTCTAAACCAAAAAACACATGTTATTCCCCAGGCCACAGAGGCCCCTCCAAAATTACACCAATGAAATGTGAGGGCAGATATGCCAAAGACTTCCATAAAAGATGTTACACTGGCTTTAAAACAGAGAGCCACCAGATGACTCTCTCCTTTCTTTTTAGATGCTATGACATATTGATAAAAGCCCTGGAACTTCTGCACCTATTCTGTCACCTGAGAGAAGGCAGTAGAAGAACAACGTCAACACAAGGATGACAGAATCACAGAGAAATACAGCCAGGGGTGGCCATCAGGCCAGACTACCTTTGTCTTTTGTCTTCAGTTATATGAGTGATACTGATATCATCACTCATATCATATTATGATATTTATTTGATATCATATGATATAATATGATAAATAAAATACTTTGAATTGTTTTTGTGTGGGTGTATCCTGATACTAATGTAACATTTCCATTATTATCCATTTCACCATAAAATAAAAGTTTTTTAAAAATTTTCAATCAGTACCAAAGGATGTAAAAGCCTGTTGTACCCTCAAACCCAGCTCCCCAATTCTACATCCCAGAGGTAAATTCCAAGTATAGTCTACTGTATATTATTCCAGATCTTTGTCATCTATTTATACTACCTTTATCTAATTCATCTTCTCTCTCCGTTTTCTCTAATAGAATCATTTATATATACATATAATCTCAGTTCCACCAGTGTTTTTCAATCTTGATTGCTGTATTAGTTTGTGAGGGCTGCAGTGACAAATACATACAAACACACACATATATGTATGTGTGTATATATATACACACATATATGTATATATATATATATATAACTTGTGCTTGTAAATAAATATGTGCAAAATACATATCTATAAAATACATATATTTCTTCATAGTTCTAAATAGTTCAGTGTTGTTCACTTTACAGCATTTGAATGACTGTCCACACAGATATCCTTCATTTTTAATTGCTGCATAGTTTTTAAAATTATAATAATAGGTTTACTAGCCTTAATTGATGATCATTAAGCTTATTGCTACATTTTTGCTGCCATGAGTTCCTTTGCATATACCATGTGTAAGGCTGAGAATAAATATGAAGGATTGATTTCTACTGGTGATATGACTGACACAGCTGGATATCAACCCAAAGCCCATTCTCCCTTTCTTCTTTGCTAACCAAACCCAAATTTTGTGCTAGGTGACAAAGTGCCCTGCTTCCAATGCTGAGCTTCCTGAACTCCTCTGCACTTAGGTGGCAAATTAAAAGTGACCAAGGAGACAAAGTCAAAGATATATATGTGGATGAGACAGATTTTCCTTTCTGGCAAAGCTTACTGTAAGGTGCAGGCCCAGATGGATATCTTCCTTTTGTCCTTTGACCTTTAAACCTTACTCTGAAATGTGTTTGATATAGAGACATGTATCTTGTAATCATGAGAATGCAAGTCACATGTCAAGAACAGATTAATGCCTTATTCCAGACTTCTTCCTTAGGGCAAAAATAAGCTCTATTTAGTTAAGTCACTAATCGGATTTGGTTGCATGCAGCCAAATAAATCCTGATTGATACAAACGGAAATTCTAGGTCAAATGGTACATAGATTTTAGAGATGTGGCCGAAATGTCTTCCAAAGTGTTGCCACGCTCCCTAGCATTGCACATAGGACTTTTAGGCTTAACTCACAAAGGTCAGCTTTTGCAGCTGGGTACATTTTCTAACTTTCTTCTCCAGCACCAATGTCCTGTGTGGCTATTGATACAGGAAATATTATGCTTGTGCTTGCTAAAGTTACAACATGAAGCAATTGTCACAGCAGAGTCTGTCAATTAATAAATGCTTAAATAATGTTTCCATCTATATTCTTGATCTCACTGGTAAAAATGGTGTTTAAAATTTTGGTGTAAAGTGCACAGTGTTTAAAAATAAAATGTACTTGTAGAGGTACAAAAACTGTTTTCATTCACTAATGACTATAATCAAGGCAAGGGATTTTACATAAATTTGTATGATTAGGTTGGATAAACATAATTCTTTATTTTTCTTAATGATCTTTCCAGTTCTGTTAATGACAACATCAGGGGAAAGGTCTGGCCCCAGTCTGCTGAACTACAATGGCCAGGACCACTGTGTCAAAAGAGGACTAGAAGATCAAGATGTGAGATGGAGTAGGGCTTCTCAAACATCTAATACATACAAATCCCTTGAGGAAATTATTAAAATGTAGATTCTGATTCAGTAGAACTGGTTTGGGGTCTGAAATTCTGCATTTCTCACAGGCTCCCAGGTGATACTTGATCCATAGCTAGAATCTTGAAGTAAAAGGCAAGGTCATGATGCTCCTCCATCAGAGGTGTGTAAGGTAAGCCTAATTATCATAATAAGTAGCAAGGTCAGAGCAGCAGCCAGGGAGCTGATATAACATGGCATCCCTAGGAAAAAAACAGATGGGTAGCCAACACATATTGTTCCATCTATACCACCAGAAGAAATCAAGGATGGATAATGAGAAGACTGAGGCCAACTGTCCCAAATAAAAAGTCATGATCCTTTGTCAAGTTTCTAGACCTCAGCCATTTTTCAGACCTGGGACTCACTAACCTAGAAGTGGGGCCTGAGAGGAAGGAACCGGCACCGCTATGAGTGATAACTCCCTTAATCCTTCCCCAAAGGGCTTCAGCCATTTCCTTAGGTAACCATGTACTGCAGAAGGTGCAGTGCCACTAGATACTTAAGAACTAGATATTTGAGTACTGTTGGACACAAGATCTGAGTTGCTATTGATACCCAGGAACCAATATCATCAAGAACTGCCTCATGGAAGTAAGACTCATGTAGATCAGGTGTTACATGGAATCTCAGCCCAGATCTAGTTTCCCAGCAGGACCACTTGCCCAAAGATCATTTCTCTAGTCTCCCAGTGTGCAATGGGAATGGACACACATGCAGTTGACACACTTATTCCTTAGTGTGTTGGCAAGAAGTATGGTGGTTGAGAAGGCTGAGTGGAAGCCTCTGGAAATGCCCCTCCTCCAGCCATGGAAGTAAATCATAGGAGAAATGGCAGGAATTAGTGCAACCCTTAAAGACCTAAAGAATGCAGAGATGGTGCTTTCCTTCATTTTTCTAATTCACAAGACTGGCCCCAACAGAAGCCTGACAGATCCTGGAGAGTGACATGGACTACTGCCAACTCAAGGAAGTTTTTAGTTTTAACTGCAGCAGCTGCACTAGATATACCTGAGGCTACTTCTCTGAACCATTAAACAAGTGACCAGATGGCTGCCATCTCTGAGTGCAGCTCAGAATAGAAAATAATTCTGCAGCAGGTCCAGGCTGCTGTGGAAGTAGCTTGTCACTTGGGCAATACATCCAGGCAAACACTAGAATAACAGATGAATCTGTGGAAGCAAAAGACATCATGTAGGATTTAGGGAAAGCCCAGTGGGAGAATCACACTGTTGACCGTTAAGTTTCTGAAGATATTTGTTGCAGAATATTTACACCAACTGAAACATAGACCTTGACATGCTTTTGGGCCTTGATAAAGATACAGTACTTGGTGTATATATAATCAAGTGACTATACAGAGAGAGCTGCCCATCATGTCCCCCAAATCAGAAGGTCCAGTGTGTCCAGGAATAATCTATCATAAAAGTAGATGTGAGATGCCTCAGGTCAGGCATGAGCAGAGGCAGAGGGCAAAAGTAGACTATAAAAGCAGGTGACTCAAACTTGTGTGTTATCCACCACTGTTATACTGGTACCTCTGCCTCAGCTCACACCTTTGACTACATAGGCTGGGGGCAGGGCATTCCTATAACCCACTAATAAAGGAGCAAGAAGACCAAGCTTGGTTAATGGGTAGGTTGGTGCAGCACATGGGTACAAGATAGAAATGGGCTTCTGTTGTACTAGCATCCCATTCAGGAGTGGCCTAAATGATAGCATGAGAAGAAATTCTTCCAATAGACTTTCAGGGCTACAAACAGTGTCTGGTCATTTACTATTTGTAGAAAGATATGTAGCCTGAAGAAAGAGTAAGTGCAGGCTCATGAACAGTAGCAAATGGCCTGGTTGGTTGGTCAGAAGCTTAAAAGGAAAAGCATTGGAAGATTTGGGATAAGAAGATCTTGGGAAAAGCAAGTGGGTGGACCTATCGAATTGGACACTAAGTGTAAGTATCTTTTCATTTTGGGTTAATGCCCTTCAGACAGTAACTAGTCAGAACAGGCATATGACACCAAATGAACATAATGACTCAGCTACTTGACATAAGTCAGTCTCTGTCAATTTTTACTCCAGTGCTGTAGGATGGAGTGGCTCCAGTGGGGGAGATATATGCTTTTTTTTTTTTTTTAAAGTAATCTCTATGCCCAATGTGGAGCTTGAATCTATGACCTTGAGATCAAAAGCCACATACATGCTTTACCAACTGAGCCAATCAGGCACCCCAGGAGCTTAGATGCTATGCTTAAGTCCAACAACATAGCCTTCCATAATGTAAGACTGACATAGCTCCTGTCACTGCTGAATATCCAACCTACCCATAACAGGAACCAACAATGAGCCTGCAATAAGACATTACTCCTCAAAAAGTCTAACCAACAACTTTAGCTGGCTGCACTGGATCCCCTATTACCTTTGAAGGAGTGTTGTTATGGGTTAAACTGAGTCCCCCAAAAGGTATGTTGATGTCCTAATGACTGGGACCTGTGCAACCTTATTTGGAAATAGGGTTTTGAAATGTAACCACCTTAAGATGAGGTTGTTACAGGGAGGCCTAATCCAAGTATCCTTATAAGAAGAGAAAAAACAAAGACACAGACACACAGGACAAACACTATATGAAGATTGAGGTATAGACTGAAGTTATGCAGCTGTAAAACAGGGAACATCAAGGATTGATGGAAATTACAAGAAGGCAGCAAGAAGCAAGCATTCTCCCCAGAGTCTGAGTGGCAGCATGGCCCTGCTGACACCGTGATTTTGAACTTCTAGCCTCTAGAACTGTGAGAGAATAAGTTTATATTATTTTAAGGTATCCAGTTTGTGATACTTTTTCCAGGAGTCCCAGGAAACCAATACAGGTAGTACTTCATAGTGACCGACATTGACATGTATTCCAAGTCTGGATTTGCCTTCCTTGCTCACCAGCCTCAGCCAACATCATTATTCAGGGACTTAAAATATTTTATATACTGACATAAATATCACACATGACATTATATGGACATTACAAGGGATACAGGTCCTGTCAAATGAGTTGCAGCAGTGGGCATGTGACCACAGAATTCACACGTCCTTTCACATACTACACTGTCTTGAGGCTGCCAGCCTGAAAGGGTGACAGAAACTTCCTGAAGTGGCAGCTGAAGGGCCAACTTGGAAAGAATACCCTGTGTGGATGGTGTGCTGCCCTCTAGGATGCATTAACATGCTAAATCTTGCTGTAACAATATATAGTACTACTTCTGCAGTAGATAAATACATGGGCCTGGGAACCAAAATATGGAAGTAGAAACTGTCCTACTGTCATCATTCAATACCCCACCTGAGATTTTCTTATTCCTATCCCCACAGCTTTAGGCTTTAAAGATCTAGAGGTTCTGGTTCCTAGAAGGGTAATGCCTCCACAAGGGGACATAGAAAACATCCAATTTAGCATTGAGTATGGCTGCTGTTGAGTCACTTAGGCTTTTTGTACCAAAAGACCAGCAAGCAAAGAAAGCGGAGCAATCATACTGGCAAGAGTAATTAATATGGTCATTGGAGGGAGAGAGAGGTCTTATTACACATAGGTTTCAAAGAAAATATTTTTGGCACTTAGGTGATCACTGCAGTAGTTCTTTGTATTCCTCTGTTCAGTTTTGACAGTAAATGAACAAGGACAATAACCATTAGAAGTACAAGGTGACCAAGGTGACCAGCATGAGGTTCTGGGCCACCTTCCCAGGTAAGTTACCTACAACCCCAGAGATCCTAGTCAAGGGAAAGGGTAATCTGAAGTAAGTAGAGAAAGGTGGTGATTAGCATTAGTTGTGGTCATGAGATCAGTTACAGCAAAGGGGGCTATACTTCATCCCAATAAACATCCTCTTGAAGATTTTCCCAGTGAAAGAGACTACTGAACCCTGGGGGTGCTATTCCTAAATGCACTGAACTTATCATATGAAGCAAGTAGATCCAGGCAGCGTAAGGGCTAGGCTATAATCTTTACTCTGGCGCATTACCCAGATCCAGATACATTACTCTCTGGGAATTCTAGCTGGTTGAATGTAGCTACTTCATCCAATGTCATCACCTGTTCCTAGAGGTAACCAATATCCAGTTATTGAGGATGCCCAATGTTCATATTCCCTTGACTTGATTTTGGAATGGCTAAAGCTGCTGCTACAGTTGTAGTTCAGTTCAAATTGTCTTGTTCAATCTTCCTTTTCCTGTTTCTTCATCAGTGTTGTTCCATAGGATACCCTCTAATAAACCCCTGAAGTCAAATCTCAGAGCCCCAGATAGGTTTCCAGGATAAACACCCCCTCCCTATGACAGTAGGGGGTCTCAAGTCATAGATACACAATCAGCTGACAGAACAAAGAATAATCTGAGACTCTTAGACCAGGGACCATGGCTAGCAATGCAGACACAGCATGGAAAGGTAGGCAGACCTCTGGGACAAAGAGTTTAAATTAGACCTAAAGGATAGCATTTAAATATCAGATTTCATACCTAAACTCAGCTATGAAACAGTCTCTCCAATATTCTCTTACGGCAAAGAGGAAGAGTGGCAAAAATAATGCCCATTTGGGAGTTTCCAAAGATGACACAATAAGACAGCATTTGATCTGATAGGACATCTCTCCAAGAGAGTGAAGCGAATCTAGTAATATAGAAGTCTGAACAGTATATGAAATGTAGCTTTTTGAGTTGGGATGCTGAGAACAACTGAACTAGATAATTCTTTGTCAAATCCTGAAGTATTAGGCTTTTGCAATGTGAGATAGAATGTTCCTCTAAAGATAGAAGGTGACTATAAAATATATGCTTCAACTTCAGAGATCATGGAACATTGCAAGGTGAGGTGCGTTGTTCAATTGCACAAATATGGCTGTCACTAATAACCATGAAACATAAAAGGAGAATCTGGAATAGCACCTAGTGAGCTGTTAGATATGAGTGAATACACACAGACTACTGGGGCTTGGCCATAGATCTCAGAGCAAAGCCTACTTGACCTTAACTTAGTTTTAAGAACTCCTCTTTTTTTTTTTTATAGGAAAGATAAGAGTAAACTTGTAGCCTTTGCTCCTCAGATTAAAAGAGATTTCTTTAAATGCCTATACAATTGGTTGCTGAACAGGGATGAGCTTTCCTGAGGCAGAGGAAGGGCATATTAAACGTGGCAAAAAAAAAAAAAAAAAAAAAAAGAGCTCAGGAACATAGGCTGCAATAGCCTTCCCAAACCAGGCAAGAAACATGAGAGAGAAAACTTTTGGTTTAGTCTCTGTATCCATTAAGGTCCAGTCAGAAAAACGGATAAATAGATATCACATAAAATGAGTTGGTTTTACAAATATTGTGGCATTATAAAAACAAAAAGGTATGCTGATTTTCCTCAGAGATTAATAACTACAGGAGTCTATACCAATGTTGGCTGAGGAAATTTAAACGGAGAACAGGGGTTACCAGAACCTAGGAGTTCAAGATGGGGCTGTTTAGACCCGGTGTTCAGACCTGTTGGGATAAGGTTCACACAACTGGTACATAGCCTGAGGAAGGATGCTCTGTGACTGATACCCAAAGAACCTATGGTTCTCAAATATACAGAGAACACATTGATGATTGCCTGAGGTTGGGGTAGAAAGTGGGCAAAATGGATGAAAAGGATAAAAAGATACAAATTTCCAGTTACAAAATGAACAAGTCATGAGGATATAATGTACTGCATGGTTACTATAGTTGATAATACTGTAGTGCATATTTGAAAGTAGCTAGGAGAGTGGATCTTAAAAATTCTCATCACAAGAAAAAAATCTTTGATTATATATGGTGAAGGATGTTAAACTGGACTTACTGTTGCATCATTTTGCAATATATACAAATATTGCATCATTACATGTACCCCTAAAACTAATTATATTAATTATACCTCAATTAAAAAAAAAAAAGCTGGGGTTAGAACCAAGTGTCTGTTTCAACTGGAATGATGCTGACAGAAACTAGAAAATGTAGAAATGAAACTTCCTCTCTTCTTGCCTCTAAGTCTTCCTTGAGTGTCTCTCAATGACAGAATCTAATAGGAACTAGCATACTAGGCCATTTGGGAAATATAATTTTTCAGTGTGTCAATCCTAACCATCACAGAGAGAGTGTGGAGCTCAGACAGAGTGAGTGGGTATATAAATAGCCCCGTCTTGTAAGTAGAACTCTGGTAAGGCTGTAGAGACTGTCCAAGTGAGCCTTCAGATGACTATAGCCCTAATCAGACTGATTGTAACCACATCTCAGCAAGTGAGAACTGTTGAGTCCAGTTACCTGACAGAAATATGAGAGGAATGAAGGCAATAAAACCTCAATAAGATACTAGCCAACCAGATTCAATGAGACATTAAAAGAATTATTCACCACAACCAAGTGGGATTTATACCTGGGATGCAGGGCTGGTTCAATATCCACAAAACAATCAACGTGATTCATCACATCAATAAAAGAAAGGACAAGAACTGCATGATCTTCTCAATAGATGCAGAGAAAGCATTTGACAAAATACAGCATCCTTTCTTGATAAAACCCTCAAGAAAGTAGGGATAGAATGATTATACCTCAAGATCATAAAAGCCATATATGAAAGACCCAATGCTAATATCATCCTCAATGGGGAAAAATTGAGAGCTTTCCCCCTAAGGTCAGGAACAAAACAGTGATGTCCACTCTCACTACTGTTATTCAACGCAGTATTGGAAGTCCTAGCCTCATAAATCAGATAGTGCAAAGGAATGAAAGTTACTCAAATGGCAGGAAGGAAGTCAAACATTCACTCTTCACAGATGAAATGATACTTTACATGGAAAAACCAAAAGATTCCACCAAAAAATTGCTAGAACGAATTCATGGATTAAGCAAAGTTGCAAGATATAAAATTAATGCACAGAAATCGGTTGCATTTCTATACACCAATAATGAAGCAACAGAAAGAGAAGTAAAGGAATCTATCCCATTTACAATTGAACCAAAAACCATAAAATACCTAGGAATAAACCTAACAAAGAGGTGAAAAATCTATACACTGAAAACTATAGAAAGCTTATGAAAGAAATTGAAGAAGACACACAAAAAAGGAAAAATATTCCATGTTCATGGATTGGAAGAACAAATATTGTTAAAATGTTAACACTACCCAAAGTAATCTACATATCCAATGCAATCCCTATCAAAATAACACCATCATTCTTCACAGAGCTAAAAAAAAAAACAGTCCTAAAATTTGTATTTCCCCAGAAAAAAAAAAAAAACACCTGAATATCCAAAGAAATCCTGAAAAAGAACACCAAAGCTGGAGGCATTACAATCCCAGACTTCAAGATATATTATGAAGCTATAATCATCAAGACAGTATGGGATTCTCACAAAAACAGACACTTTGATGAATGGAACCCAATAAAGGTCCAAGAAATGGACCCACAAATGTATGGCCAACTAATCTTTGACAAAGCAGGAAAAAATATCCAATGGAAAAAAGACAGTCTCTTCAGCAAATGGTGTTGGGAATACTGAAGAGAGACATGCATAAAAATGAACATGGACCACTTTCGTACACCATACACAAAAATAAACTCAATGTTAGGATGAAAGACCTGAACATAAGACAGGAAGCCATCAAAATCCTAGAGGAGAAAGCAGGCAGAAATCTCTTTGACCTTGGCCACAGCAACTTCTTACTCAACACATCTTCCAAGGCAAGCAAAAATGAATTATTGGAACCTCATCAAAATTAAAAGCTTCTGCACAGTGAATGAAATAATCAGTGAAACTAAAAGGCAATCGGCAGAATGGGAGAAGATGTTTGCAAATGACATATCAGAGGGTTAGTATCCAAGATCTATAAAGAACTTATTAAATTCAACACCCCAAAAAACCAAATAATCCTGTGAAGAAATGGGCAAAAGACTTGAACAGACACTTTTGCCAAAGAAGATATCCAGATGGCTAAAAGACACATGAAAACATGCTCAACATCACACATCATCAAGGAAATGCAAATTAAAACCAGAATGAGATACCACCTCACACTAGTCAGAATGGCTAAAATGAATAACTCAGGAAACAACAGATGTTGGTGAGGATGTGGAAAAAGAGGATCTCTTTTGCACTGCTGGTGGCAATGCAAACTGGTGCAGGCACTCTGGGAAACAGTATGGAGGTTTCTCAAAAAGTTAAAAATAGAAGTACCCTACAACCCAGCAATTGCACTGCTAGGTATTTATCCAAGAGATACAGGTGTGCTGTTTTGAAGGGGAACATGCACTCCAATATTTATAGCAGTGCTATCAACAATAGCCGAAGTATAGAAAGAGTCCAAATGTGCATCGACAGTTGAATGGATAAAGAAGATGTGGCACATATATACAATGAAATATTACTCAGTAATCAAAAAGAATGCAATCTTGTCATTTGCCACAATGTCGATGAAACTAGAGGGTATTATGCTAAGCAAAATTAGTCAGAGAAAGACAAATATATGACTTCACTCATATGAGGAATTTAAGATACAAAACAGATGAATGTAGGAGAAGGGAAGCAAAAATAAGATAAAAACATGGAGGGGGACAAAACATAAGATACTCTTAAATACAGAGAACAAACTGAGGGTTGCTGGAGGGGTTGTGGGTGGGGGGATGGGCTAAGTGGCTAAGCGGTATTAAAGAAGACACTTGTTGGGATGAGTAGTGGGTGTTTTACATAGGGGATAAATCACTGGAGTCTATTGCTGAAATCATTATTGACACTGTATGCTAACTAACTTGGATGTAAATTTTTTAAAAATTAATTAAAAATATGAGAGAAAATAATAAATTGACACCTTAAGGCATTAGGATCTGGGATTATTTGTTACTTGTCAGTGGATAATTGATAGAACCAAGAATGAAGGAGAATTCTTCCTAGGGAACAGCACTAGACCCTAATCAGGATGGACCTCCCATTTTCCTGCTTTTGAATGGGAGTGTCTATTGCATGCCTATATTTCATACTGAGGCAGGTATGTTGTCTCTTTAACTTTCAGGTCTTCAAAGCAAAAAGGAATGTATTCGAGGAACTTTACCTGAAAAGTCTCATCTCCATCTAGATCTGACTCAGAAAATTAGATCCTGGACTCCAAGCCAATGCCATAATGAAACAAGACTTTAAGGGTTCTTGCGGGAGGAATCTACTGTATTCGTGGCCAGGGGGCAGGCTATGTGGCACATTAATGATGGCTGCACATTCTTAACACTCTTCTTGTAGAAAAGTGGAATTTGTTTCCCCACTCTTAGAATTAAGGCTGGCATCTGAAAATGCCCTTAATAATGTAATAGTCCTCAACACAATGTACACAGTGGAATCACCTGGGAAAGTTTTAAAGGTCTCCATACCAAGGGTATATCCAAGACCCACTAAATCAGAATCCCCAAGTAGGATATCAGTATTTTTAAGTGTCCTCAGGAAATTTTAATGAGCAGTCAAAGTTGAGAACTACCTGAATGTTAATCTTAAGGAACTAAAGTATCTACCCTCAATTTTGGGAACTGGGAAAAATGACTTGGTGCTCAACAGTGTAAAGTTGTGAACTGACTTCTGAGGAACACAGATATTAATGTGAACAATGACCAAAAGGATGAAGAGGCTGGTGTGCTTGGGGAGTGACATCTTAGATGGCCCTGTGGCTCCAGGAATTATCACAGAATTTAATGACTTAAAGGGACCCTTAGGCTTTAATGCTGTTACTCGTTGTTTTTACAAATAAGAAAAACAAATCAAGTGGTACAGGCAGGATGAGGGTGTGGGTCTCTTTACAGTTAGGCCGGTGACTTTTCCACTGGTCCCAGTTCACAGAAGCTCAGCACTCATTTAGGGAGTTTATGGAGGTCACATGTTCCTGAAACCCAGAATGGCTAGATTTAATTTGCTTAACTCACTCTAAAGAAAAATTTTGATACAGAGATAATATGGGCCAGTAATTCATTCACATCTCTAGGTATTTTTCCATTTAGAAAGCACTTACATCTTTGATAATGATGAATACTCCCTCTGTCCTTAATTTCTATCCATTCCAGAGTATCAGGAATGCATTGTATCACATTTAGTCATTGAAATCTTCCATCACAGTTTAGGAGTGATTTCCCTTTTTACTTATCTCTTATAAAATATACATCTTTAGGGGTGCCTGCATGGCTCATTAGGTTAAGTTTCTGACTCTTTATTCTAGTCCAGGTCATAATCTCACGGTTCACGGCATCAAACAGAGGCTGCTTGGGATTCTCTCCCTCTCTCTCTGCCCCTCCCCTGCTACAGCATGTGCACTCTCTCTACTTCTCTCAAAATAAACTTTAAAAAAATATATACGTCTTTCACTTTTTTTTTTAACTTCATCATTTACTTCCCCATACTAATACCTATTTGCCCACATCTATATATAATATTTCTTACAATAAATTATTAGTATCTTGAAATCTCACACAAAGTTGTTACTCAATGTAGGCTTCTATATTTTTTGAATTCTAATGTTCAATTCATTTTATATTTCCATTTTCATATTTTGTTGCAATGTGAAGGAAGAGAGAGATTTTACATTTATATAACAAACAAAACTTGATCTCTAAATATGGATTTTCCACAGCCTGCTGAACCAACCAGGGTCAGCTTCTTTTAAAAATGGAAGTTTCGGGGCGCCTGGGTGGCTCAGTCAGTTGAGCGTCAGACTTCGGCTCGGGTCATGATCTCGCGGTTCGTGGGTTCGAGCCCCGCGTCGGGCTCTGTGCTGACAGCTCAGAGCCTGCTTTGGATTCTGTGTCTCCCTCTCTCTCTCTCTCTCTGCCCCTCCCCAACTCACGCTACGTGTCCCTCTCTCTCTCTCGAAAATAAACATTAAAAAAAAAAGGAAGTTTCAAGAGGGCTCCCATATTAAGTGGCTGTCCATGATAGCTCTGTCATCCCAATCATTCACTGGCAACCCAGAATCTTTCTACCTGACGTTTTTCCTCCGTGAAAAACCGCCTTGATATCACTATTATGTCAATTATAGTGAAGCATTGTCTCAGCAATTTGTTTCTACTGTATAGCTTCGTGTACTGTTCTGGGGGGTTATGGATAAAGTGACCATATTTTCCCAGTGAAAAGTCAGCCCAGGTTAACAGGAGACTAGAATGTTGGTACTTATGGCTGCCATAGTTAAGATTTGCTTTCCTACCCACCCCCCAGTCCCTCAAGAGGATTAAAAATAACATGATGCCTCATTAAACACACTTATCATCCTAATCCCTAGACTCATATACCAGTTTAAAGACTAAACTCTATGTCTCAAAATATCTCTTTTGAAATGTGTTTTTCTTGTCAAAATGTATCTTGCAAAGGAATACTTCCTTAATTTCAGTTTCTTAAATTATCCTAGTTGCTTTAGAGTCTATTTATATCTTCAATTTCATAGTGCCAAATTTTAGACTGAGTAGAAATGAATTCTTTTAAAACAAACATTAACAACCATAATATTAATATCATTATATATATACTGACTTGTGAAAAATAAAAATGAGGCACCATGTTTATTAACATTCAGGCAGTGGTGTGCTATTAAAGCTTTAACAACTGGCTTTCCAGGGGCTCCTGGGTGGCTCAGTGGGTGAAGCGTCCAACTTCCGCTCAGGTCATAATCTCATAGTTCATGGGTTCAAGCTCCGTGTCAGGCTCTGTGCTGACAGTTCAGAGCTGGAGCCTGTTTCAGATTCTGTGTCTCCCTCTACCCTGCTCACACACTGTCTTTCTCTGTCTCACTCTCAAAAATAAAGATTTAAAAATATTTAAAACAACAACAACTGGCTTTCCAAATAAAAATCCTGATTTGTAGAATCCCCCAATTTCTCTGGTGCAAATATTCCTATTCCGTTTGATTTCAAATAACCATTGACATCATTAAACACAGAGTTGGGGAGAGATGTGTAGAACTGATAATTGTGTGCCAGCTGAGATATATCACTGCATGTCCACATATAATTTTTTCCTGCATCTTCCTATTAGAGAGATTTTTTTTTCCATTACATAGTTATCAAATCAGTAGCAAATATTTTAGGTATCATTGTGGCTATTTGGAGTCCTTTGTGATTCTGTATGAATTTTGGAATTGCTTTGTCAATTTCTGTAAAAAATTGTCACTGGGATTTTAATGAGGATCACAATAAATCTAGATTGCTTTGTGTAGTATGGACATTTTAACAATATTGTCTTTCAATCCATGAACATAGGGGTATCCGCTCATTTGTTTGTATCTTCTTTAATTTCCTCCATCAATTTTTTATAGTTTTCACTGTACAAACTTTTACCTCCTTAGTTAAGTATACTCATAAGTATTTTATTCTTTTTGATGCCATTGTAAATGAGACTGTTTTCCTAATTTCCTTTTCAGTTAGGTTATTGTTAGCATACAGAAAAATAACTAATTTCTGTAGGTTGATTTTTATCCTGCAATTTTACTGAGTTTGTTTACTTTAAGTTATTTTGTGGAGTCTTTAGAATTTTCTACATATGAGATTATGTCACCTGCAAACAGGGAAAAGTTTTCTTACCCAATTGCTCTGGCTAGGACTTCCAGTTTTGTGTTGAATAAAAGTGGTGTGTGTAGCATCATTCCTTCATTCTCTTAGAGGAAGGGCTTTCATATAGAACTACAAAAGCTCTGAACAACCAGTCTTGAGAAAGAAGAACAAAGTTGGAGGCACCACAGCTCCAGATTTCAAACTATATTACAAGGCTACAGCAATTCAAACAGTGTGGCATAAAGACAGACAGATAGACCAATGGAAAAGAATATAAAGCCAGCAATAAATCTACACATATACAGTCAACTGATCTTCAACAAGAGTGCCAAGACTACACAATAGGGAAAGGATAATTATGTCAACAAATTGTGCTGGGAAAACTGGATATCCACATGCAGAAGAATAAAACCATACCCTTATTTTATATAATATACAAAAACCAACTGAAAATGGAGTAAATACTTAAACATAAGACCTGAAACCATGAAACTCCTAGGAGAAAACATAGGGTAAAAGCTTTGGTTGTGGCAATGATTTCATGGATATGACACCAAAAGCAAAGGTAACAAAACACAAATAGACAAGTGGGACTACACCAAAGGAAGCAATAGCATGAAAAGACAACCTATGGAATGGGAGAAAACATCTGCCAACTATGTATCTGATGAAGGATTAATCTCTAAATGATATAATGAATTCCTACAACCCAATAGCAAAATAACTAATGATCCAATTAAAACAAGTGCTAACGTCTTGACTGACACCTGTCTAAAGATCTACAAATGCCCAATAAGTGTTCTGTAGCACCATCACAAGAGCCAATATGTGGAAAAAACTTAAATGTCCATTGATAGATGAATGGATTAAAACATGTGACACACATACAATGAAATATTATTCAGCCTTTAAAAAGAAGGAAACCCTTCAATATGTGACAACATGAATGAAACTTGAGGTCATTATGCTAAGTGAAATAAGCTACTCACAGAATGAAAATGGCATGATTCCACCTGCATGATGTATCAAATACAGTCAAACTCATAGGAACAGAGAGTAAAATGGTGAATGCTAAGGGCAGGGGAAGGGCAGGGAGGGAGATTGCTAATCGGTGTATATAAAACATTAATTATTCAAGACGAATAAATTCCAGGGACTGCTGTATAACATGTGCCTATATTTAATGGTATCATAAACTTAAAAAACTGTTAAGGTGGTAGATCTCATGTTAAATATTCTTTTTTTAAATAGTTTATTGTCAAGTTGGTTTCCATATAACACCCAGTGCTCATCTCAACAACTGCCCTCCTCCATGCCCATCACCCCCCTTCCCCTCTCCCCCCCCCCCATCAGTCCTCAGTTTTGTTATCAGCATTCAAGAGTCTCTCATGGTTTGCCTCCCTCCCTCTCCCCACCTATTTTCCCCCTCTTCTCCCACATGGTCCTCTGTTATTTTCCTCCTAATCCACCTATACGTGCAAATATACAGTATCTGTCCTTTTCTGCCTGACTTATTTCGCTCAGTGTAACACCGTCAAGTTCCATCCATGTTGCTACACATGGCCAGATTTCATTGTTTCTCATTGCCATGTAGTATTCCATGGTATAGATAAACCACATCTTCTTGATCCATTCGTCAGTTCATGGACACTTAGGCTCTTTCCATGTTTTGGCTATTGTTGAGAGCGCTGCTATGGACATTGGGGCACATGTGCCCCTATGCATCAGCACTCCTGTATCCCTTGGGTCAATTCCTAGCAGTCTTTTCCTGGGTCCTAGGGGAGTTCTATTGTTAATTTTTTGAGGAACCTCCGTACTGTTTTCCAGAGGGGCTTCATCAGTTGACATTCCCACCAACAGTGTAGGAGGGTGCCTGTTTCTCCACATCCTCACCAGCAACTAGAGTCTCCTCATTTGTTCATTTTACCCACTCTGACCGGCGTGAGGTGGTATCTCAGTGTGGTTTTGATTTGTATTTCCCTGATGAGGAGGGACGCTGAGCATCGTTTCATGTGTCATTTGGCTATCTGAATGTCCTCTTTGGAGAAGTGTCTGTTCGTATCTTCTGCCCATTTCTTCACTGGGTTGTTTGTTTTTCGAGTGTGGAGTTTGGTGAGTTCCTTATAGATTTTGGATACTAACCCTTTATCTGATATGTCATTTGTGAATATCTTCTCCCATTCTGTCAGTTACCTTTTAGTTTTGTTGATTGTTTCTTGTGCTGTGCAGAAGCTTTTTATCTTGATGATAGTTCATTTTTGCTCTTGATTTCCTTGCCATTGAGGATGTGTCAAATAAGAAATTGCTGCAATTGACGTCAGGGAGGTTGTTTCCTGCTTTCTCCTCTAGGGTTTTGATGGTTTCCTATCTCACATTCAGATCCTTGATCCATTTTGAAATGCTTCTATGCCTTTCTTGTATGGTGTGAGAAAATGATCTATTTTCATTCTTCTGCATGTTGCTGTCCAGTTCTCCCAGCACCATCGTTAAAGAGGCTGTCTTTTTTCCATTGGATACTCTTTCCTGCTTTGTCAAAGATTAGTTGGCCATACATTTGTGGGTCCAATTCTGAGTTCTCTATTCTATTCCATTGGTCTATGTGTCTGTTTTTGTGCCAATACCATACTGTCTTGATGATGACGGCTTTGTAGTAGAGGCTAAAGTCTGGGATGGTGATGGCTCCCGTTTTGGTTTTCTTCTTCAGTATTCCTTTGGCTATTAGGGATCCTTTGTGGTTCCATACAAATTTTAGGATAGTTTGTTCTAGCTTTGAGAAGAATGCTGGCGCAATTTTGATTGAGATTGCATTGAATGTGTAGGTTGCTTTGGGTAGTAATGACATTTTAACTATATTTACTCTTCCAATCCATGAGCTTGGAATGTTTTTCCATTTCTTTGTGTCTTCTTCAATTTCCTTCATAAGTTTTGTATAGTTTTCATCATGCACATCTCTTGTATCCTTGGTTAGGTTTATTCCTAGGTATTTTATGTTTTTTTGTGCAATTGTGAATGGGATCAGTTTCTTGATTTCTCTTTCTGTGCTTCATTATTGGTGTATAACAATGCAACCAATTTCTGTACATTGATTTTGTACCCTGAGACTTTGCTGAATTCATGGATCAGTTCCAGTACTTTGTCAGGTTTTCTATATAGAGTATCATGTTGTCTGCGAAAAGTGAAAGTTTGATTTCTTCTTTGCCAATTCTGATGCCTTTTATTTCCTTTTGTTTTCTGATTGCTGATGCTAGGATTCTGGTACTATGTTAAACAACAGTGGTAAGAGTGGACATCCCTGTCATGTTCCTGATCTCAGGGGAAAGTTCTCAGTTTTTACCCATTGAGGATGATGTTAGCTCAGGGCTTCTCATAGATGGCTTTTATGATGTTTAAGTAAGTTCCTTCTATCCCGACTTTCTCGAGGGTCTTTATTACAAAGGGATGCTGTCTCTTGTCAAATGCTTTTTCTACATCTATCGACAGGATCATATGGTTTTTATCTTTTCTTTTGTTAATGTGATGTATCTCATTGATTGATTTCTGAATACTGAACCAGCCCTGTAACCCAGGAATGAATCCCACTTGATCGTGGAGGATAAATCTTTTTATTTGCTGTTGAAATCGATTTGCGAGGATCTTGTTGAGGATTTTTGCATCTGTATTTATCAAGGTAATTGGCCTGTAGTTCTCTTTTTTTGCTGGGTCTCTGTCCGGCTTTGGAATCAAAGTGATGCTGGCTTCATAAAATGAGTCCAGAAGTTTTCCTTTGATTTCTATTTTTTGGAATAGCTTGAGAAGAGTGGGTATTAATTTTGTTTTTAATGTTTGGTAGAATTCCCCAGGGAAGCCATCTGGCCCAGAGCTCTTATTTGTTGGGAGATTTTTGATAACTGAATAAATTTCTTCACTAGTTATGGGTCTGTTCAGATTTTTTATCTCTTCCCATGTGAATTTTGGTTAAGTGTGTGTTTAGGAATTTTTCCATTTCTTCTAAGTTGTCCAATTTGTTGGCATATAATTTTTCATTGTATTCCCTGATAATTGCTTGTATTTCTGAGGGGTTGGTTTCAATAAGTCCATTTTCATTCATGATTTTGTCTTTGTGGGTGCTGTCTCTTTTCTTTTTGAGAAGCCTGGCTAGGGGTTTGTCAATTTTGTTTATTTTTTTCAAAAAACCTACTCAGTTTCATTGATCTGTTCAACTGTTTTTTTGGATTCTATATTGTTTATTTCTGCCCTGATTTTTATTATTTTTCTTCTCCTACTGGGTTTGGGGTGCTCTTGTTGCTCTCCTTTTTGTTCCTTTAGGTGCGCTGTTAGATTTTGCACTTGTGCTTTTTCTAATTTCTTGAAATAGGCCTGGAGTACAATGTACTTTCCTCTTTGGAGTGCCTTTGCCACATCCCATAGAGTTTGGATTGTCGTATTTTCATTTTCATTTGTTTCTATATATTTTTTTTTATTTTTTTAAATAGTTTATTGTCAAATTAGTTTCCACATAACACTCAGT
>NW_027527955.1:338014-339987 GCF_008692635.1 Crocuta crocuta
AATAGTTTATTGTCAAATTAGTTTCCACATAACACTCAGTGCTCATCCCCACAAGTGTCCTCCTCCATGCCCATCCCCCCCTCCCCCCACATCCATCAGTCCTCAGTTTTTGTCAGCATTCAAGAGTCTCTCATGGTTTGCTTCTCTCCCTTTCCCCCACCATTTCTGCCCTTCAGAATCCACTGAGAGAGCCTTGTTTCTATATATTTTTAAATATCTTCTCTAGTTGCCTGATTGGCCCATTCATTCTTTAGTAGGTGTTCTTTAACCTCCATGTTTTTGGAGATTTCCCAGACTTCTTCCTGTGATTGATTTCAAGTTTCACAGCATTTTGATCTGGAAGTGTGCATGGTATGATGTCAATTCTTTTATATTTATTGAGGGCTGCTTTATGTACCAGTATGTGATCTATCTTGGAGAATGTGCCATGCGCACTTAAGAAGAAAATGAATTCCATGGCCTCAGGATGTAGAATTCTAAATATATCTGTCAAATCCATCTGGTCCAATGTGTCATTCAAGTCCATTATGTCTTTAGTGATTTTCTGACTAGTTGATCTATCCATTGCTGTTAGTGGAGTATTAAAGTCCCCTGCTATTAGCACATTCTTTTTTTTAATTTTAATTTAGTGTTTTTTATTTATTTCTGAGAGAGAGAGAGAGAGAGAGAGAGAGAGACAGCGTGAGCAGGGGAAGGTCAGAGAGAGAGGCAGATACAGAATCTGAAGCAGACTCCAGGCTCTGAGCTAGCCATCAGCACAGAGCCCAACACGGGGGTCGAACCCACGAACTGTGAGATCATGTCCTGAGCTGAAGTCGGATGCTTAACCGACTGAGCCACCCAGGTGCCCCTAGCACATTCTTATCCATAAGATTGTTTCTGTTTGTGATTAATTGTTTTACATATTTAGGTGCTTCCGTATTTGGTGCATAGACATTTACAATTGTTAGCTCTTCCTGATGGATATACCCTGTCATTATATAATGCCCTTCTTCATCTCTTGTTACTGCCTTTAAAGGCCAGTTTGTCTGATATAAGTATAGCTACTTCAGCTTTCTTTTGACTTCCAATAGCATGATAGATATTTCTCCATCCTCTTACTTTCAATCTGAAGGTGTCTTCAGGTCTAAAATGAGTTTCTTGTAGACAGCAAATAGATGGATTTTTAAAATACATTCTGCTACCCTATGTCTTTTGATTGGGGCATTTAGCCCATTTAAATTCAGTGTTATTATTGAAAAATATGGGTTTAGATTCACTGTGTCCTTTGTAGGATTCATGCTTGTGGTGGTGTCTTTGGTACCTTGCGTTCCTTGCAACATTTCCCTCATAGAGTCCCCCTCAGGATTTCTTCTAGGTCTGGGTTAGTGGTGACGAATTCTTTTAATTTTTGTTTATTTGGAAAGACTTTTATGTCTCTTTCTATTCTGAATGACATGCTTGCTGGATAGAGGATTCTTGGCTGCATATTTTTTCTGTTTATCACATTGAAGATTTCTCGCCATTCCTTGCCATTCTGGCCTGCCAAGTTTTAGTTGATAGGTCTGTCACCACTGTGATAGGTTTCCCTTTGTATGTTCGGGCCCTTTTATCCCTAGCTGCTTTCAGAATTCTCTCTTTGTCCTTATATTTTGCCAGTTTCACTATGATATGTCATGCAGAAGATCGATTCAAGTTATGTCTGAGGGGAGTTCTCTGTACCTCTTGGATTTCAATGTCTGCTTCCTTCCCCAGATTGGGGAAGTTCTCAGCTATAATTTGTTCGAGGACTCCTTCCATGCCTTTCCCTCTCTCTTCCCTTCCGAAAATTCTATGATACAGATATTGTTTTATTTGATTATATCGCTGAGCTCTTGAACTCATTTTTCGTGTTTCTGGATCAGTTTATCTCTCTTTCTCAGATTCCTCTTTTTCTATAATTGTGTCTTCTAATTCACCTATTCTCCTTTCTGCCTCTTCAATCCGTGCATTGG
>NW_027527955.1:341262-386770 GCF_008692635.1 Crocuta crocuta
CCCCCCCTCCCCCCACATCCATCAGTCCTCAGTTTTTGTCAGCATTCAAGAGTCTCTCATGGTTTGCTTCTCTCCCTTTCCCCCACCATTTCTGCCCTTCAGAATCCACTGAGAGAGCCTTGTTTCTATATATTTTTAAATATCTTCTCTAGTTGCCTGATTGGCCCATTCATTCTTTAGTAGGTGTTCTTTAACCTCCATGTTTTTGGAGATTTCCCAGACTTCTTCCTGTGATTGATTTCAAGTTTCACAGCATTTTGATCTGGAAGTGTGCATGGTATGATGTCAATTCTTTTATATTTATTGAGGGCTGCTTTATGTACCAGTATGTGATCTATCTTGGAGAATGTGCCATGCGCACTTAAGAAGAAAATGAATTCCATGGCCTCAGGATGTAGAATTCTAAATATATCTGTCAAATCCATCTGGTCCAATGTGTCATTCAAGTCCATTATGTCTTTAGTGATTTTCTGACTAGTTGATCTATCCATTGCTGTTAGTGGAGTATTAAAGTCCCCTGCTATTAGCACATTCTTTTTTTTAATTTTAATTTAGTGTTTTTTATTTATTTCTGAGAGAGAGAGAGAGAGAGAGAGAGAGAGACAGCGTGAGCAGGGGAAGGTCAGAGAGAGAGGCAGATACAGAATCTGAAGCAGACTCCAGGCTCTGAGCTAGCCATCAGCACAGAGCCCAACACGGGGGTCGAACCCACGAACTGTGAGATCATGTCCTGAGCTGAAGTCGGATGCTTAACCGACTGAGCCACCCAGGTGCCCCTAGCACATTCTTATCCATAAGATTGTTTCTGTTTGTGATTAATTGTTTTACATATTTAGGTGCTTCCGTATTTGGTGCATAGACATTTACAATTGTTAGCTCTTCCTGATGGATATACCCTGTCATTATATAATGCCCTTCTTCATCTCTTGTTACTGCCTTTAAAGGCCAGTTTGTCTGATATAAGTATAGCTACTTCAGCTTTCTTTTGACTTCCAATAGCATGATAGATATTTCTCCATCCTCTTACTTTCAATCTGAAGGTGTCTTCAGGTCTAAAATGAGTTTCTTGTAGACAGCAAATAGATGGATTTTTAAAATACATTCTGCTACCCTATGTCTTTTGATTGGGGCATTTAGCCCATTTAAATTCAGTGTTATTATTGAAAAATATGGGTTTAGATTCACTGTGTCCTTTGTAGGATTCATGCTTGTGGTGGTGTCTTTGGTACCTTGCGTTCCTTGCAACATTTCCCTCATAGAGTCCCCCTCAGGATTTCTTCTAGGTCTGGGTTAGTGGTGACGAATTCTTTTAATTTTTGTTTATTTGGAAAGACTTTTATGTCTCTTTCTATTCTGAATGACATGCTTGCTGGATAGAGGATTCTTGGCTGCATATTTTTTCTGTTTATCACATTGAAGATTTCTCGCCATTCCTTGCCATTCTGGCCTGCCAAGTTTTAGTTGATAGGTCTGTCACCACTGTGATAGGTTTCCCTTTGTATGTTCGGGCCCTTTTATCCCTAGCTGCTTTCAGAATTCTCTCTTTGTCCTTATATTTTGCCAGTTTCACTATGATATGTCGTGCAGAAGATNGGTGTCTATGGTACCTTGCGTTCCTTGCAACATTTCCCTCATAGAGTCCCCCTCAGGATTTCTTCTAGGTCTGGGTTAGTGGTGACGAATTCTTTTAATTTTTGTTTATTTGGAAAGACTTTTATGTCTCTTTCTATTCTGAATGACATGCTTGCTGGATAGAGGATTCTTGGCTGCATATTTTTTCTGTTTATCACATTGAAGATTTCTCGCCATTCCTTGCCATTCTGGCCTGCCAAGTTTTAGTTGATAGGTCTGTCACCACTGTGATAGGTTTCCCTTTGTATGTTCGGGCCCTTTTATCCCTAGCTGCTTTCAGAATTCTCTCTTTGTCCTTATATTTTGCCAGTTTCACTATGATATGTCATGCAGAAGATCGATTCAAGTTATGTCTGAGGGGAGTTCTCTGTACCTCTTGGATTTCAATGTCTGCTTCCTTCCCCAGATTGGGGAAGTTCTCAGCTATAATTTGTTCGAGAACTCCTTCCATGCCTTTCCCTCTCTCTTCCCTTCCGAAAATTCTATGATACAGATATTGTTTTATTTGATTATATCGCTGAGCTCTTGAACTCATTTTTCGTGTTTCTGGATCAGTTTATCTCTCTTTCTCAGATTCCTCTTTTTCTATAATTGTGTCTTCTAATTCACCTATTCTCCTTTCTGCCTCTTCAATCCGTGCATTGGATGCCTCCATTTTATTATGGACCTTATTTATAGCATTTTTTAATTCATCACAAACTATTTTTTAGCTCCATAGTCTTTGTAGCAATAGTTTCTCTGATGTCTTCCATGCCTTTTTCAAGCCCAGTGATTAATTTTATGACCATTGTTCTAAATTCTTCTTCCATTATTTTGCTTATATCTGCTTTGAGCTGTTCTTTAGCTGTCATTTCTTCCTGGAATTTTTTGGAGGAAAGTTCGTCTGTTTCATCATTTTGGTTGGCTTTCTATCACTTGGTAGTTTTAAAAGCTTGTTATGCACTCTGCACTTACGAATACTGCTGTATTAATGAAGGCTCTTTTAATGTCCAGGGCTTGTCCATTCAGAAAGTGTTCTTTGAATGGTGTCTTTTGGTCTCTCTTGTTGAGACTTTGGTTATTTTATTTCCCTACTTGTAGTGATATTTGGGACTCTCCACCATGTGTACTTTGGCTTGTTTCTTGAGGTAGCCCTGGAAAAGAAAACAGACAGACAAGCACACAGGGGACAAAGGCACACAAATGCACAGACAAATCCAACAAACATGCAAACCAACAGGGAGAGAGAAGAAGAATAAAAGGAAGGGACAAATAAAAAAGAGAAGAAGGGAAGACAAAGAATAAAAATAAATAAAAAGAAAAAAGAAAAAACCCAAAAGACAAAGGACAGTCTAAAAGCATAAAACCAGAATTCCCAGCTACAAATAAAGAGCCAGGTGTATGCATTGCTGATGGAAGAGCATATACAAAGAGAAATGACAGTGTGGATAGGAAGCAAAATTGGAAATGAAATGACCAGGGCGAGAGACTAAGAGGCTTGATTCAGAGGGAGAAAGAGGAGAATATGTTTAGAGGTGAGGAGAAAGAAATGAAGATAATGCTACTCAGAGAAGCTATATAGTCTGATTACTCCAGAGAGAGAGAGAAATAAAAAGGTAACAGTGGAGGTGTAGAATATACATCTAGAGAATGGATTAAATGTGACTGTTTAAGCAGACCAGTGACCAGAGTGCCCTGTCCAACAGAGTGGAGGGTTACGAATGAGACAAGGGAAAATATATCTGAATAGAAAGAATCGATCTAGAATTAATCACAGCAGTGTATCCATGTTGGTCTTGCACCCGGCTCCAGTTTTAAAAAACAAACAAACAGCTCTCTAGTGGGGATGGGCGTCGTTTGGTGTAGGCAGGTCTTAGCCTCCGCTACGTGCCTTCCCACCAGCAGCTTTCTGAGGTCCCGCCTTGGTGGTTGTGGGGAGAAAAATAGCTGCGCCCCAGTCCCTTCTTGAACCAAGCATTGCAACTCACTCTTTTGGGTCAGATTTCCCTGTGCCATGGGTGTAGCCAAGGTGGGCCATCCCCTATATCCCAAACCAGGCTTCCAGATCTTAGTCCGTGTGCCCCATTGATATTGCCTGAATAATAAACCCACAGGCAGAGTCCCTCCGAGCGGTTTCAAACCTCTTGCCTCCCCACTGGGAATTGAGCCAAGCCAGAAGCACAGTGGCCGGGCTTCCCCTCTAGGTCACTCTGGCGAGCGAGGATCAGTTTCTCCCAGTGGTTGCCTGGGACCAGTGCGTCCCGCTCAGGGTCAGCTGGACATCAGGAAAACAGATCTCTCTGTGTCCTGAGTCCAGGTTTTTCTCTTCTCCAGCGACAGGGACAGTGTCTTGTGCAGTTTCAGCCACTCTTTCTTTCCCCCTTGACTCACCGTGGCTCCCCACAAAAGTATCTCCCTCCCCTCCCTCCGTGTCTCTGGTCACAGCCCGTTTTTATCTTCCCCAGTTCGCACTCACACTATAAGGTTTTCTCAGTGGACTCTGTCTCCTTTTCCTCCCAAACTCCTGGATTCTATAAAGGTTCCTATGGCTTCAGGCCTTCTCCATTTGAGAGATGGAGGTGAATGAAATGTACGGAGTTCCCTACTTCTCCACCATCTTGCCTCCCTACTTATGTTAAATATTCTTAACACAACCATAATAATTAAAAAGAGAAATAAAACAGATTTAGGTCACATAGTCTTATTCTGGCTCCATACTTACAAATTGAGAAACTTGAGCTAATTTCTTAGTTTCTTAAAGGCTCCCTTTCCCTTTGTGTATAAGAGGATGCTACAAAGATTAAATAAAATTAGATTATCTGTTAATAGTACTGAAAGCAATACATCAAGAATAATAAGAAACTCAGGAATGAACTGGCAGAAAAAGAATCCAAATACGGTTAAAACCAAAATTATTCTTTGAAACAAACAGATCTCTTTTACTTTAAAATAAGTTTTTGGAACTGCTTTCTATATAGAATTTCTTTTCTTTCTCAATCAATTTTTTTGTATTCATAAAGATAAAGAACCTCACTAGTGGTGTTGTATAGATGGAATTTTGGACTGGGGGACCCACCTAATTGTTTTTTAGGAATAGGAATGCCTGGTGACAAGAGTGGGCCCCTTAGGGAAATCAATCATCATGAAACTTATTTCTGTTGGAGTGTGCAACATGTTACCCCTTACCCTTCTATTTTTGACCCTACAAGTATTCTCTCCATACTTTCCCTTGCCCAGTCATAGATTTAAAAAACTATTTTCTGAAATTTTGTTTGAAAAATAAAATATGTACATAGGGTATGATATGGGTTTGAATATGATTTGGTGCTCAAGAGGACTATTTTCCTCTCTTCCTCTACAGAAAATTTCAATATCTCAGATTCAAATCTTTGCTCCTTCAGGTAGAACTTTCCCAGTTGCAAGGGACAGAAACTCAATCCAAAATGGCTTAAATACAAAATGGCACTGTTGCCTCATTTCACTAGGAAATCCATTCTGTGACTTAAGGAATAGCTTGATGGAGGTGTTCAAAACATGCCACCGAGTCACTTTTTCCCTCCCTCGCTGCCTCCTCCCCCCGCTCTACCATACACACTTTCCTCTCTGTCTCTCTTTTCATTTCTCAGCTCTATTTGCCTCTGCTTGTCTTCACCCAAGTGGAGGCCATGCTTCTTAACTATGTAACAAAATGGTCATGGCAGCTCAATAGTCTTTGGAGGTAATAATCTCAGGAAAAAGGGAGATCCTCCATCCCAGCGCCTTAATCAATCCCAGAATTAGCCCTATTTGGTCAGATGTTCAGCCACCCCTATGGGGGAAATCACTATATCCATGGAAATAGAGTATTCTATTGAACAGTCTGAGTCATGTGTCTACACTAACCTGGGCATAGGAAGGTAGGACCCCCTTATAGGACCCTCTAGAGTAACCTGGAATAAAGCAGCAGTAGCTCCTCTGATGCAACAAGAGCAAGAGTAACAAACAGAAAGGCATGATGTGCACCAGTCACCTGGCCTAGGTACTCTGCAACATCGTAGGTGGTCATCTAGTCCATGCTTAAACCAGAGTTAAAGAACTCTGTTATATGCTACTGATACTACTACTGATACAGATATCAATACCAATCATTTATTGAATCTTTAGAAGCTGACAGGTGTTGAGTGGACATAGTTCTATATTAGGAACTCCACCTGGCATCCTCAAGCTATCCTGTCCAAAGCTCCCACTACCACCTGCCTCAGAAAAATGGGAGTTCTGGACAGAGCCTGTTTTTCATATGGCTCATTTCCAAAAGGAATACCTGCACAAGGCACCTGATTGTTAGACCCAGCTCCAATGTTCACATCCTAGTGGCAAGAAAGCCTGGGGTTCTAAGTTTGGATTTGTGAATTAGACAACAGAACAAAGATGACAGGAACCAGGAATGACAAGCATCTACTTTTCCCTCTAAGATCTACATACAGTCTTCTTATGTGCTTAAACTTTCAAACATCAACAGTTGCTCCTCCTTAACATAATGCAAGTGAACAAATCAGAATTCGCTCATTCTATTTCCAAAAGGAAACAATCTAAGAGTCTCTCACTGCATCCAGCTTCAAATTTAGGAATTCTGGGCCAAATCCATTTCTCACCCAGTTTTCTCACAATTTCATACTGGTACTCTGAAGCCTCTGAACTAAGTTTGTAAAGCTCACCACCATAAAACATCCTATATGTATATCAGCAAAGTGGAAAAGATAAAAATGAAGACATTATCATTATATGTATTACATCTTGTATACTATATATAAGAAGGAAATATGGGATATGTCATCATCCTCATTTCAGCAACTGGTTGATGATGAGTAGTTTTATCACTTTACCAGCTCTTTCTCCCATGGCCAGGCCCCAACTTGTCTGAGTTCTTTGCCTAGTGGATGGCTCCAAACCTTATTCTTGAGGCATCTAGATCCTTGTAAATCCCTTCTGTATGAGATGCCACATTTTCTTTCCAAAAATTGAGGTATCTATCTCTGTTACCTAACTAGATAAATCTATAATCCAAACTACTTATAAATACAAAATAACAAAGTGGAAGAGGACTGTAATTACTCTATACCCAGCTTACATCAGATGAAATCAGAAGATCTGACTGAGGGCAAATATTTAAATCACAGAAGGAAGATACTGTATCTATGATTACCTGGGCCTGTTTTTGGTTTTTCATTCACCTGGTTTCTGGTAAGTCCTCTAGTCATCTCTTCATCTTATGTAAATTATTAACACTATTTACATGTTTACATCTCTTTGTAAGAGTAAAATTTACATGTAAAACATGTAAAATTGGGACAAATCAATTTTGGGGGGTAAATTTCTTTTTTTGAAGTAAATTAGTACAAACCCCTGAATACCACAAAACAAAATAAAAATTTTTGGGTCATTTTTCTACCTTTATTATGTGCTTAAACTAAGTTTTCCAAAAATATGCTAAGGGAGAAATTACTGTCTAGGAATTTCTTGAAGGCTGTGTCAATACTACCTTTACCTGCATCCACAGACCCAATCAGGAATAATTTGGTCACAAAAGTATACTTCTTATCAATAAAGGTTGAAGGTATCAATTATATATCATCAAATATATAATCAAATGTATGCTATCATATAACAAAAATATTAAATATATATGTGGTAGGAGAAACCTCAGAATAAAAAAGAAGAAATGGAAATGAATGTGATAATTTAGCCAGACTTATTTCTTAACTATTAAAACCATTTTACTATTTTGACTGGGTATAATGAATTTCAACAGAACCAAAACTATAGGAATGTGGTGCTAGTTAATTCTAATTTAAACTTTGACTCTATTTTATGACTCTACTATCTAGGAAGTCTGTATGTCTCACCAATTATTTTCAAAAAAAAAAAAAAGGAAATGCAAGCACTGTATTAGAACTGAAAATTAAAAGTAATGTAGATTCCTAAACCCTCTTCTGATGCCTTTGGAGTCATAGGTGCTTCATCATTCACAATTCTGAAGCATGGCTCTAAGGCAGCATCCGTAATTAAATACACAATATTTCTGTAAAGCAGTGTATGAATATTTACATAAAGTAAGATGAATAAAGATAACTGCAGCCTCATGTCAAGTAAGGTCAAGTTTTGTGGCCAAGTAAGTTCAGGTCAGATCAGGTTTTGCAGTCAAATGGATTACACAAAAGATTTTCAATTTTCAGAGACTTTTTTAAATTCTGGAAATGTAGGCAAGAGATTGAGAACCTATACTGAAAGGAGGAACTTTGTTTTTAAATATTTTTCATTGCTATTGAGTGACTTTCTTTAGGGCTTTATACAGTATCTAAAATGATTGTAAAATGCTGTGATTAACTTTCTTTTTTTTTTGTTTTAAAGATGTTGCAATATTTATTGGTTATACACAAAAATGTTTTATGTGATTAACTTTCATAACCAAAACCCCTCAATCTTTAAGATCATCTATCCTGTACAAATAATCATGTATTAAAAATTAGAGAGAACTATAGATTATGTCCATTTTCTTCATGTCAAAATCAGTAAAACACCAATGAGGTTCTTTTAAGATTTTGAGTGTTTACAATTTGAAAGGAGATATGACTATATAAAAGTATGAAACTGTGTATGATTATGTGTGTTTTGGTGATGGTCCATGGGGGAGAGGGATAGCTGGAAAGTAAATACTTCCTCTCTTTAATTCTTTCCCACAAATTAAGAAATTGTTTTTCAGTTGCAGAAAATTAAGAGTCTAACAAGTCATTGCTAATATTTATTATTTCTTTTATTTATTTACTTTACTCCCCATTCCAGATTATTAAATACTTGTCACCTCATTCATACCCCTTTTCATTCTGAAATAACTAGAAAAAGACTCCTACCTCTTCAAAGAGGGAAACCTTTTGTGAACCCCACTTTGAAGCAATAAGCTTGACTGTCAGAAAAATTCCATGCAGGAAGTTAAAACACATCATTCAATTTCATAGCTAATGACTGAAAGACCTAGATAAATCTCTCAATGATATTTTCCTTTCAGCATAACTCAGCTCTTACACTGGGGAACTTTATAAAATATATATAAAGCAAGAAGTACACTGCTCCACAGTGAAACTTTGGCACCTCTTTCTAAGCAACTTGCTGAAGTGATGTGGGGTCACTTTGGGCATTTTTCCAAACCTCCAATATTTTGTCAATACATCAGCATGACACTGAGTTAGAAAGTGAGGTCTAGAGTTAGCTGTCTGATATTTCCTTTGAAAAAAAAGTTCAAATCCCAAACTGAAAACCTGGAACGTGATTTTTGGAAGGCAAATGTGTCAGTGTGGGAGACTTTAAAATATTTACACCCCTCAGCTGGAAATGAGAAATGGGGAAAAAATAGACAAAGATGGTGAGGCAAATATAGAGAGATGTTCTGCCTACCATGATTTAAGGTAGCAAATAAGAGTAAACAGTCGAAACACATAAGAAGAAAGCTTCTAAAATCATTGTATTCATTTCATGAAATATAATATAATTGCCAAAGCCATCTACAAAAAATAACATGAAAAATATACTCATAATGTAAGAAGAAAAAACAGTATCCAAAATCTATCATAAAGTATCATCTTGGTTATCAAAATTCCCCCCTCTACTGAACCATTCCCATGAGAAAATACACTTGGTCTGCTATTGGCCAACTTGGAAAAAAAACCCTTAACCCAAATATCTATCTTGAGCCTATAAGTCATTTCTCTGCTCTTCTTTACAGTAAATTTTCTTGAAATATCTATATGCTTGTGGAGGATTTGAGTAGCTCAGTCAGTTGAGAGTCCTACTCTTGATTGTTGAGCAACTCTCTATCTTTTTTAAAATGTTTATTTATTTTTGAGAGAAAGACAGAGTGTGAGCAGGGGAGGGGCAGAGAGATAGGGAGACACACCCGATGTAGGCTTCAGACACATCTGATAGGAGAGTATCCGATGCAGGCTCCAGGCTCTGAGCTGTCAGCACAGAACCTGATACGGGGCTCGAACTCATGAACTGTAAGACCATAAAGTGAGCTGAAGCCAGTCACTTAATCAACTGAGCTACCCAGGTGCCCTGAGCATCTGACTCTTGATTTCAGCTCAGGTTGTGATCCCAGGGTCATGGAATTGAGCCCCGCATCAAATTCTGTGCTGAGCACGGAACCTGCTTAAAATTCTCTCTCCTCTGCCCCTCTCCTCCTGCTGCTCATCCTCTCTCTCTCTCTCTCTAAAAAAAGAAAAAAATAGATGTCTATACTTGCCATCTCTCTTGAACCTATTCCAGTCGAGGATTTTGCTCTCGCCATTCCACAGATCCATGAGCTCAATGTTATTAAATCCATGGATCAACTCTCACTCCTCTCACATCAGCATGCCTGATACAAGTGATAACTTTCTTCTTGACTTCTAGAGCACTCCTCTGTCATAATTCTCCTATTTTATTTTATTGGCTAACCTGTTTTACTCCTCTTTGCTATATTCTTTTCATTCTCTTGCCATCTAAACACTGGAGTATCTCAGGGATCAACCCAAAGACATTCTTTCAAATATATTCTATATAGTTTAAAATCACCTGATCCCATGACTTTAAATATCATCTATGTGATGACATATGACATCTCTCTCATAAGCTGTCTGACCTCTCTACTATAGCTTCTACTGTCCTCAACTAATTCCAACTCTCCCATAGTCTTCCCACCTCAATAACTGGTTTCTAATTGTGTGGGCCAACAGTTTTGAATACTGTCTTGGGTCCTCTCTTTCTTGTACCCTATACCCATTCTATCAGCAGATGTGTTTGAGGTTGCCTTCAAAACACCCAGAAATCTTCCCTTTCTCCTCACGTGCCCCACTGCCTCCAAGGTCCAAGCCCATCACCCTGCATCTCACCTATTGTTTACAATAGCCTCCAATTGGGCTTGTCCCTCCCATCCCCACTTCCCATTGAGCTCTCTCCTATGGTTCTGTCTCAGAGAAGCCACTGCCATCTTGTAAAAGATTAAGTCAAATCATGTTTTCATCTGCTCACTTAGAAACTTTCCATCTGTGCCTGATATTGTGGATCAACACTCGGCATTAATTCTAAACCTGTCTGGTACACAGAACTTACAACTGCCTTGAAGTTATGTTCTGGACGTTAGATTCTGCCAATTAAGATGAACATAGAAACGATAGAGCCTATCTAACCACTGCCTTAACTGCCGCTACTTGCAAGCACCGTTGTGAATAGTGTGGGTGTTTTTTGTTTTGTTTTGTTTTGTTTTCTGAAGCAACATCGCACTATCCAGAAACCACCTTGGATGTAAACAGGCAGTTGCTGTTAGGGCCCCTGTCTCTACCTTCCAGGTCCTGGCAGAAAAATAGCTTCCATGGCATACTCTTATGGGGGAGTTTTCTGAAAGTCATTCCCAGAGGTCCACTGAGAACCCATTTTCTAGCCCTTCCAAAGATTTTGTAAGCACCAAACTCATTGTATTACATCCTTTTCTCCTTCAAATAGCCAGAGAGGTTTCCATTCTCTGATACTTATTAATACACTATCACACCAGAAGCAATTCCCAAGTCCTATTCTCACCCAGGAAACCCTGTATGTTTTGGTACCCTAATGCTTCTTTGGTCTAAAACCTTTCACTTTCCTTCTTTCTCATTCTGCTCCACAACATAGGCAGAAAAATAAGCATATTATTAAAAGAAAATATTAAAAAAATAAAGGTACAGTTGCTCAACTGCATTCTCAGTCAGCAAGTGCTATCACGGACAAATATGTTTGCATTGCCCAGAACAATAACCTGAAATACTAAATAGAACAGCATTCTTTATCCATTGCTTATCCTTAAAAAATACTCTGGAAACTTGCCTCTTCTTGGTGATTCTTTGGATTTATTCTAGCTTCTTTGAGTCCCTTTTTTACCTGCTTAATCTGATCAGTGTGGAATTCAGGAGTATCATCTCCTTGGTAATAACACTATGTTTACATGGCATTCATTTTTTGTTTTTGTTTTTCCCCCTGTGGGATATTCAGGTTATTTTCAATAAAAAGTAAAAGCAAAAAACTTTTATTTCACATGAATTGTTATTAAGGTTTGCATTCCTCATTTCACATTTATGTTGTTATTTATATTTAGAAGAATTTTACATTTGAGTTTGTACACTTTCAACTCACTGGATGATGCCTTCCAAAGAGCTAGTCATATGTAGACTTCATGAATTCCAAATATGTCATCTTGGTATTTGCTTATGAATTTTACCATAACTCAGCCAATATGCTATACTTTTAGGACTAAATTTCACAGCCAAAAATCTGTAAATATGCCCAACAACTAAATATGCTGAGATCTGACATTGATGGATATTTTAAAAAGCTACATTCATTTATTCTCTTTTAGTTATTAAATTAACAGTTAAACTCCAGTACCCTGAATCACAAACTGTATTTATTTTTAACTCATATTTAATTTCCAAGAAGGAAAACATGTATTTATACTTAACTGACCTTTTGGATATCAGGATATTATCAAACCTACAGAAAAATACTTTCAATTGGTTTGAATTAGTAGATGATTCTGAGTCACCTTCCTCACACAAAATTAGATGGATGGCTTTGTTCTCAAAGAAGTTCAAATTTAAGAGTTAGATTTGAATTAGATGCTAGAAATATCTGTATTGGTAGATATTTGTGTCTTGAGGCATAGGATTTCCTGATTTGTAAAAGGACTGAAATGAAAAGCTTGTTTGATAGGCCTCAGGGACCTATGACCCCTGAGCTCATGGACTCTCTTCCAGGAGAACACTTCCTGGAAGGATGTGGTGTGTGGAGTTCTTAAAGTAGGAGTCCTCCAGCAAGGCAGGGAAGGAGGGGATCACTTCTAGCTTTGGGGATTCTGCCATAATGCTGATGGAGGGCCCAGAAGGCAAAAATACTTTTTGCAGAAAGCTGTAAAATAAACTCAGTAAATGAAGATTTTCAAATGATCTAGAAATAATTTTACTGGAATAAAGGGGGGCTATATATCAGTTTTAAATAATTGGCAAAACAAATATAATTGACTATTTTATTGATTCCATATTGATTTGGTAATACCCCTCATGAGCACAGGTGCAAAAATTCTATACAAAAGGTTGAAAAAACAAATTCAACAATGTGTTAAAAGAATAACGGGTAATGACCAAGCAATGTTCATCCTAAGAATACAGGGTCGCGGGGCGCCTGAGTGGCTTAGTCGGTTAAGCGTCCGACTTTCGCTTAGGTCATGATCTCGCGGTTCGTGGGTTCAAGCCCCGCGTCGGGCTCTGTGCTGACTGCCAGCTCAGAGCCTGGAGCCTGTTTCAGTCTGTGACTCCCTCTCTCTGACCCTCCCCTGTTCACGCTGTCTCTCTCTATCCTAGAAATAAATAAAAATATTAAAAAAAAAAATACAGGGTCGTATTTGAGAGTAACAATAATAACGACTGAATTATAAGGTTTACATGGGATAATGGACTTAAAGCATTTAGCCTAGTGTTTGAACTTAATAAACTCTCAATAAATATTAGGTCTGACAACTACCAACAGCCTAGCTTTCTTTTCATTTTTGGAAGCACAAATTAGATAATTTTCTGAGAATGAGGAAGCCACTACTTGAGAGAAATGATGACGGTTTAGATTAGTCATGGAGGGGCATGAGCTGAAGCGGTAACTGTGATGATGTAACAGAAGGACAGATGATTAAAGCTAGGGGCCTGCCTGACATGGGAATCCAAGGACTATCACAGCACCAATGTTCATAGTTTTGCCATAACTTCTGTGAATGCTGGGCTACTTGAATGTGGAAGGGTGAAAGGTAGATTTTTTAAATCCAGGGTTAGATCTTGCCCAGTGGGTGTATCAAAGGATAGTGATGAAGGGAACTGAGAATGCTCATGATCAAGTAAATAGGACAAAGGGTGCTCTGAGAACTTGAGCTGGTAAAAGACAGAAGGGAGGACATGAGGGCTGATGGACTAGAGGAAAGTGGAGGGATCAAAGAATTGCAATCTCTGTGACAATGGAATAGTAGTTACAGAAGAAGTAATAAAACCAGAGGAAAGGTGGAGGCTGTGGCCATAAAAGAATGTGGCAGAAATTGCCTTATAACATCTCATCTCCCCCTTCAGTAATGGCTCTCTTTTAGGCCTGGCACATTGTCACTCACATAATATCTACATTTCCCAGACTCTAGCTTAGACTAAGCAGAAAGGTTATGTGGAACTTCTGAAAAGACTCCTGGAAAGCAATGATGTGAACCCCTTCCCTCTTCCACCTTTTACCTTGTTACTTCTCCCCAGGATGCAGACGTCATTACTTCAGCACGAGAGGCCATCATGGCGCTGAGGCCATGCTTTATTTTGTGTTTTATGTGAGGGAGATATAAAACCTTATGTGGTTTAAATTTTTACTTTGAGATTTCTTGTTATTTCCAGCTGAACCTAAATGCCAATGGAATACCAAGTTTAAAGACTTCTCAAGTACATCACTGTCAGGATGTTCAGGCTGTGGTACATCACCGTCAGGATGTTCAGGCTGTGGCCATGAGAATTACAAGAAGTGTTAAGCATATCTGACTATTGACAAGTTTTAAATTATATCAAAAACTATGTTTTGTAAGCTTTCATCAGTTGTTATAATCTGTCCCTAACATAGTATACCAACTAAACTGGATTTATTGTTTTCCCTCATGACATTTGAAGGCGGCAGTTGTGGCCACAAGTCATCTTGTAGGCTGCACTTCTCCAAGTTTGTCAAGCTCTCTTTGTGTGGCTTTGTATCCTCCTGTATACTTTCCTCTGAACATAGTCCAGTGTGCTCATTTCTTTTTTTAAGTGCAAGGTTGACCTGAACAAGGGGCACAGGTGTCGGTCTGAGCAGACTATTACCCACCTCACTCCAGATGACACACTTCTATTACTGCATTCATTACCTTTTCCAGCAGAGACATCACATTTCCCATTCATATGAAACTGCTTTGATGAGAATGCATGCCTTTTACACCCAAGTTGCTATTACAACCACATCTTGCCCAAGCTCTACTTGTGTCGTTTTGATATTTCTCAAATGCAGGTGCACAGCCTTACATAGCTAGCTCTGTTAAATTTCATCTTATAAGATGTGATTCACTGATTCAGCCAATGGAGACTTCTAGAAATCTAATTCTGCTACCCACTGAATTCCACATTATTAAGCCTTGTTTATATGCCATTTTGATAAGACTGCTCTCTGATTCTTTATCTAAATCTCTGACCAAATTGTTGAACAAGGCCATTTGTTCTTGGGCAGGGACCTTCCTCCAAGATGCTATTCATCAATCTATTCATCAGAGTTTGGAAAGTATAATTTGTAATAAGTGATTGTTCTCAAAATTGCATTCAGGATTTCTTAGCCCAAGGAAAGGAAAACTTAAGAAAGATTCCTAAAATAATTCATCTGGCCACTCGAGGCTTTCTGGAGTTGGTGGGTATTGTGGACTGTTTGAGTCTCTCTAAAAGTCAAACATTGAAGCCCTAACCCAAAATGTGATAGTGTTAGGAAAAAAAGGCCTTTGGAAGGTAAATAGACTTAGAGAAGATCATGAGGGTGGAGCCATATGATAGTATTTTCACTGGTATAAAGAGAGGAAGAACCAGAGCTTGCTCTTTGCCCTGTGAGAACATAGCAAAAGGGAAGATGTTTGCAAGTCAGGAAGAAGGCCCTCACCCAGAATCAAATCTTCTGGCACCTTGATCTTGGGCTTCCCAGTCTCCAGAGCTGTGAGAAATAAATATCTGTTGTTTAAGACACTCAGTCTCTGGTATTCATAATAACAGCCTTAGTTGCTACTGATGCTGTTATATGACCATGGATTTCCAACCAGTGTCTTTCTTAAGGTGCCTATAGTTTACCATTGTTCAAGCTATGGTGTGGCAAGATTAGCTGGATCATTTTCCCTTATGGCAATGATGTACATGTTAAATCAGAGTATTGTTCTTTGCATGGTACTTCACAAACCAGTTAGACCCATATTTGCATTTCTAATTCTTGTTAAACTGTTATTATGTATCAGGCACACAGAATTACAAACATAATCATACTTAACAAAAAGCCCTCTGAGATAGCTATGATATATTATTATTCACATGATACAGATGCAGGATATGAAAGTCCTATTGATCCTTTGATCAATATGAAATTGATCATATTTCAAATATGAAAGTCCTTTGATCCTGACCTGACCTGGGGGTGGTGATCCTGCTCATGGGAAGACTATTTGTTCCACTTTAAGGTAAAAATCATCAATTTTTGTATGGTATCTGTACCATTTGTAGTTGTGTGTGGCCTCTGGCTTGGTCACCAATGTGCTGGTCACAGTAAGTGGCTCCACTTCCTTAGAGAGTGCTAAAACCAAGGGAAATCAGGATCAATGTGTAACATGGGTAGAATGTTCAAATAAAAGCATCATATTAATTCACATATTTTTCATGGCATATCTGTATCTTATTCTGAAGGACAAGAAGTTCTTTTAGACATAACCATACAGATAGGCATTAATTATTGCATTTGGACTCCAGCAATAAAAACAGCAAAACCATATGATGAAAAAGATAGTAGTTCCAAAGGCTCACCTAAGCCAAAAGGTTCTACCCACCAACGAGACAGGTTTAAAACCGGCCTGCCTGCCTTATAGTGGTTTTGCTGCTCCTGTCAAATTTCCTTTGACTTAGGGCAGAGAAGGACAAATATCATATGTTTGCACATTTAGGAGGATTANAGAATCACATTTTTCTGTCATTGCCAAAGTCCATTTTAAATACTAACCTAAGGAATTAGGGATTCTGAAAAAGTTCCCTAATAGATGAATACCAGAAGTTTCATGGAAGATGTTATCGGTTGTATTCAAATGCTTTCAAAATTCAAAGTAGGAAATGTAAATTAAAAAAACCCAAGATGAGTTTTAAATTTTAATCCTACAGAACAGCTCTAGACTAATAAATCAGGTATCACAAGGTAATTAGCCCATTTCCATATCCTGACTGAAAATACATATAAATTCAAACTTAGGAGGAGCATTAGTTTGCTAGGGCTGCTGTCACAAAGGATTACAAATTTAATAACTTGAAAAGAAAGTTACTGTCTCACAGATCTGGAGACTAGAAATATGAAATCAAGGTGTCAGGAGGGTTCCTTCCAAGGGCTGTGAGGGAGGGATTTGTTGTAGGGCTACCTCTTTGGCTTGTAGGTGGCCCTCTCTTCCCTAAATCTTCATGTAGCCTTCCTTCTTTGTGTCCACATTTCCCCCTTTTTAAGGCACTAATAATATTGAACTAGAATCCATTCTAATGACTTCACTTTAACTGGATTACATTTGTAAAGACTCTATCTCCAAATAAGGTCACATTCTGAGGTTAACTGGGGGGAGAAACTGCAACATATGAATTTGGTGTGTGTGTGGGGGGATACACAATTCAATCCATAACAACCTTGTGATTTCTGCCTCTACATTTGAGTTATAATTCCTTTGTTCTGTTAATGTGATTTATCTTTCTTTTATATAATTAGATTTATGAGAGATTCTTCTTTTTTCCCTAGGAAATCTTGGATTAATCAAGTCAACTGTTTTCACAATTATTTCTACATTGATTTTACTATTAATTTTTCATGATTTTCTTTTTTTTTTTCNACAGATCTCTTGTATCCTTAATTAGGTTTATTCCTAGGTATTTTATGGTTTTTTGTGCAATGTAAAGGGATCAGTTTCCTGATTTCTCTTTCTGTTGCTTCATTGTTGGTGTATAAAAATGCAACCGATTTCAGTACGTTGATTTTGTACCCTGCAACTTGGCTGAATTCTTGGATGGGTTCTAGTAGGCTTCTGGTGGAGTCTGTCGGGTTTCTTATGTAGAGTATCATGTCATNCATGATTATAATAAAAACTTTCAAGTCTATGAATTTACTTCTAATTACTATTTAGGCAATAAGTACATGATTAAAACATGAGTTTAGGAATCAGACTACCTGGGTTTGAATTTTAACTCTGCCACTCATCTCATAGGTGAGATGAAATAAGATGTTTGCAGAGTTCCTGGTATATGATTAGTATGAAATAATTAATTTAACTGGAGTAGGAATGGTGATGGTGGTAGTAGAATTATCTGTATAATCTTCAACATATTATTTAGCCTCCCTGCACCTGTAAGTTTTCTCATATATAAAATATAGATATTAATAGTATTTATCTCAGAGGGTTTTGTGAAGATGAAATGACACATTTCATATTGATTCATCCAACATGCATTTACTGAGTGCCCACTATATGCCAAGAACTACTCTGAGTAGGTGGGATATATTAGTAAACAAAACAGAAAAGATTGGTGCTCATGTTAAGCTTACATTTTTAACATTAAAGTAAGCATTAAAAATGATGAATGAAGAAATTATATAGCATTTGAAAAGGTGATATAGACTACGTAAAAAAAATAGAATAAGGTAAGAGGAATCAGGAGTGATTGGTGGGAGAAGGGATTGTGATTTTAAAAAGGATGGTCAGAGAAGGCTTCACTGAAAGATGACACAAGGTCAAGGTGGGCAGGGCCGAGGCTGTGAAGAAGTGGAAGTGTGCAAGAACAAAATGTTTTGTTGACAACTCTCCTCCACGCTTCACTCTTGCCTACTGCACACCTTCTTGCCAGCTCTAACAAACATGAAGTATTTAGTTAAACTGAAGGGATTGGCAAACTACAGCAGTTTTTGTATGGCCCACAAGCTGTGAATGGCTTTCCAATCAATCTCATTATAGGGAACACTAACTTTGTACCCCAAATGGGTGAAATAATATTCCAAAAAGGAAAGAATTTTACTCTCCGTAGTAGGCCTGTATTATACTCAATTTTTATTATTCCATTTTGAATTTCATCAATTAAAACAATGGGGCAATGTGTTGTCTCTGATACGATATTTTTGATTTGGACTCTTGGCTCACAAAGCTGAAAATATTTACTATCTGGTCCTTCACAGAAAAAAGTTGATCTACCCCTGAGTTAAAGCAGTCAGTTGACCCAACTTCTCACCTCATAATACTCTTTATCCCTGCAAGAACCGTAAGAACCATGCCTTGCAGTGATAAAAAGATGAGAAGTGAAAGGAATCTGCCAGCCGTAGTCTATTTATACTCACCAGCAAATAGGGCCCTGGGAAAGCAAGGAGCTGCTATACCCCTGAAATTCCCCAATCATTTAACCTACAATACTTATATTTTGACTCCACCTAGAGTCCAGTCTATCACTACCCTCTGGGCAGTATCCACCATCCATTCAGTAGCATGGCAGCTTCCATGCCTTCGTGAGGCTTACTAATCCTCCTACATGCATTACTGCATCACAATATAGTAGCTTCCTGTCCCAAGTTACTTTCCTTGGCAGCTGGGCAGTCTTTCCTTAATAGGACTAATACTAGTTAGTTTACATTGATGCTGTATGCAAGCCAAATTAATTTTCTAAGATCCAATTATGTTAAGAGTCATATTATTGATTCCTTTATATCTTACATATTAAGTAACATTAAACTGACCTAATGCTTTTTCACTGTCATGTATCTATCTACTGTTGCATATTCACATATAACTTAATTTCCTCCTCAGTAATATATTGTCCAACACATTGATTCTCATCATAGCACCTTGCATTAAAGTCCAAGTAGAATTGTAATAGGTGAAGATTGGAGAGATAGAAGTCTTCCAGGCAGAGTGTCACATGCACAAATGAACAGAGCTATGAGAGTATTAGCCATGTAGCCTGGAGTAGAAGTATAAGTTTTGATTTGTGACTGAAGCATCAGTGATGAGTTGAAGAATGGTCTATAAGATGTGGCTGCAGATAATGAATAATGTCATCCTGGGGAGTCTGGATTTTCTTTTGATTTCTATGGGAAAACACTAAAAATTTTAATCAGGTTTATCTTTTAAAATATTTAACAACTGATTGGAGAATGGATTACAGAAGGGGGCAAATAATAGAGCAAAGGTGAAGACACAAGTTGGAGTCCAGAATGTGTTGAAATAATCCTGACTAAAAATAGTGAAGTGTGACCTAAGGCAACAGTGGGGAGCCTTAAAGATAAAACTTTGATGCATCAAAGGACATTGTCAAGATAGTGAAAAGGCAACCTACAGAATGAAAGAAAATACTTGCAAATTTTATGTCTGATAAGGTGAGAGTACCCAGGATATATAAGACACTTCTATAACCCAAGCACAAAAAGATTAACAACCCAATTAAAAAGTAGGCAAAAAATCTGAATGGATATTTCTCCAGAGAAGGTAGAAGATACACAAATGACCAAAAGGCACATGAAAAGACACTCAATATCATTAATCACTAAAGAAATTAAAAATCAAATTCACAATGTGATACCCACTGCACATGTACTAAAATGTCTACAATTAAAGAACAACAACAAATGTTGGCAAGGATGTCGAAAAACTGGAACCCTTATACATTGCTAGTAGAAATGTAACATGGTGCACCCACTGTAGGGAATAGTTTGGTGAGTTCTCAAACACTTAAACATGGAATTACCATATGACCCAGAAACTCAACTCCTAAGTATATACCCCAAAGGATGGATAATAGGGATTTAAATAGATATTTGTGTATCAATGCTAATTATAGCATTATTCATCCTCAGCTGGGAACATTAGCATCAGGTGAGTCAACCTTTTGCCACTCTGAACATGTCCTTCTATGGCTACAAAAGAGCCACAAGTATTGACTCTGGGGTTACAAATAAGTTTTAATGAGTAGGCAAATTCACAAAAACAAAATTTGTAAATAATGAGGATCAATTGTATATACAGTGGAGTATTATCAAGACATAAAAAGGAATACATTTCTAATATACTCTATAATAAAGATGAACCTTGAAAACATGATGCAAAGGGAAAGGAACCAGGCACAAAGGGATAAATGGTATATAATTCCATTTACGTGGAATTTCTATAATAGGAAAATGTATAAAGACAAAACGTAGATTCAAGGTACCAGGGTGTGGGGAGATGGGGGTAGTTGTTGCTTGATGGTTACAGAGTTTCTATTTAGGCTAATGAAAAAGCTTTGTAAATAGATAGTGATGATGATAGCACCACACTGTAAATATAATTAAATACCATTGAATTGTATGCTTATTAAATATATATATTTATTTATATATTATTTGAAAATATATTATATTTGCAATTAAAATAGCAAGTTTTGGGTTATATATGTTTTACCAAAATTTAAACAAAAATTTAAAAGATTCATTAGAGAAGGCAGAGTAGTCAGTTGCCTTTGAGGGGCCAAAAGAGGACAAGGGATTCCAGCTGACAGGCCTTTAGCTCTCAGTGGAAATAAGTAATGATATTCAAGTAACATTACTTCATCACTATCATTATAATTATTACCTTCTTACCTGACTTCAGAGCTCATTACTCTTAACATTATGATGCCATACATATAACAGGCACTTGCTAATGTCATTGTGAGGGGCCCTAACCGTGTTTGAATTGTGGAAAGGACACAACAAACGACAGTGAATTCTTTACACAAAGGAGCAGGGACATAGATTAAGGTGGAAAAATCTGAGATTTTTATGGCCTGCCTAGTGAGTTTTTAATAAAGCTGAGTAAGCAACTCACCTCTATCAACTAATGCTGCCACTTTCTCTGCTTTTCTACACACGATTACCTCCATGAAATTCTACTCACTTTTGTATTGATTCAGTCCCCTGCATGGTTTCTAACTCCTTTCTGTTACTTTCTTAAGGGGGTGGGGGTAGAAAATCAATTCAGAGTGGCTGAAAGACATTCAGCCTTATCTAGAAGTGATCGATGACAATAAATTTCATTTTTGTTATTCTCTTGTTCCAAGAGGCTGAGTTTCAAGAAAGCTTTGCAGAAAACAAACAGATGGTGAAGAGAAACATAAGATAATAGTTCCCTCAGGGGGAGAACACGCTCAGAACTCTGTGGATCAGTCAAGGGCAGATTCAGAATGCAACTGAGGGAAATGAGCTATGCATGAGCAAGGGAAAAGATTAACAAGGAAGCTGGGGAAAGTAGACTTCTGACCACCATTCATATAATATGCACATTTAAGAGCTGAGAGTCAGTCATGAGTGTTCAGTGAAAACAATCATGTTTGTTAAATGTTGGATGGCCTGGTAACTGCCTTGTAATCTTAGGATATGGTACTCCAATTATTATTTTTTAAAGTGTTTATTTATTTTTAGGGAGCACACATGCTCAAGTGCACGTGGGGTAGGGACAGAGAGAGAGGAGGAGACAGAATCCCAAACAGGTTCCATGCTGTCAGCTCAGAGCCCAGTGCGGGGCTCCATCTCCCAAACCGTGAGATCATGACCTGGGCTGAAATCAAGAGTCAGAGGCTTAGCTGACTGAGCCACCCAGGTGTCCCATCTGATTATCATTTTTATTTTCATTTGTTTCCATATATTTTTAAATTTCTACTCTAATTGCCTGATTGGCCCATTCATTCTTTAGTAGGGTGTTCTTTAACCTCCATGTTTTTGGAGGTTTTCCAGACTTCTTCCTGTGTTTGATTTCAAGTTTCATAACATTGTGATCTGAAAGTGTGCATGGTATGATCTCAATTCTTTTATATTTATTGAGGGCTGCTTTATGACCCAGTATGTGATCTATCTTGGAGATGATTATCATTTTTATATTACCAAAGATAGACAGTAGGATATCTTGGAGGAAAATATCAGACACATCATATGTCTTGAATTTCTCATAGTTTTTCCTTCTTTCATACATGTCAAGAAATGTATACTTTGCCATTAGCTGCTGAATCCTTTGAATTTTATATTGTATGATAAAAAAGTGATACATTTAGGTATTGAAATAAAATTCTTCAGTTTTCAATCCAAAGGGAAGAAAATAACAATCTTAGGCAAATTGGAATGAGAACTTCTCACTGGAAAATTAGGTGTCATATGATACCTATTTGATTTAACAGGAATTTAACTTCTCTGATGGCAGGGCTGGCTCTGTCCACCACTGTTCGTGAGCTGGACATCAGAGAATGTTTGTTTCTGCAATGTGGCATTGAAGACCCCTGTTGTATATCCAGAAATGCAGATTTCTTTTTGTACTTGTTACTAAGTCAGACCTTGGAAAGTGCACCCACTGAAATTGTTGGGGTGGAGTATAATTCACCTTTATATGGATAGGCTTTACTACTTCAAAGTCCTGTGAACAGGCAAAGATGTACGTGAACAAGGTCTGGTTTGCACTTTGGTGCCTTTGAAGGGTGAGACACTTTCCTGAGGGAGAGATTAAATATTGAGCCTTCTGGCTGCTCTGTGTGTGAGCATTAGTGTGTGTGGCCAATATCCTTCCCAACTGCTATCTGTAAAATATTTCTAAAACATATAAGCATCATAGCTCACATTTATTGAGCACTGATGAGTACCAGACACTGTTTTAGGTGCTTTAACACTGTTTCAGGCACCATTTCATCCTCACAATAAAACTATGAGGTTACTATTACTATCCTCTTTTTACAAATGAGGAAACTGGGGCATAGACTAGGAACTGGGCATAGGAAAGAATAATTTTGGGCATCATCTTTGAGTATGCAGGGAGTTTATGTTTAAAGTATTCTTGCAACATATAGAAATTAATGTCTTCTCAAGCCTTCAAACACTCCAAGAGAATCAAGTTTGCAAGGAAGCGTGGAGACAAAGTAGCATAACCATAAAAGTCATTTTCATTATGACAAAGGGGCCACATGAAAACATGTTTGGAAATAGTGCAGCTCATTCCATAGCCATATTCTTTCCTGCTTTCCTTGTCCCAGTATAACTTCACTTGCATATTTTTGGTTATACACTAATTGTGCCATGGGAATCTCAGGCATAAAATGAAATAATATCTATCAATTTTCCATCAAGAGAATAAAAAATGTTACTACATGCTCAATAGTCACATTTACTTCTTATAAATTTATTCAATAATAAATTTAAGCCAAATATATTGGATTAAAAAAAGGTAGAGAGTTTCACTTGAATGATATTTTAGTAGTGGTATACATATCTTTGAGGCAGCATAAGCCCACTCCCCCTACCCCCATCCACTGCATGCTCCCATATGAGGAGGTGGACAGGCAAATGTCACAAGAACAAATTCTGGGGACCAGGCTGGAGTGGTAGACTAGTCATGGCTTGGGGGGGTACTACAAGTGGCAATTTCAATCCATCTTCTTCTCTCCATTCCTGTGGTAGAACATTACCTTGGTGGCCCCCAGTGAACTAAGAATTCTGGTATTCACAGCCTATGTAGTCCTCTATGGGCTTAACTATGTATCTAGTTTGGGCTGACAGGACAGTAGGAAGTGTGAGATTTGATAAGCATTTGCACACTAAGGCTTGAACTCTTGGTACATTCCTTTCTGAACCCCAACCACCAGGCTGAGGAAGTCCAAGAAATCACATGGAGACAACAATGTGAAGGAAGACTTAGACCTCTGGTTGAAAACTCCAGCTGGCTGAACTCCCCAGCCTATAGCCTGAACCAGTTGCCACCCGTATGAGTGAAGTCATCTGGGCCTTCTAGCCATTGCCAAGATACAGTCAACTGCACCCTGAAGAAGAACCAATCAGTCAACCACAGAACCACAAGAAATAAGTTATTAGTTTTTTAAGCTAGTAATTTTGCTCAGGTAAACCATCATTAATTCCCCTCTGGATTACTGTTATAACATTGGAAAGAGACTCCTTATACCCAACCCTCTCCAATGTGTCCTCCAAACTCTAACCAGAAGGATCCTTCTAAAAACCATCAATGGCTCCCCAGGATCTTTAAAATTATCTAGCCTATAACATGGAACAATAAAGATGATTATAATATGATCCTTGCTTATCTATCTAGTTTAGCCTATCACTCCATGCCAACTCTCACACTTTACGTCCTGTCACAATGAACTGTGAGCCCCATAGCATGAGTCAGACTCTCTAGTACAATTCTCCCCACTTCCACCTGATCATGCTAACTTCCCTTTGCACTTCAGGATATCCCAAGGATTCTTTAGCACTTTGCTTATCTCCATCATAGTACTTACCTACTACACTGCAACTGTCTCCTTTCTTATCTCTCTCCTTTTTAGACTGTAGACTATTTGAGGACATTGAATAACTATTTGCTATGGTCTGAATGTTTGTGTCATCCCAATATTCTTGTGCTGAAATATCAATACCCAATGTGATATTATTAGGAGGTGGGGCCTTTGGACTGCCTTCATGAATCAGATTAGTGCTCTTAAAAAAGAGACCCCAAAAAACTCCCTAGCCCCCATTCCACCATGTGCAGGCAGCAAGAAGGCATCGGCTGTCAACAAGGAAGAGGGTCTGCAAAGGAATGTGACAATGGTGACACCTTGATCTCAGGCTTGCAGCCTCCAGAACTGTTAGAAATAAATCTCTGTTGTTTATAAGCTACCCAGTCTCTGGTGTTTGGTTATAGCAGCCTGAACAGTCTAAAACAATATTTCACTTCTGCATCCCGCACTGGCTACAGAGGTTGGTACATTTTAGGTGCTCAGGATGTATTTGCACAATGAATACTATTCACTGTGCTCTGCCATCATTCTAATGTGACACTTGTTTATTTCTCCCAGGCTAATCCTCATTCCCACATCAGGAAAAGATGGGGAAGCTATTGCTTCCAGAAGGCTGATTTGATCAAGGTCACATTTTATATTCTGAAATTATGTCAAACAGTTTCCTGAAGTTCAGTCCAAGGCAAATTTCAAAGAGGAAAGTCAAGACACAAAGGTGGGACTTTGTTAGAGACAGAAGTTTAGACCTTGACTCACTTCTCCAAACTCTACTGCATAAGACTCATTTCATATTTGATTTCCTCTGAGACCCCATCTTTTGATTACATAGGTTAGATGTTGTATGTAAGTGATGAGCCATAGAAATCTACCCCAAAAACCTAGAGCAAACTTTACACATTGTATGTTAGCCAATTTGACAATAAATTACATTTTAAAAAAAACAAAAAAAGTAATAAAATTTAAAAAGGGTTTTCTCCATGTTGTAGTACTCTGTTTGCTTTGCGCTTAGCAGCAATTTTCTATCTGCCCTTATTCCTCCTTAGACTTGGGTTCCTTGAATGAAACAACTATCTTATTCGTATCTCAGGTTTCTAGCACAATATTGGCACATAATGGATTTTCAAGAAGTATTTGTTGTATGGAATGCATGAGTGAACGACCCAGAGAATGAGACCCAGTGAAAGTAGGTTGAGATCAAATGGGGTTGGGGAGGGAGCAGAGCTACCTTGAACATAGGATGATATCTGCAGCTTCCTTTCATGGTTCACTGCAGATCAGCCCAGCTCAATGGCCAGGGGTGAGATGGGCAACTCATTCCTGGTTTGAGAACCCCTGGTTCTCCCAGTGGAATTTCCTGATGTGATCTTATGATTTCCAAATTCACTTTAGCTCTAGAATTTTTACAGTAAAACTCCATAATGTAAAGTGGGTGAAAGCAAAGTTCTTCTGGTTGAATTAATTGATGAGACCCACATTCCCACATACTGGCCCCCTTTCCCTTTCTAGGTCACCCATTTCTCCCCCTGTCACTTCAGCAGCTCCAAAAGGTGCTTCACAGAAACCTCGTTTGAGAACCACATTCTAAAGCATTCTTAAGATGTTAGTCAAGTTGCCATGACTACTTTTCTGATCCTTTTTTTTCTCTAATGGTGACAAACATTGGAGCTGATGGTGGGCATGCAGCACATAGCAGGTATTCTAATGCCTTTCCTAGGCACCTTATATAAAATTATCCACCTCATCCTCACCCTTGCCTCATTTTATATTCTCTAGCCTACCTTTCTCTCTAGCCATTACTGTGGCCACTAGCTTCATGCAAGTGTAACCAGACAGCCTCTTCCAGCTCTGCTGCATAGCTCTTACTCTGCCCTAGGCTTCTTTCCTGTCTCTGCCTGTAAGAGCCCACTTACCCACACTGGCACATGCTCAAACCTGAAACCAAATGAGACAGTCCTAAATCTGTGGGGAATAGGAGCTATGGATAAATACTGTCATCTTCTGTGATTTGGGTAGACAACTGAAAGGTACATTCAATAAATTTCCTCAGAAGTTCCCCATGGGGACTGAATCTCAGATGACCATAGCAGCAATGCACTCTAAGATGGGTTTTTCTTCCTTTATTATTTCATTTTTCCCAGTTGCCTCAATACTGTACCTTGGGATCTACCCACGGTAAACTACCTACCCTTAAGCCATAGTTTTGGGAGTCAACCAAGTTAAGACACCTCCTTACCTACTTTATTTTTCTTCTTGGCACTATTTGTCTCCCTCATCTAAAATATAAACTGCACAAGAGCTGAGACTATTTCTTTCAATGGTATATTACCAATGATTTGAATAATGCCTTAGTACCTAGCAGGCACTCAGTAAATATTTTTTTAGTTAATCTTTGAGTCTTTGGCTATATTTTTGATTCCCTGATTGCCAGGATGGATGTGAATTGTACAAATTCATCAGTAGACATATATATCTTGGAGGGGGACTGAAGTTCAGTGTGGATATGATATACAAGGTTACAGAGGTTTCCACTCTAGCATAAGAATATATGATCTTTTATAGACTGAGAGGCCCTCCTCACAGCAGGGAGCAGCAGACAAAGTAACCATGCACACCACAGTTCAGATACAACTGCACTTCCTTATATTATGCCCAGTTCAACTGGTGCCACAAGTTGACTAGATACTTGGGGTCAGCTATACTATATCATATTTGAGCCATGGGAAGGAATGCCTTGTAGCAGTGAGAAGGCATGGTACATACCTAATTGGGCTTTCAGCCTCTTTGTTGAAAGAGAAACAGGGCAGAGCTCACCATGGCCATATTGGAATTGGCTTCTGTAGGCATGAGGTGGAAACAAAGAATTCTCTCCTGATAATGGCTGATACCACAGGGCCAGATTAGTTTAGAATAAAAATAGAGACTTTAGATCTGACTGCCAAGAAGACTAGGGATGAGCTCCAAATCAGAAAGGCCAAAGAGTTAAGAACTAAGAGGAGGCAACCATATGAAAACACATCAGAATCAAACAGGTGACAGGAATCCACCAACCAAATAATAAGACAACCTACTGTATGAGAGAAGATATTTTCAAGTAATGTATCTGACAAAGGGTTAATATCTAAAATATATACATAACTTATATAACCAAACAGAAACCAAACCAACACCAAAATATAACCAACACACCCAAAATTAATAATCCAGTTAAAAAAAGGGCAGAAGACACGAATAGACATTTTTCCAAAGAAGGCATACAGATAGCCAATAGACACATGAAAAGATGCTCAACATCACTAATCATCAGGAAATGCAAATCAAAGCTACAATGAGATATCACCTTACACCTGTCAGAATGACTAATATCAAAAAGACAAGAAATGACAACTCATGTTGGTGAAGATGTGAAGTATGGCTTCAAGTATAGGTGTGGGTCAGCTGCTATCAGAGATCTGGCTTAAATACACCATGAAGAACACAATCATGCTCATGGTCTCAGAAATGAAAGAATTTGGAATCAACAGGGCAAATTATTTGGAACTGGAGAATGTGTAGTTCTATAATTGTATTAGGTCACTCTTGGTAAAATATTTCATTAAATGCTCTGAAGGCTTATCTCTGTTAATGGCATGGTAAATCCTCTCTTTAGAGAGACCACTGAAGCTAGTAACCATACTGATACTCATTATTAGGGGCTCTTGGAATCACTTAAAGAGATATGTCCCAAAATTATCTGGAAAACTTAACTGGAAATGCAAATTCCAGGATTTTATCCAAAGAGTTTGGGAGTGAGTAGGGAATCTGCACTTTAATTCAACACCCCAGACAGTGTTGATATAGGCCATTCAAGACCATACTTGAGAAACATTCTCTTAATAATAGCATTTTCTGGCACAATAGTTTTCTAAATTCCTTGGCATTTTTGAAGGCATACACTTATACATAATTCTATACTCCTCTATCTACAAACTCAACCAACCATCTTTATCATGTAGCTGGAGTAGCATGGTTTTACATTATATGCTTTTCTTGCTGAAAATCTCACTTTTATTCTGAAATACACTATGGAAGAGGAAATTAATTTCATTTATGGTTTTATCAATTGAGAAAGAAACACATGACATTGTAGCTATCTCAAGTCTTTCAATTAAAGGTATGGAGAACACACACACACACACACACACACACACACATAGATTAAAAATACACTAAAGGATCTTTCCAGAAGGTTTTTATACTTTTAATCCAGGTAATTCCATAAAGACAAGGATTACTTATGTGAGCCAAACTCATGTCAACATGGGCAGCTAGATGCAAAGAAGTCAACAGAGAATGCAAAATTAAGGAGCTCTTGCAGAATCCTGTATCAAAAGAAAAAAGTGCAAAAGAAAAAGGAGGCTAGGGGTTAAAGGTGGTAGAGAGGACTACATCTCTGTCACAAAGAGAAAAACTGGAGCCCCATGTGCCACTTGCAGCCAGCATTTCAAGGTGAAGGATACAGGCTGGTTGCTTGGCAACTGCATGTTCTTCCTTCCACATACCCTTCAAATGTCACGTGTTCTTTTGTGAGCTCCGTTCCCATCCTTTCTCCCATCTACCAGACCAACTATTTAGAAATCTGTGCTCCACAGAAACTCTAATAATAGTAGGGCAAAAATCACAACTTTTAGTCCTGGGAAATAGAGTTCTTTGTTCATTTATGTAAAGACATCTACAATAGAATCCATTCTGGAAATAAGTATTCATTTCTGGCTACAACAGTTTATTTAAGAGGAGTAGTGACAAATAAAAGAGAAAGGTGAGGAGTTCTTAAAAATATTTTAAATATAAGAAATGTCTGAGAAAGCAAATATGAGAAAGGTATGAGAAAATACATATATATGTGCATATGCACATTTAATCTTTAAAAATTTTTATTATGACATGCAACATTTTAAGCATTCTATTAGGCATATCTTTTCACATTTTAACATCTTTGAGATCATTTAAACAACAGCAACTCATATTAAAAGGTAGGGCAGCATCAATATCACTGAAGCCTTTATGTGCCTCTTCTGGGTCACATTTCACTCTCTGATCTCCTGGGATAGCTATTACCTTTATTTTTATATTTATCATTCAATTTTTTATTATAATATATGCTTTTGAGACTTTATAAGTCTCAATATAATAATAAATTCCCCCAACTTATTATTTGAGAGAGTCTTGGCTATTCTTAGACTTTGCTTGCTCACACATAATTTAGAATCAAGTTACCCAGATACTCAGAAAAAAAAAAAAAACTTTGGTGGGATTTTTATTGGAACCATTTTTGAATCCATAGGCCAATTTGAATGAAAAGTGTTATCATTATGGTATTAAATATTCCTATGCATGAACATTATATATTTCTTAATTTATTTAGATCTTTTTACTATCTATTAATAAAGTTCTATAAGTATCTGCTGAGTGGTCCTACACAATTTTTGAGGTTTATTTTAGAATGACTAGTTTTGACTGTAATAAATGATATATTTCTAAATGATATTTTCTGTCTCTACTGTATAGAAATGTAATTTTTAGCATATTGATATGTATCTAGAAATCTTGCTAAAACCTCCTGTTAAATATAATAATTTATTTGAAAATCATTATGGACTTTCTATGTAGACAATCATAACTTCTGCAAATAATGGCATTTTTATTTCTTTCCAACCCTTAGTACCTCAATTTCTTCTCATCTTGAATTCACTGGTTGGGACCACAACTCAATATTGAAAAGAAAACAATAAATATCCTTGAATTTTCATAATTATAAATGAAAATGTTTCTAAAATGTCGGTAGTAACAATAATGCTATTGTTCATTTTGGGGGATATTCTACTGATGTAACAAGTTCTTTTCTATTGCTATTTTGCTAAGACTTTATCATGAAATGGGTTCAATTTTACTGAATGTTTTTATGCCTCTACTGAAATGACTGTATGGTTCTTATGTATTAATATATTAATATACTCAATTACATGAATTTTCTACTTACAAATCAACATTGCAATTCTTAAAATAAACCTAAAATGATGTATTTATATATATATTTACATATATACATATGTATGGTTAGGTTTGATTTGATTTACCAATTCACTTCAGGTTTTTCTTTTAATCACCATTTATGAGTGAGATTTGTCTTCCATATTCCTAGTGTGGAATTTATGAAAACTTTTACTAGCTTTATAAAATGTATTAGGAAGAATTGTGTGCCATTGGAAGGATCTCTTCCTTAAATGTGTGGTATAACTTCCTTGTAAAGGCAGGTGACTTTGTGTCAGACAGTGTATTCTCTGCTCTAGGCAATCTATCTCATATGATTCTCACAGCATGAAGAAATAGAGACCCAAAGAAGTTAAGCGACTGGCCCACCATCCCCCAGCTATTAAGTATCTGAGGGGAATGTGGTCTTAGACCACCTGACTCCAAAAACAACATCCCTAACCATTATATACACAAGTGTTTTAAAATGACCACAGATGAACATATGAGAAACAGGGGGAGGAGAGGAAGCAAACCATGAGAGCCTTTTTTTTTTAATGTTTTATTTATTTCTGAGAGAGTGAGAGAGAGACAGCATGAGCAGGGGAGGGTCAGAGAGAGAGGGAGACACAGAATCCATAGCAGGCTCCAGGCTCTAAGCTAGCTGTCAGCACAGAGCCTGATGCAGGGCTCAAACCCACAAACCATGAGATCATGACCTGGGCTGAAGTCGGACGCTTCACCGACTGAGCCACCCAAGATCCCCCATGAGAGTCTTAATGATAGAGAACAAACTGAGGGTTGATAGAGGGAGGTGGGTGGGAGATGGGCTCGATGGTGATGGGCATTAAGGAGGGCATTTGTCATGATAAGCACTGGGTGTTTTATGTAAGGGATGAATCACTGAATTCTACTCCTGAAACCAATATTGCACTGTATACTAACTAAAATTTAAATTAAAAAAAAAAAATAACCCCAATGGTGGCAATGTGCAGACTGATTTAGAGGGCACCAAGACTGACTGCTGATTGAAAGGTTCTCTTATGAGTGACTCACATGGAATATGAAATAAGAAACAGACTTTTTAATTAGTGAAACCTGGACCCTGACTACTGAACTGAAAGCTTTCAAATGTAATTGGTCTTGTGTCAAAATACCCTCTGATTTATACTGACATCTGTATAGCATAGCAGGGCTTTACATTTCATAGCCAACAGCTTCAAAAGCCTTCAAAGGCATGGCAGGCATAACTTCCTTGTGGTTTGGGGGTTGTTGTGTGAGGCTGAGGGACATGTTTTATGCTGATAGGCCTCTATAACATGGACCTCCCATTAAAAAGGTTTCCCTTGAGAGTTAATTCTGCTTTAGATTTCAAAGTGGGGCTCAGGGGGTTTCACTGAAGACTTTTTCTCAATATAAACAGCACAATAACTTCCCGAACTTCTTGGCGTGGTTCAGCTGTGATTGTTGTTGTTTTGACTAGGCATACAAATATTCCACTTAAGGGAAACTAGATCAAAACATCCATCAGATCACTTGGTAGACCATGACAGACAGAGGTTTCGTCTCTGCTCAAGGTAAGGATAGACACTCGCAGAGTACAATCAGATGGTTATACCCAGAGGTTGCTTGTGTGGGGTCTGTAGAGAATGGGAAGGAGGGTAAGTCTTTGGGCTTGAATTATCTTTGTAGCTCAAGTCCCTTATATTGCTTTTGGAGCATTATTGCAGAGCACAGCACCTTGGGAGGGAAGGATTTTAGGATTATTCTGTCTATTCTTCTGTGGATGTGCCAAAGCAAAGGAGAAGAGGTAAAGTCATTTCCATTGTTATGGATGCTCTTTTTGCCCTTTTATATATTAAATCTATGCAACTCAAATGATATATAATATCATACAAAATAAGTAGAAATCTATGATTAAAACTGAAATCAAGCATCCGGTGACTAAAAACCAGCAACCACTTAATTATTTGTATCCATCTGAATTAGCCATCATCTCTCATCATTGCCAGAAGATAATAAAGCAAGTCTTTCTCTCAGACACTTGAATAAGAACATATAAAGAAAAGATAAGTAGTGAAGGTGAAAAGTTTCTATTCAAAGCCCCCTCCCCAGTCAAGCTTACAGACAAAACTCACAGGTATCTGTACTTGCCCCTAACTCTTTGTTTTTCTAGGTCATGGTGCCCCTCATTCTCAGAAAATAGTCCACAACTACAAAACATAGTCTTCTCTAGCCTGACCACAACCCTCATCCTGGAGAAGCCCTGGACACAGCCGTTTGAGAAAGCTGCCACTTCCTGCTCTTCCTGGCCAAGAGTCAGCCACCTCCCTACACCCATCATTGGGGCAGCTATAACACTTTCATTTCCTTACCAAAACAAAAACAAAAACAAAAAAACTTGAAAGGTTCAACCCAACAGAAGCTCAGGGCCAACATCTTTCTTGATGTCTGGCCCTTCTCCCCTGGACAGTGAATAAACTCTGTCTTGTTTGTTGCTCTATTTTTTGTGCAACACTATGCCACCTGAATCACTGGCCACCCTAGCATTTTTGGTGTCCTGTATGGCGACCGAACATTGCCCGCTGACAGGACTCCATCTCAACCAGATCCCCTTGTCAACTAATCTCAGGTGAGTCAAATTTTCATTTTGGGGAGGGCTTTTTGAGATTTTGAGCATTGGAAACAATCACCGGGTGTTGGGTGATTCCCCACCCCAAGGTTCAAGCCCCAGTACAGGGCTCAGTCAATCATGAACTGATTGACCATTAAACAGATGCCTCTCTGGGTCTTTCCACAGTTTGGGGATGCTCAATTCTTTTCCTCATAGTGACCCTTAAGACTGGGGGATGCCCCTTTCTCTCAGGCTCCGCATTGGTCAGGGTTTCATCTTTTCAGGACAGTGGATCAAAATGTCTCCCTTCATGAAGGTTTTTCCCTTTGTTCCCAGTCCTCAAAATCTCCTTTCTCCTTTTCCTAGATTTCCAGATGGGCAATACCTTGTCCACTCCTCCCAAGGACTCTGCTCTGGGATGCCTCCTTAAAAATCTCAAAAACCTCCAACTGGAACAAGATATTAAAACATTATTTTCCACTATAATACAGGCTGACCCCAATATAAATTAGATAGTCATGAGGTCTGGCCAGAAAAATCAATACATTGAGTTTGTATCGTCATCACCTGGGTAAATGGTCCAAGGTTCCTTATGTCAAAGCTTTCTTTCAACTTACTCATCATCCTGACTTTTGTGCTGCTTATTGTATGCTCCTTCTATCTCACCAAAAGACCCCATCCCTCTCTCCAATTCTCCCAAATTGGACTTCAACCCTGCCAACCAATCTCCAGGTGTGACCTTCTGCTCATCCACAGTCAATCCTCTCTTGGCTCCACCATACTCTACTTCCTCTCAAGACTCATTGGCACCCATTTCCCCCTTCAGCACTTGCCTCCATGTCCCAATCCTTCTCCAGCCCATACTCATTCTGGCCACCCTTATCAACCTTCTGATGCTTCCACCACCTCTTTGAGAGGTGTCGGGAGCAGACAGCATTGTTCAGGTCCATGTTCCCTTCTCCATGCCAGATCTTTCTCATATAGAATCTAAGCTTGGCTCTTTCTCAACAGATATCTCCAGATTCACTAAAGAATTTCAATATCTCAGCCTTTCCCTGATTTATCATGGAAAGACCTATATGTTGCTCTCTTCACCTATACCACCCCAGAACACAAAAATAGAATTTAGTCCAAGGCTACTGAACATGCTGATGATCTGATCCACAGAGAGCCTGCACACTATGCTTCTGGCAATGCAGCAGTTTCCTTAGATGATCCCAATTGAAATTACCAACCTTCCTCTTGCAATAAGGTCAAACATGACAACATGGTCACCTACCTTACAGAAGGCATGAAACGGCAGCTTCTAAACAGATTAATTATGAAAGATTAAGGGATATCACTCAGAGATCAGATCAAAACCCTGCCCTTTTCCTCACTAAGGTTTCTTCAGAAATTCACCAAGCTTGATCCTAATTCTCACAAAGGAAAATTGATCCTGGCTATACATTTCATCTCCCAGTCAGCTCCCAAAATTTATTTATTTTGAAATAAATTTCAAAAACTGGATAAAGTACCTCAAATTCCTCAATCTGAACAACTGGACCTGGCCTTCAAGATCGTTAGCAACAGAGAGGAGGAAATAATAGAGGAAAAGAAACAAAGAAATAAAAAAATAACCTCAGGTTTATCAGCTCCTGGCTAAGGGGAGCTATTGTGGAGAAGCCTGAACCTGCTGGCATGACCCAAACATTCTACAAGACCCTTTCAGGGGCTTGTTATACTTGTGGAAAGCCTGGCCACTGGCCTAAATAATGTCCCAACAACAACAAAAAAACCTGTCACCCAAAATCCCTCACCCCACCTATAAACACGGTTGGCCACTTAAAAAGTAACTACCCCATCCTCAAAGTAGGTTGGGAAGATACCACCCCCATAAAATCTGTCTTTTGGGCCCAAATAGGGGGCATAAGTGATAACTCTGGTGGTAGATCTCTTGGGACTTCTTCAGGACATGGGCTGACACACCTCAGAATTAGCAAAGGCTCCTGAACATGTCCTCTTCACAGCTGAGCCCAGGCTAACTCTCTCCTTTGAAGATAAGAATATATCATTGCTTACAGACATGGGACCAACCCACAGTGTTCTCTCCAAATTTTTAGGGAGACTCTTTTCCCTTCCCCATATCTGTTGTTGGGTCGATGGTATTCTTTCTCATCCTTCAGCCACTCTGCTCTTGTCTTGTGTTCTGGGAGATCAAATCTTTAGCCATTTCTTTCTTGTTCTGCCATGCTGTCCTGTCCCTCTATTAGGACAAGACATCATGATGAAACTAGGGACTCACCTTCGATTGCAGCCCATACACTCCCAATCCCAATTCTTGGGACTCTTTACTAAATATCCTGCTCTCACTTTACTCTCTCCAGTTATGACTTTGGTTCCTTTATCTGTATAGGACACCTCTGAACCAGTTAAGGCTACTCACCTTACCTCCATTAACCTAACCTCAAGGGTCCTACGTTTTTTCCTCTTAAAACCCCTATATCCTCTCAAATCAGAGGACTTGCAAGACCTACAACCCCTCATTTCCAAATTTCTTTCCTCGACTATATTAAAACCTACTAAGTCTCCTTATAATACTTCAATCCTTAGGGTTGAAAAGCCAGATGATCTTACAGACTAGTTCAGGATCTCAGAATTATCAGTGAAGCAGTTGTCCCCATCCACTCCATCATCCCCAATCCATACACTCTTCTCTCCACCATTCCATCTTCCATTACATACTTAACCATCTTAGATCACTATTCCCATCTCCCCAGAATCCTAAGGCCTTTTTGCCTTAACCTGGATTGACCCCAACATCTGACACTCCCAACAGTTAATTTGGATAGTTCTCCCCCAGGGTTTTAGGGATAGCCCCTATTTCTTTAGACAAGCTCTGGCATCAGATCTCTCTAACCTCTCCCTCCCAAACAGTACTCTTATCCAATATGTGGATGACCTTCTCCTCTGTAGCCCTTCTTTGACCACTTTTGTTTCTGACACCATCACTCCCTTTACTTTCCTGAACAACAAAGATTAGAGTTTCCTTCTCCAAAGCCCAACTTAATCAACAATTTCACATACCTAGGATTTTTGCTTACAACAGGACACAAAGCCTCTACCTCCCAATGGAAACAACTCATTTATAATTTATAGCCCCCATCACTCAAAAAAAAAAAAAGACAAAAACATAAACATAAACAACCCCAACATAGTGCCTTCCTAGGTCTCACAGTGTACCTTAGGATTTGGATTCCCAACTATGGTCTCATAACCAAACCTCTCTTTATGGTTTGGTCCTGAATATGAACTTCTAGAATGGCATTCTCCTTCCCTCACAGCTTTCACTTTAAAACATGCCTTCCTTCAAGCCCCAGCCGTGGCCTTTATCAATCTTCAAAAGAATTTTCTCCTATACACACAGAGAGGGGAGGAATAGCTCTAGGACTATTGGGACAGAAATATGAACCAGACTTGAGACACCTGGGTGGCTCAACTTCAGCTCAGATAATGATTTCAAGGTTCGTGAGTTCAAGCCCCACATCAGACTCTCTGCTGTCGGTGAAGAGCCTGCTTCAGATCCTCTGTGTCCCCCACTCTCTGCCTCTCCCCAACTCACACTCTATCTCTCTCAAAAATAAATAAAGATTAAAAAATAAATGGGCCAGGGTGCCTGTGTGGCTCATTTGGTTAAGCGTCCTACCCTTAGGTTAGGCTCAGGCCATGATCTTGTTGTTTCATGGGTTCAAGCCCCACATCAGGCTCTGCACTGACAGCATGGAGCCTGCCTGGGATTCTCTCTTTCCCTCTATACTCCTCTCCCACTTGTACTCCATTTCTCTCAAAATAAATAAATAAACTTTAAAAAATATATGTGAACCAGACTTGTAAGCAGTAGCTTTTATCTCAAAACAATTACACAACACAGCCAATGGATGGTCTCCATGCCTCTGAGCCTTAGCTGCCATGGCCCTAATAACTCAGGAGGCTAACAAACTCACATATAGACAACATACATATATTTTTCCCCTCACCAAGTTATAGATGTCCTAAACAACAGTGCCTATCATTTTCTCACAACCTGCTGAATCACACAATACCAAACACTTCTGGGGGACTCTGATATCACCATTCAAAAATCTACTACCTTAAGTCCTGCCACCCCTTTCCCCACAACAGAGTCAGTAAAACATTCATGTCCAGAGATCTTAGAATACTTCCAAGGAATCTAAACAGATCTGACAGATCTTCCCCTTGCAGACCCAGAACATTTATGGTTTCTAGATAGAAGCAGTTTTATAATAAATAGAAAAATTAAGGCAAGATATGCAATTACCACAACCACACAAATCATAAACAGTTCACTCCCCTACTACTAGGGACATTGGGGCAAAAAGAGCTCCTCACTCTCACCAGAGCTCTTACCTTAGGCAAAGATAAAAGCATCAAAATTCACATTGACTCAAAGTATGTTTTCCCCATCCTGCAACTACCCCCAGATACTCAGACAATGAAAGAACAACATGCATAAACAAGGCGGCCAACATGAAAGGACCCTGGATAATATTCAGGGGAGATTCATTCTTCCTATAGAACAAAACCCATTCTTCCTATAGAACAAAAAATCCTCAATAACATTCATAACTCTTTACATATAGGACTAAGGCTCCTTTACACACTCTTAAGACGTCTCCTCTGGTGCAAAGTCTTACAAACCAGGCTTACCAATATCACCAGGAATTGCCCATCTATCAGTCAGTAGACCCAAAAGGACATCTCAGACCACTGCTCTCCATCCTACCCACCAATTTTGTGGACACACGTGGACAAGATTGGCAGTTAGACTTCATTTACATGCTTAAGCATAAAGAATACAAATACCTACTAAAACTCACTGACACTTTCTCAGGCTGATTTGAAGACTTCCCCACCATTATAGAAAAAGCCTCAGAGGTAACTTGGGTCCTTCTTCAGGAGGTCATTCTTATTTTGGGTTCCCCACCTTCTTACAAAGTGATAGGTATTTCAGTCCCTAGAAACAATTTACAAACTCCACTCAGCTTATTACCCATAACCCTCTGGACAAACCAGAAAAAATTCATTTAACTCTTAAACAACAACGCACTAAGTCATTCATAGAGCTTAAAATGGGCTGGCCACTCCTCTTTCCTTAAGCACTTCTTCTTCTTCTTCTTCTTCTTCTTCTTCTTCTTCTTCTTCTTCTTCTTCTTCTTATTTATTTTTGAGAGAGAGAGAGACAGAGTGTGAGGGGGGCAGTGAGAGAGGGAGTTGCAGAATATGAAGCAGGCTCCAGGCTCAGAGCTGTCAACACAGAGCCTGACATGGGGCTCAAACTCGTGAACTATGAGATCATGACCTGAGCCGAAGTCAGATACTTAACTGACTGAGTCACCCAGACGCCCCTTCCTTATGCACTTCTAAGGATATGAGTTACTCCTAAAGTGCCCCTCTTCTGAGCCCATTTGAGCTCATGTATGACAGGCCTCTCCTGCTACACCCTAACTTAAAAACAGAGCCCCCTCCCTTGGGAGACTATCTCCCCACAGTCACAATCACTTGAAAATCACTTGCATACTCAGGGAATATGCAAACCAACACCTCCCAAATCTCTCACCAACCTTCAAACCAATCAAACATTAGAATCAGGCAACTGGGCCCTTTAAAAGGAACTCCCAGCTCAAATAAAGCCACTTCAACCACTATGGAAGGTATCCTTTCAAATAATCTACCTCCACTGCAGTCAAACTCCTCAGATTCCCTTCCTGGATTTACTTCTCAAGACTCAAGCTAACAACCCACCACCAAAAGAAGACTGCCCACCTGCTGAGTCCCTACAATGCAGCTCTCAGCCTACAGGTGACCTCAAACTGCTCTTCAAAAAGGTAAAAGCCCCTCCATGCCCATACAGGCAAGAGACCTCTTTGACTAGCTAACCTCCAACACTATCCACCTGATCCCTATAAGGACCTCACCTCAGGGCAGGTATAATCCTTTATTCATACTCTGGTCTGGGACAAGTTCCTACAGGGAGATTTCATGGACTACTCCTTTGATGAAATCTGTCAATACCTTCAATAAGTCCTAATAACCCCGATTCACCCTCAGCTCTGGGAAGTATTCATTCTTGGGATATTGATTATAATCCTTGATCAATGGACGAGAAATTGTCTACTCTCACCAGGATGGAATCACTTTCTCTGCAGGTCACTTTTTCTGGGGCTCCCTCTGTACTCTGTATGGCTACTATGAGGGTCCCAAACATTTTGGAGGCACTCACCCTCAACTATACTCTCCACCCTTTTCAAGCCCTTCACCATCCTTATTTCCAGTCTACCAAGGCATCCATCTAAACTCTTAACAACAAAAATACAACATACAAAAACTGTTGGATATGTTCCCCCAAATCCTGAACCCAAGGACTTATTCCCATCACCAACAACTTAACTGACTGGTGTCTGCCGAAAATTACCTTCCAAGTCAAGAACAAACACCTTGACTTCAATATTAATGCCCAAATTATCACTCAATTTGATAAATACCTTCTTATATCTGGACCAATTCTATCAGAGATAAAGCCAACACAAGCAGCACCTATCTACGTTAATGCTTCATAGTCTGACCTACGGATGGTCTTCCAAAATGTCTTTAGCTATTCCTTAATCTTTTCACTAACCCCTTCACATGAGAAGCAAAGACTCCCTCAAAGAGATAATTGCGGCACAGATTTTTACCTTTACAAACCCAACAATGTAACCATACCCACAAGACCCAGCACCAAAACTACCTGGACAGTCTCTTCCACTAGTGATACAACAGACTGCCCAGATCCAGATAATTCTTGCCCCAACAACAACTCCAACTTCTGCCGACCCAAAAAATACACAAAAATGTCAATCCTATAAAAGCCCTGATGGCACTGACTAGAGATGGGACCACACCTAGGGGCACATTAATTTTCAGAGGCTGGCAGGGGCTGGGGCAGGACTTGTGCCTTACTACAGGAAGAATGTTATTTCTATGTAAATGAGTCAGGTTAGGTCTTAGCCTTGATAAAATTATCAACTCAGATAAAGACAATCAAGAACAGTATAAAAACTTGGGGGCTGGATGGTTCTTCTAGAAACTAGATATCTGGTTTGGTTCTAATGGCTCACTCCTTTCTTGGGACCTCTGGAAGTTATGGGATGAGTCCTTATTTTGGGGGCATGTATTTTAAAGTATCTAATCTCCTTCATCCAGGTGTGAATATCAATCCTTAGTAGCTCTCTAAGGTCTCAACAAGCTCACGCTCAAGACCTTGCGTTCAGAGCAGTTCACTACTAACATCTCCTTCACTCTCCTCTGTCATGCAGCTAGGTAAGGATGGCTCTTTGCCCCTCCTCAGTAGGAAGTAGTTACACAAGAATTACCTTCTCCCTATTTTCCAGTCAGTGATAATTTCAAATAAAGAGAGGAGAGAGAAATCAATATTGTGTGTATGTTAACTAACTGAAATTAAAATTTAAAAGAGAGAGAGAGAGAGGAGGGAATGAAAAGGTTCCATTCAAAGCCCCCTCCCCAGCCAAGCTTACAGACAAAACTCACAGGGGTCTGTACTTGGCCTTCACTCTTTGATTTTCTAAGTCATGGTGCCCCTCATTCTCAGAAAATAACCCACAACTACAAAACATACTCTTCTCTAGCCTGACCACAACCCACATCCCAGAAGAGCCCTGGACAGAGCCCCTGAAGACACCTACCACTACCTGCTCTACCTGGCCAAGAGTCAACCTCCTCCCCACACCTCCAATGACAGGTACGGCTCCACTCACATTCTTACTAAAAAAAAAAAAAACACACACACACACCCAAAAAACAAAACAAAACAAACTTTAATAAGGCCCAGCCCAACAGAAGATCAAGGCCAAAGTTTCTTTTTTTAATTTTTTATATAGTATTTATTTATTTTTTGAGAGAGAAAGAGAGAGACAGAGCATGAGTAGAAGAGGGGCAGAGAAAGACAAAGAATCTGAAGCACGCTCCAGGCTCTGAACTGTCAGCACTGAGACTGACGTGGGGCTCAAACTCACAAACTGTGAGATCATGACCTGAGTGGAAGTCAGTACACTTAATCGAATGACCCAGACACCCTCCAAAATCTCTCTTAATGTCTGGTCCCTCTCCTCCTTTGGATAGTGAATAAACTCTGTCCTGCTTGTTGCTCTACTCTTTGTGCAATTCCTTGCTGCCTGTGTCACTGCCCACCCTAACAGAAGGCAAAAAACTCTTGTTCCACTTTTTTCTTAGAGATATAAAAATAGAAATAACTTTAATCCTCTGCTCTAGTTTAGAGGAATAGTTGAAAACATGTTCTATTAATGAAAGTCATGTGGGAAAGATATAGCTAATTGATGATGCATTTAATTTAAATATATCTGGGAGTTTTTCTTGTAGATCAAATTACATGTCTGCTTTTTCTTTTTTCATTGAACACAATATTTGACAAATTTCCTTTATTCAGTTTCCTACTTGGCTAGAATTCATTAGGTTCAAATTCTTCATTCAACTATGGTTCATGTACTGTGTCATCCTATAACAAGTAAAGGGCACATTATTGTTATGGTACTTTGTGTTTTTTTTTAATTTTTTAAATTTATTTCTTAGGAGAGAGAGAGAGACAGCGTGAGCAGGGGAGGGTCAGAGAGAGAGGGAGTCACAGACTCTTAAACAGGCTCCAGGCTCTGAGCTGGCAGTCAGCACAGAGCCCGACGCGGGGCTCGAACCCACGAACCACGAGATCATGACCTAAGCGAAAGTCGGACGCTTAACCGACTAAGCCACCCAGGCGCCCCTGTTATGGTACTTTGGATATAGTACTGGTATTTATCTAAATCAATTGATTAAATAAAGGATCAGTTGCCAAGGATCTCAATGATGCTGAGTTGCATCATTGGAACCTGAGAATCTTAAGAATTAATTCAGTTTTTAAAAGCTAGGTAAAAAAAAAAAAAAGCTAGGTAAACTAAGTTCAGAGACTGCTGTTTAGATCAACAGTTTCCTGGTTTGGGCTTCAGAGCTACACAATTAAAACATATATAATGGGAGAGACTTCTAGGATAAACATGGCTGGGTCAGTATCTTTTCTCCTCCTGGAAGTCACATGAAGGCTGACAAGGAGAAAGGGAGAGAAATGCAAACTTTGTTTTCAGGAAAACTAGGATACAGTTATTATCCATACCTCAAAATATACGGAAGGATGCCAAAATGAGCTAAGAGAAGGCAAAACCATTAGAAGTTCAGAGAAAACCATAAAGATGGCTACGTGTCTCAGTTCCAAGAAAAATAATACTTCTTTAAGATAAGAAGTCTCACTGTAATGTGCAAATCAGTATAGATCATTTTTATTAGTGGGAATAAGAACTAGGGTTAGCAGGAATGCTTGAACAAGTCTCTCTGGACGCAGTTTGGCTAACAGAAGGAAAGAATAAAAGACCAAAAAATAACATGGAGTAATAATTTTAGCATAAAGCAATTTGTGTTGTAGAGAAGGAGAAAGCATTTAGAATGTGAAGCCTGGAAGGCTGCACTATCCCTATATACACACACATGCGAACACACACACACACCCCAAAATCCAGTCTGAGAAAAATGTATTTGAATGAATTATAAGAAAAAGTCGCTAGAAAAGTATTGAATCAAAGTATATATAAAATTAAAAAAGTATATGGGAAAAAAAGGGAATATAACACAAACAAAAATACTAAAAGGGGCTCCTAAGTTGCTCAGTCGGTTAAGCATCCGATTGTCCGTTTTGGCTCAAGTCATGATCTTGTGGTTCATGGGATCAAGGAGCCTGTTTGGGATTCTCTCTCTCCTTCCTTTCTGTCCCTCCTCCTACCCCCGACTTTCTCTCTCAAAATAAATAAACTTAAAAAAATATTCACTAAAAAAAATGTGAACATGCAGCAAATAAAAATCTCACTCAAATGTTTCACCATGAATTTAAAAGAACATAAAAACGTTGTGCTTCATTGAAGAAAAACCACAATGAAGAAATACAGAAATTAAAAGAAGAGGGAGTAAGATGGGGCGCCTGGGTGGCTCAGTCGGTTAAGCATCCGGCTTTGGCTCAGGTCATGATCTTACGGTTTGTGGGTTTGAGCCCCACATTGGGCTCTGTGCTGACAGCTAGCTCAGAGCCTGGAGCCTGTTTCGGATTCTGTGTCTCCCTTTCTCTCTGACCCTCCCCTGTTCACGCTGTCTCTCTCTCTCTCAGAAATAAATAAAACATTAAAAATTTTTTTTAAAAAAGAAGAGAGAGTAAGATAACAGGGCATAAAATTAAAGTACCAGAACTCAAGAAATAAATAGGAAAAAATGAAAAGAATACAGAAATAAAAATGACATTAGAATCTCTACAAGAGAGAAGTGATATTGAAAAAAGGCACTAGTGGGGAGCCTGGGAGGCTCAGTCGGTTAAGCGTCAGACTTTGGCTCATGTCATGATCTCACAGTTCATGGGTTCAAGCCCCACATCAGGCTCTGTGCTGACAACTAGCTCAGAGCCTGGAGCCTTTTTCAGATTCCGCAGCTCCCTCTCTCTGACCCTCCCCTACTCTCTCTCTCTCTCTCTCTCTCTCTCTCAGAAATTAAAAAAAATAATAATAATAAAAGGCACTCGTGACACAGAGGTTATGTGAAAAGTCAACAGTATAATATGGAAATAAATAAGAAAGCTTACACATACAGACACAATAATAGGGAAAGAAGACAGATAAAGGTTATCTAATTTACTCATAATTAGAGTGCCTAAGGAAGAACTAAACAAATATTTAAAGGTATATATCAAGAAAAAAATCTTGAAATAAAAGGAAGCTTGAACTATGTATGATGTATATATTTCAATATATATAATTATATATGTAAAGGGCACACTCTGTGTTGGAAAAATTGCCTTTCAACATTCCACATTGAGACACAAAATAAAGCAAACAGATCTTACAGAGTAAAAGACTCTTAAACTAAGAAAATAGAGTTTAAGAAAAGAAAAAGAAAACAAAAGAAAACCTTCCAGCAAGATTGGAAATGAAACAGATGAATAAATGAGAACTGGTCAAATGTTAGTGCAAGATCAATCAAAACCCAGGATTACAACCTCAAGAGCAAATAAGGTAATATTCAGGTTTAAAAGAAAGAATTAAACAAGACAAAGAAGAGAACTCTATAATGCTAATGAAGACACATGATTACAAATATACATATATCAAATAATAAAGCAATGATATTCATCATCAGAAAATCAGAAGAGTAAGACCAACAAACAGAAAGAAAAATGGGCAAAGCATACAAAGTATGTTAACAGAAAAGGAAATACAAACGATTCTTAAACATATGGAAATATGTACACCTTCATTCATAATAATATCAGTGCAACTTAAAACTGTACAGGTAAACCATTTTTCACCTAGTAGGTTGGTTATAATCCATAAGACTGGATTGTGGGACTGTTTGTGAGGCTGCGGGAAAACAAGTACTTTCATACATTGCTGGTGGGAGTGAAAATTGATATAACCCTCCCAAGTCATTGCCCTGTGGGGGGCAAACTGACAGCCTCATTAAAACTACTTTTTGTTCATCCTCAGACCTAGAAATTCAGCTTCAGGGAATCTGTCCTGTAGATATACTTGCAGGGGTGTGAAATGATAAATATGCCGAGTTATTCACTGCAGCATTGCTCATAAGAGCAGAAGATTGGAAATAGTCTTATATCCATTAACAGAAGACTGGTTAAACAAATAATAGTTTTTTTTCCTACTTTGAATTCTATGCTACTATTAAGAAAGAATGCTGCTTCAGATTCTGTGTATTCTCTCTCTCTGCCCCTCCCCCACTCAGGTTCTGTCTCTGTCTCTCTCTCTCTGTCCCTCTCAAAAATAAACAAACATTAAGAACAAATTAACAAAAAAAAAGCAGGGTGGGGGTACCTGACTAGCTCAATTGGTTAAGCATCTGACTTCAGCTCAGGTCATGATCTCACTTGAACCTGAGTTCATGAGTTCATGAGTTCAAGCCTCATGTTGGGATATGTGCTGACAGCTCAGAGCCTGGAGCCTGCTTCAGATTTTTGTGTCTCCATGTCTTTCTGCCCTTCCCCCACTCTGTCTCTCTCTCTCTCTGTCCT
>NW_027527955.1:387200-416460 GCF_008692635.1 Crocuta crocuta
TCTCGCCCTCTCTCTCCCCCTCCCCTACTCTCTCTCTCTCTCTCTCTCTCTCTCTCAGAAATTAAAAAAAATAATAATAATAAAAGGCACTCGTGACACAGAGGTTATGTGAAAAGTCAACAGTATAATATGGAAATAAATAAGAAAGCTTACACATACAGACACAATAATAGGGAAAGAAGACAGATAAAGGTTATCTAATTTACTCATAATTAGAGTGCCTAAGGAAGAACTAAACAAATATTTAAAGGTATATATCAAGAAAAAAATCTTGAAATAAAAGGAAGCTTGAACTATGTATGATGTATATATTTCAATATATATAATTATATATGTAAAGGGCACACTCTGTGTTGGAAAAATTGCCTTTCAACATTCCACATTGAGACACAAAATAAAGCAAACAGATCTTACAGAGTAAAAGACTCTTAAACTAAGAAAATAGAGTTTAAGAAAAGAAAAAGAAAACAAAAGAAAACCTTCCAGCAAGATTGGAAATGAAACAGATGAATAAATGAGAACTGGTCAAATGTTAGTGCAAGATCAATCAAAACCCAGGATTACAACCTCAAGAGCAAATAAGGTAATATTCAGGTTTAAAAGAAAGAATTAAACAAGACAAAGAAGAGAACTCTATAATGCTAATGAAGACACATGATTACAAATATACATATATCAAATAATAAAGCAATGATATTCATCATCAGAAAATCAGAAGAGTAAGACCAACAAACAGAAAGAAAAATGGGCAAAGCATACAAAGTATGTTAACAGAAAAGGAAATACAAACGATTCTTAAACATATGGAAATATGTACACCTTCATTCATAATAATATCAGTGCAACTTAAAACTGTACAGGTAAACCATTTTTCACCTAGTAGGTTGGTTATAATCCATAAGACTGGACTGTGGGACTGTTTGTGAGGCTGCGGGAAAACAAGTACTTTCATACATTGCTGGTGGGAGTGAAAATTGATATAACCCTCCCAAGTCATTGCCCTGTGGGGGGCAAACTGACAGCCTCATTAAAACTACTTTTTGTTCATCCTCAGACCTAGAAATTCAGCTTCAGGGAATCTGTCCTGTAGATATACTTGCAGGGGTGTGAAATGATAAATATGCCGAGTTATTCACTGCAGCATTGCTCATAAGAGCAGAAGATTGGAAATAGTCTTATATCCATTAACAGAAGACTGGTTAAACAAATAATAGTTTTTTTTCCTACTTTGAATTCTATGCTACTATTAAGAAAGAATGCTGCTTCAGATTCTGTGTATTCTCTCTCTCTGCCCCTCCCCCACTCAGGTTCTGTCTCTGTCTCTCTCTCTCTGTCCCTCTCAAAAATAAACAAACATTAAGAACAAATTAACAAAAAAAAAGCAGGGTGGGGGTACCTGACTAGCTCAATTGGTTAAGCATCTGACTTCAGCTCAGGTCATGATCTCACTTGAACCTGAGTTCATGAGTTCATGAGTTCAAGCCTCATGTTGGGATATGTGCTGACAGCTCAGAGCCTGGAGCCTGCTTCAGATTTTTGTGTCTCCATGTCTTTCTGCCCTTCCCCCACTCTGTCTCTCTCTCTCTCTGTCCTTCTCAAAAAAAAAAAAAGTATTTTAAAAATTTTTTTAAAAAGAATAAAAAATACTTCTACATACCAAAAAAATGCTTCTTTGTGCTGATACCAAAAAATAATTGTAGGATAATATGTTTAAATGAAAAGAACAAGGGGCAGAACAGTAAAATAGTTTTTGTATAAAGAGGTTGGGAGAGGGGTAAAAAATATGTATCTACATGCATAAAAAACTACAAAAATACTAATATATCAGTAATAAAGATAGGTGGGGTGCCAGGGAGACCATTCACTTTTTTCTTTAATTTTTGATTGTTTAACCATGTGAATTTATTATCTATATAAAAATTAACTTCCAATATGATAAAAATGAGGAAGAGATTGTAATAGTCCTTCCATGTTTATATTTTCTCAAGTAATGACATTTTAAAAAATGCCATCTACTATAACTGGTACATCATGAAAAGAAAGGACATCTTGAAACAAACAGAAAGCAATGAATAACTATCATTTTCAAAGAAAGTCTTTTAAATGGATACAAAGTTGTGAATAATTATCATTTTCAAAGAAAGTCTTTTAAATGGATACAAAGTTGTGGTCCTTTCCTAGCTTTGCTACAGACGAGTAAAAACCATTAACACTACCTGGCACTGACAGTGAAGAAGCTTTGGAAATCATTAATTTACTATTTTCAAAGGGACTGATACTAGTATGATTAGGGGGGGTGTGGAACATGGCACACTATTTAACAATAGTTTAAAAACATAGGGCAAGATGGCAGAGAAGTAAGTTGCTCCGTACATTTCGCCTGCACCCATCTCTCAAAGAGAGAAGGCCTGAAGTCATAAGACACTGAGCCACAGGAGTTTGGGAAGAGAAAGAGACAGAATACACTGGGAAGGAAACCTCATAAGTGCGTGAGTGCGAACTAGGGAAGATAAAAGCAGGACGCGACCCAGAGATACGGAGGGAGGGGAGGGAACCGGCTTGCATGCAGCTGGGGTGAGTGATAAACCTGTGAGCGATGGTGAGCTGCCGCAAGTCCAGGGGAAAGGAAAGAGAAGCTGAGATTGCTCATAGAACTGTCCCTGGAGAAGAGAAAAACCTTGGCTTGGAAAGATAGTGTTTTTTAATTCTGGCTGGGGTGCTGACTTTGAACTAGGTGCCCCCGGTCCCAGAAGGCACCAGAAAAAACTGCACTGCAGTGCTCCCGGCCCCATCCCTGGCAGCAGTGGCGCAGACTCTATGGACCTGAAGCTGCTACATTTCCCGCCTGCACGCGGAGCATGTGGAGGCCTCAGATCCCAGGTTGTATCGCTGCTTGACCCTGGCAGAACTGAGGCAGTGACACTTCCCCCACCCCCCACTCAACCTCCCAGCAGCAGGGAAGCAGTGACCTGTGGGACTGTTTAGGGCGGTATCAACAAAGCCTACGGATGGGACCTGGAAACGAGGTGGGACGTGGGGCATAGAACTCAGCCCGCCTTGGCTACATCTTCAGCACAGGGAGATCAGACCCAAAGGAGTGATTTGCAATGCTTGGTTGAAAAGGAACTGGGGTGACGCCATTCTTCTCCCCACAACCACCAAGGCGGGGCCTCAGGGAGCGGCCAGCGGGACACAGTGGAGGCGAGACCTGCCTACACCAAACCATGCCCATCCCCGCGAGAGAGCTGTTTTGTTGTTGTTATTGTTGTTTTCTTTACCTGAACCTGGATTTGCGTGTTTATTGGTTTTTGTCTGGTCCTTTGTGTACCTTTGATCCCTCTGTGGTTGTCTGTTTTCTTTTTCCAGGGCAACCTCAAGAAACAAGCCAAAGTACACATGGGGGAGAGTCCCAAATACCGCTACCAGTAGGGAAACAAAATAACCAAACGCTCAACAAGAGAAACTAAGAGACATCATTCAAAGAATACTTCCTGAACAGACAGGCCGTGAACAGTTAAAGAGCCCTCTTTAATATAGCAGAACTCGTAGGGGCAGAGTGTACAACAAGCTTTTAAAATTAACAAGAGACAGAAAGCTAACCAAAATGACGAAATGGAAGAACTCTCCTACAAAGAAATTCCAGGAAGAAATGACAACTAGAGAACAGCTCAAAACAGATATAAGCAACATAACTGAACAAGAATTTAGAACAATAGTCATAAAATTAATTGCTGGCTTGAAAAAAGCATGGAAGACATCAGAGAAACTATTGCTACCAACACTATGGAGCTTAAAAATAGTTATGATGAATTAAAAAATTTATTTAGTTTTTGATGAGATACATAATAAAATGGAGGCATCCAATGCATGGATTGAAAAGACAGAAAGGAGAATAAGTGATTTAGAAGACACAATTATAGAAAAAGAAGAAACTGAGAAAAAGAGAGATAAACTGATCCAGGAACATGAAAGAAGAGTTCAAGAGCTCAGCGATACAATCAAAAGGGACAATATCCATATTATAGGAATCCCAGAAGAGGAAGAGAGAAGGAATGGTGCTGAAGGAGTCCTGGAACAAATTATAGCAGAGAAGTTACCCAACCTGGGGAGGGAAGGAGATGTTGAAACTCAAGAGGAACAGAGAACTCCCCTCAGACATAACTTGAATCCATCTTCTGCATGACATATCATAGTGAAACTGGCAAAGTATAAGGACAAGGAGAGAATTCTGAAAGCAGCTAGGGATAAAAGGGCCCTAACTACAAAGGGAAATCTATCAGAGTGGTGACAGACCTATCTACTGAAACTTGGCTGACCAGAAAGGAATGGCAAGAAATCTTCAATGTGATGAACAGTAAAAATATGCAGCTAAGAATCCTCTATCCAGCAAGCCTGTCATTCAGAATAGGAGAGATAAAAGTCTTTCCAAATAAACAAAAATGGAAAGAATTCGTCACCACTAACCCATCCCTACAAGAAATCCTGAGGGGGACTCTCTGAGGGAAATGTTGCAAGGAACACAAGATACTAGAGACACAAGCATGAATCCCACAAACGACACAATGACTCTAAACCCATATATTTCAATAATAACTGAATGTAAATGGGCTGAATGCTCCAATCAAAAGACAAAGGGTAGCATAACGGATAAAAAAAAAAAAAAACCCAAATCCATCTATTTGCTGTCTACAAGAAACACATTTTAGACTGGAGGACACCTTCAGATGAAAAGTAAGGGGATGGACAAATATCTACCATGCTACTGGAAGTCAAAAGAAAGCTGGAGTAGTTATACTTATATCAGACAAACTGGAATTTAAATTAAAGACAGTAACAAGGAATGAAGAAGGGTGTTATATAATAATTATAGGGTCTATCATCAGGAAGAACTAATAATTATCAATGTCTATGCACCGAAAATGGAGCACCTAAATATGTAAAACAATAAATCACAAACAGAAACAATCTTATAGATAAGAACGTGCTAATAGTAGGGGACTTTAATACTCCACTTACAGTCTGGTTGATAGATCAACTAGACAGAAAATCACTAAAGAAATAGTGGACTTGAATGACACATTGGACCAGGTGGATCTGACAGATATATTTAGAACTCTACATCCAGAAGGCATGGAATTCACTTTCTTGTCAAGTGCTCATGGCACATTTTCCAAGATAGATCACATACTGGGAAATAAGGCAGCCCTCAATAAATATAAAAGAATTGAGATCATACCATACACACTTTCAGATCACAATGCTATGAAATTTGAAATCAATCACAGGAAGAAGTCTGGAAAACCTCCAAAAACATGGAGGTTAAAGAACACCCAATTAAAGAATGAATAGGCCAATCAGGTAATTAGAGAAGAAATTTAAAAATATATGGAAACAATTGAAAATACAACTATTCAAATTCTGTGGGATGCGGCAAAGGCAGTCCTAAGAGGAAAGTACATTGCATTCCAGGCCTATTTCAAGAAATTAGAAAAAGCACAAGTACAAAATCTAACAGTCCACCTAAAGGAACTAAAGAGAGAGCAACAAGAACACCCCAAACCCAGTAGGAAAAGAGAAATAACAAAAATCAGAACAGAAATAAGCAATATAGAAATCAAAGAAACAGTTGAACGGATCAATGAAACCAAGAGTTGGTTTTTTGAAAAAAAATAAACAAAATTGACAAACCTCTAGCCAGACTTCTCAAAAAGAAAACAACCAACGCCTCAGAAATACAAGCAATTATCAAGGAATACTATGAAAAATTATATGCCAACAAATTGGACAACTTAGAAGAAATGGACAAATTCCTAAACACACACTCACTACCAAAATTCACGCGGGAAGAGATAGAAAATCTGAACAGACCCACAACTAGTTAAGAAATCGAATCAGTTATCAAAACTCTCCCAATGAATAAGAGCCCTGGGCCAGATGGCTACCCTGGGGAATTCTACCAGACATTTAAAACAGAATTTATACCCATTCTTCTCAAGCTATTCCAAAAAATAGAAATGGAAGGAAAACTTCCAGACTCATTTTATGAAGCGAGCATCACTTTGATTCCCAAGCCAGACAGAGATCCTGCAAAAAAAGAGAACTATAGGCCAATATCCTTGATGAATACAGATGCAAAAATCCCCAACAAGATACTTGCAAATCGAATCCAACAGCACATAAAAAGAATTATCCACCAAGATCAAGTGGGATTCATTCCTGGTTTACGGGGCTGGTTCAATATTCACAAATCAATCAGTGTGATACGTTGTTGTGCCTGACTCGCAAGTCTGCAGAGACCACCAAGGAGCCAACACCGATGCAAGTACAAAAGGGTCTTTATTACAAGCTCGAGCAGGGGCTCACCCGCCTACCGGGGTAGTGGCAACAAGGTGAAGCCCTGAACAATTGTGAGTAGGGTTTTTATGAGGTAAGGGACAGGGGTGTTACAGTGCACATGTTGTAAGTATAGCATCATCACATAAGCACCAATTACAATTGTACAGTACCCATGGTAACAGCTTTGACCATTCAGTATCTGTGAGGTGTTCATTACTTTTGGTGGAACCCAATCATGACTTTTGAGAATCCTTTGAAAATGACCAATTATGAGGAGAGTTCAAAGGGCCCACGGGGGGTTCAGGCAAGCAGTGAGAAATTGGATAGTTTGTACAGAATAACTGTCTACAGTTCCCAGCCTTGACTCAGACCACAGGAATGTTTTCTGATTAGCTGATCTGAGGTGGTCCGAGGATGGCTTCAGCCTTGAGCAATCTGAGGAACTGCGGCTACATGCAGCCCAAAGTTCCTCATAATGGAGGCTTTAATTTGAAAATGATGTTACTTAGGCTCTTCAACATCACATCAACAAAAGAAAAGATAAAAACCATATGATCCTGTCGATAGATGCAGAAAAAGCATTTGACAAGATACAGCATCCCTTCTTAATAAAGACCCTTGAGAAAGTCAGAATAGAAGGAACTTACTGCCATCTATGAGAAGCCCTCAGCTAACATCATCCTCAATGGGGAAAAACTGAGAGCTTTCCCCCTGAGATCAGGAACACGACAGGGATGTCCACTCTCACCACTGCTGTTTAACATAGTGCTGGAAGTCCTAGCATCAGCCATCAGACAACAAAAGGAAATCAAAGGCATCAGAATTGGCAAANTGCATGTATAGGAGGATTAGGAGGAACTGAATGGAGGACCATGGGGGAGAAGAAGGGGAAAAATAATGGGGGAGAGGGTGGGAGGCAAACCATGAGAGACTCTTGAATGCAGAGAACAAACTGAGGGCAGACGGGGTGGGTGGGGAAGGTGAAGGGGGTGATGGGGATGGAGGAGGGCACTTACAGGGATGAACACTGGGTGTTATATGGAAACCAACTTGACAATAAAGTATTAAATAAATAAATAAACAAACAAACATTAAAAAAATAGTTAAAGGCAGTGAGAGGAAAAAAAATAATCCATTTGACAGTTATGCCCCTAAGAAGTTGAGACTTTTCAACTTGTTAAAAAAAAAAACAAAACTAAACCATACATGATACAATAATTAAGACCATGGTATAATGGGATGTTGTCATCAGCTCCCAAAGTTGTTCTATCTTTTGTCCTTCTTTCCTGAGAAGATCTACCATCAAGCCTTTCTAATAAAAAATGAAGATAATAATACTTTTGTTGCAAGTGTTCAATAGAATAAGATAAACGTTCAATAACGAAGGTGTTTTCAGTATTATACCATCTTCCCATTGGAAATGTATTTTTCTATATCGCTTTCCTGTTTTCTTATATGCTACCATTTCAGGAAAATGAGTGCACAATTTAAATAGAGGCGATTAAAATCATATTTTTAAGTGCTCTGGAATAGTGGTTTTCAAAATTATTTTAGCCCTGGAATGAGTTGCACAAAAGAAGTCTTACATCCTATAATAAAACAGGTGAAAAGAACATCCACTCTTAAAATGGAGGAGGCAGTTACCTTCAATATTCTAATTAGATGTGAAGGTGAATGTATCTGCTCTCAGAAAGGGGAGCAGAACAGAAGTTTGGCAAAAAAGAAATCTACTAGAGATGATCAAAGAACAGTCTAGCAAAAATCCCATTTTGTCTTCCTTTATCTGATAGCTTTTTCTGTAAGTCCATTTGACAATAATACAGTACCTCAAATATACAGTCAAATAATACCTCAAACTTACATTTACAAAATCTTAAAAATTTTGTAGAGCACATGTACTATTTTATCTTGCCATCAAAACTGCCCCATGAACTAAACAGAAACGCTGCTTTCTCCCCTCCTCCTCCTTTCTTTTCTTTTTTTCCTCCTCCTCCTCATTATTATATTATCATCATCATCATCATTATTCCCATTTTCAAGATTAGGCAATATAGCCACAATTCAATTAGGGTATTTTTAGAAATACTTGCACAAATAGTAAACTGCATTCATACTTGATTTCATAAAACTGCTTTATGAAATAATTTGATTCACAGTAAAAGTTTAAATCAACTGAATAAAAGAGGGAAAAGTAGGATATTACTTAGATTACATAAGATTTTTAGAACTATTTCTTTCACCCATCTCTGAGCTGATTGTTTTGCAAAATCGTTTGCTTTGCATACAGAGTTTATCCTATGAAAGTTGCCTAATATAACCTCAGGGGCTATTTAGTTCTCTTCTGTGACATGTATAGTGTTTTATCTGACTTTAGACTCCGATAAAACTAAAATCATCCTTGGGGCTGTATTTGTTCTTCCTCTGTGCTCCACAGGAAGCCTAGCTAGAGGGAAGTAAGTGTTGATTAAGAAGTGTTGATTGCAACTAAGGAGCTAATTATTTCTATGCAAACTACTTAAATAAAATGATTTCAGTTCATGCTAGGAGGATCAGGAGAAGCTGAGCCTCCGAGAATCTAGAGAATTTAGAAAATGCATTTGGCACAACTAACAGGAAAATGAGCAGGAGAAAATTGTCTTTAAAAAGCAGTGGCTTTGTGGACACCTGAGTGGCTCAGTCCATTAAGTATCTGGCTTTTGATCTCAGCTCAGGTCTTGATCTCAGGGTCATGCCGCTGGGATATGCACTGGGAGTGAAGCCTACTTTAAACAAACAAACAAACAAACAAACAAACAAAGTAGTGGCTTGGGGCACCTGACTGGCTTAAGTCAATGGAGCTTGCAACTCCTGGTCTCAGGGTTGTGAGTTCAAGCCCCATGTAGAGTTTACTTAAAGTAGTGAATTTAAAATAATTTGTCTGGGGATCTAATCCACTCTGCATTTTCCAAATGAGACAATTTCTAAAGTGGCCACATGACGAGTTCTGAGGACTCAGTTCCCTAGCAAAATATTCATAACTGGTAAAAAAAAAAAAAAAGATGCATAGTCTCAGAAAATTGTCCTAAGGTCATAGAGTAAATAAGGAAAAATTCATTCAAGAAAATCCATCACATCTTGGCAAGAAAGTGAGAAGTCTCTGGCACCTGAGTTGTGTCTGCTCCTTCCCTCTTTCCCTGAAGCTCAGTGTGATGGGAACTCCGAGTAGGTGTGCCCAAGAAGACAGGGCTCCCTCCCCAGCAGCCACCAGGTAGGAGGCCGCTATACTTCCAGCACTTCTCATCATTCCCGTTTCATGTTGTTGAGGCTAAACTCCAAGTGATCAGCAGCCCCATTCCTCCTCTCAGCCCCCACATGTAGGATGGAGGCTCCACCCCAGGCATGTTAGGTTGAAAATCCTGGGGCCCCAAATGCCCTGCCCCATCTTCCTCAGAGGGTAGAGGTTTTATGCTAGGCAAGGAAAGCTCAGAAGACCAGATCCTGTGGCCCCTGTTTAGCATCTTTCTCATAAAGCAGTGGTGTCATTCCATGGGAAACAGGATGCTATCTTTGAGCCCAGCACTGGAGCAGTGGCTCAAAGATTTTTCCTGAGGGAGTGGCAAATCATAAGAATAGAGAGCTCCAAAGCTTTCCATAAGGAACTTCTCTATTTGGAAGAAGTGTAAGGAAGTGCAAGTTTAAAGGTGTTTTCAGAAACAGTGGAGATTTTGGTGACAAGCACTTAAAAGGAAGCTTGTAGATCCTCCTTCTAAACCCTAGAGGCCTAGAGGCAGAAAGAACCACAGAAAAGGAAAATCTCTCCAGGGGTCAGAACAAACCTTAAAGACCAGATCAAAAACTACCTCTGCAAAGAGGCTCAAATTTGGATAAGAGGTTGAAACACCTTATGTTGTAGGGCACTATTAAAAACAATAGGGCAATCATCTGGCCATTAGGCCACTGAAGCGTAATATCTGTCTATGATACCAACAAATTCAGGCAGTCTCTGGAAAAGCCTCAAAGAAAAAGGCAATAAAATCATTGTCAGCCTAGGGTGACAGGGTGCATGCCTAAGGCTGTAGGAATGACATTCTGAGGAATGACATTAAAGATTTCATATCTATTAATAAAATCATTAAAATAGCCCAGCCCAATCATTAAACAAATTAACAAGCAAACTATAAACCTTTTGTAGGGACATTAGTATCTAGAGTTGCTGCATTATTATTATTATTATTATTACTATTATTATTATTATTATTATTACTACTACTTATTTGGGAATAGTTGACACACAATGTTGTATTAGTTTCAGGCATACAACATAGGGATAATTATATTATTTCAAATGCTAGTTTTCAACAGAAGAGATGAAACATTGAAAGAAACAAAGAAGTATAACCAAATGCACAGGAAAAAAAGCACAGGCAACAGCTCTCTGTCAGAAGGCATAGATGTCAAATTTAATAAAGACCTCAAAGTAACTATTATAAATATGAAGAACTAAAATAAATCATGCTTAAAGAAGACAGGAAAGGTATGGGTTACCCAAACTGTGAGGTCATCTCTGACCTTTCTCTCCTCATAAAAACAACTAACAGCTATTCACGGACAAGACATCACTGAGAGAATCCTAGAGACAAGACAGTCCACACTGGAAGGATCATGGCCAAGCTACATGGTGCCAGCACCGCCTCTCCCTACCCAGGCTGGCATAGAACCAAGAGGTCTCCCCTGAGCCTATAGTTCCTCCAGTGGGAAAAGAGAGCCTGGGATCCAGCTCCCCCATGGTTGTGGGTAACTTTTTGGGAGCTCCCACTCCAGTCTTGCCCCACAGGGACTGCAAGGGAATCTGTGGTGTTCGACCACCAAGAATCTGATTGTGACAGAGAAGGGTGACAGGCTTGCAACAACCAGCACTTGGATCCTGGCAGACCAAATTCCTACCTGTAGCCCTCAGCTAGCAGTTCCAGTTAGTGGATTTGCTCACCTGCAGAGTCAAGACACTGGCACAATCTGACCGAGGAACTCAGCAAGGCACAGGTCAAGATTCAAGCCTTCAAATGAAAAGCCTTACCAGCCCTGAAGACTGGCCTGCCCCTGCCCAGGCAAGAGATCTGAGTCAGAGCACAGCACATTGCTGAATGTAGCACCCAGGCCGTCCTGACCAGAAAGGCTGGCCAGAGCACATAGAAGCTGTGTAGCTTGAACAGAGAATGTGGCAGGCAGTGCTCAGTGTCTAAAGAGCAAAGCCAGTCACACCATTTGAAGAGGAAACTTGAGATAAAAGTAGGCTCAAGTCAAGACCATAAACAAAGAACCTTTCCAGGCTTAAAGTCTGTTCTCCCACGCTGCTCAGGCAAGGGAGCAGTAGCCTTGCACACTACTGAGTGCAGCTCCTGGTCCTGCCTGACTAGGAAAGCCTGGCTGGAATGCCTGGAAACTGTATGGTCTAACTACATTCAAGCAGAGAATCTGGAAAGCAGAATTGATTACTGAAGAGCAAAGCCAGTGGTGCTGTTCAGCCAGGGAACCTGGGGAACAGGTTGACTGGAGTCAAGATCACAAAATCCCTTGCTAGTCTTGGAGCCAGATATTCTGCTTTGCCAAGGCAGGGAAACGAATTTGTAGGCCTCCTTAGAGTGAATACAGCCTTCAGCATGCCTAATCACAAAACCAAACCAAAGTACACAGGAAGTTGCATAGCCCATCCAATAACCCATAGACAGTGGCACTTGAACAGAGAGAGCACAGCTTGTGGCTCTCCCCATATGGAGGGGGAAACTGGTGGCCCTGTCTGGTCAGGGAATTTAGTGCATAGTCTTGCCTGATTTGGTTTCCCAAAATGAGCTGAGGCCCTGGGGGCAACTCTGCTGCCTCATCAGGGCAGGAAAACTAATTCACAGTTCCACCTACTATGAGTATAGTACTCAGACCCAACCATCTTGTAAGCCTGAATTAAGAACCCAGGCAGGGAAAAGCCTATCCCATGGCTTTGCTTGGGCAAAAAACCCAAAAAGCTATACTTATATCATTGATTGGACTTTTAAATAACAACAACAACAACAACAAAAAGGACAAATGAGGTCAATATTATATAATGATAAAGGGGTCAATCCATCAAGAAGATCCAACAATTATAAAAATGCACTCCACATGGAAACAGCAAAATATATAAAGTAAAAGCTATTAGAGCTAAAAGGAGAAATAAAGAACAATATGACAATTAAGGACTTTAATACCTGTTTTGAACAATGGATAGATCATCCAGAGAATCAACAGGAAATAGTGGATTTAAATATTATAGACCAAAGGGCCTAACAGAAATATAGAGAATATTTTATGCAAAAACAGAATATACATTCTTTTCAAGTGCACATGGGATATTTTCTAGGATAGACCACATGTTATGACACAGGACAAGGCTTAGCAAATTCAAGATTGAAAGGATTTCAAGTATCTTCTCTGGTCACAATGGTGTGAAAGTAGAAATGAATAAAAGGAATAAAACTGGAAAACTCATAAGTACATGAAAATTAAACAGTCTACTGATCAACAATGGATCAAAGAAGAAATTAAAGGGGAAATAGAAAAGTATTTTGGGGACAAACAATAGTAAAAAGACAACAAACCAAAACTGATACCAATGTAGTTCTAAGAGGAAAGTTGATAGCAATAAATGCCCACATTAATAAACAAGAAAGATCTCAAATAAGCAACCCAAGACTACACCTCAAGGAACTAGAAAAAGAAGAAAAAACTGAGGCCAAAGTTAGCAGAAGTAAGGAAATCAATATTAGAACAGAAAATGAGTGAATAAATGAGATGCAAAAAGATTAAAATTGAGTTGGTTCTTTGAAAAGATAAACAAAACTGACAAACTTTGGGCTAGACTAACCAAGAGGAAAAAAAGACTCAAATCAACAAAATTATAATTGAAAAAAAGGACATTACAACTAACACCAGAGAAATACAAAGAATTATAATAGGCAACTATATACCAACAAACTGGACAACCTAGAAGATGTGGAACAGTTTTTAGAAACACACAATTTACCAGGACTGAATCAGGAAGAAACAAAAAATGTGAACACACCAACTGTTAGTAAGGGGACTAGATCAGTAGTTTAAAGTCTTCGAATGAAGAAAAGCCTGAGACTAGATGGCTTCACCAATAAATTTTACCAAACATTTAAATAACACTTAATACCAATCTTTTTCAACCTCTTCCAAACAAAGTTGAAAGGATGGAATACTCTAAAGCTCATTTTACAAGGCTAGCCTTACTCAAATACTAAAGCCAGAAAAGGACATTATAAGAAAAGAAAACTATACAGGCCAATATTCATGAAGATTATAAATGCAAAAATATGCAAATAAATATTAGCAAATCAAATTCAAGCATATGAAAAATATTATTCATTATAATCAAGTGAGATTTATCCCTGAAATGCAAGCTTGTTTCACCATATGGCAATCAATAAATGTAATATATTACTTTAATAGAATGAAAAAAATCATATCTCAATAGACACATAAAAAGCATTTGCCAAAATTCAACAACCATTTATGATAAAACTCTTTAAAAATTCAGCATTGAAAGAATGTACCTCAAGAGAGTGAAGGACATGTAAGCCCACAACTAACATCATACTTAATGGTGAAAGGTTGAAAGTTTTGCCTCTAAGATCAGGAACAAAGACAAGAGTGCTCACTCTCACCACTCTTATTCAACAGAGTACTGGAACTTCTATCCAGAGCAATAAGAGAAGAAAAATAAATAAAAGGCATCCAAATCAGAAAGGAAGAAATAAAATCGTCTCTACATGAAGATGACAAGATTTTATAATAGGGAAAATTTTCACCGGTCCACCAAAAAACTATTATATCCACTCAATAAATTCAGCAAAGTTGTAGGACACAAAATTAACATGCAAAAGTCAGTAGCATTTCTACAAACAAACAACAAATTATCTGAAAAAGAAATAAAGAAAACAATCCCACTTAGAATAGCATCAAAGCTAAAGTATAAAATACTTAAGAATATGGGGCACCTGGGTGGCTCAGTTGATTAAGTGTCCGACTTCAGCTTAATCAAGGTTATGATCTTGCCATTCGTGAGTTCAGCCCCACATCAGGCAATGAGCTGACAGCCCAGAGCCTGCTTTAGATTCTGTGTCTCCCTCTCTCTCTGCCCCTCTCCACCTTGCGCTCTGTCTCTCTCTCTTTCTCTCCCCATTTCTCTAAAAAATAAATAAACATTTAAAAATTTTTAAACACTTAAAAATAAATCTAAATAAGTGAAAAATCTCTATAGTAAAAATGACAAGACATTCATGAAAGAAATAGAAAACACAATCAACAATATCCCATGTTTATGGATTGAAAGAATATTGTTAAAATGTTCATGCAACCCCAAATCACGTATAGATTCAATGCATTCCTGTCAAGACTCCAATGGCATTTTTATGTTATTTTTTATTTTTTATTTTTTGGGGTTTTCATATTTTTTTTTTTACAAATAGTTTATTGTCAAATTAGTTTCCACATAACACTCAGTGCTCATCCCCAAAGTGTCCTCCTCCATGCCCATCCCCCCCTCCCCCCACATCCATCAGTCCTCAGTTTTTGTCAGCATTCAAGAGTCTCTCATGGTTTGCCTCTCTCCCTTTCCCCCACCATTTCCGCCCTTCTTCTCCCCCTTGTTCCTCCGTCAAGTTCCTCCTAATCCTCCTATACGTGCAAACATATGATATTTGTCCTTCTCTGCCTGACTTATTTCGCTCAGCATAACACTCCAATGGCATTTTTAAAAGAATTAATGGGGGCACCTGGGTGGCTTAGTCGGTTAAGCGTCCGACTTTCGCTTAGGTCATGATCTCGCGGTTCGTGGGTTCGAGCCCCGTGTCGGGCTCTGTGCTGACTGCCAGCTCAGAGCCTGGAGCCTGTTTCAGTCTGTGGCTCCCTCTCTCTCTGACCCTCCCCTGCTCACGCTGTCTCTCTCTCTCTCCTAGAAATAAATAAAAATATTTAAAAAAAAAGAATTAATGGTCAGAATTTAAAAAAGCAATCCTAAGATTTATACAAAACCACAAAAGACCCTGAAAGCTAAAGCAATCATGAGAAAGATGAACAAAGCAACAGGCATCAAACTTCCTGATTTCAAACTATAAAACTATAGTAATCAAAATACCATGGTACTGGCATGAAAACAGATAAAAAAGCAACAACAATAAAACAGAATTGAGATCCCAGAAATAAACCCATGCAGATACAGTAGACTAATATTTGACAAGAGTCAAGGATACTCAATGGGGAAAAGACAGTTTCTTTAATAAATGGTGCTGAGAAAATATTCACATGTAAAAGAATGACCACACTCCTATCACTCACAAAAATTAACTCAAAATGGATGAAAGCTTTCAATGCAAGACCAGGAAACATAAATCTCATAAAAGAAAACATAGAAAAAAAGGTCCTTGACATGTGTCTTGGCAATGAGTTTTGGATAGGACATCAAAAGCACAAGCGACAATTGGGGCACCTGGGTGATTCAGTCGGTTAAGCATCGACTTCAGCTCAGGTCATGATCTTGTGGTTTGTGGGTTTGAGCCCTGCATCGGGCTCTGTGCTGACTGCCAGCTCAGAGCCTGGAGCCTGTTTCAGATTCTGTATCTCCCTCTCTCTCTGACCCTCCTCAGCTCACGCTGTCTCTCTCTCACTCAGAAATAAATAAAACATTAAAAAAATAAAAGCACAAGCAATAAAATAAAAAATAAATAAGTAGGGCTACATCAAACTAAAAGGCTACCATACAGCAATATAAATAATCAACAAAATGAAAAAACAACCTATGGAATGGGAAAAATATTAGCAAACCATATATCTGATAAGAGGTTAATATCCAGGAGGAGGGGCAAGATGGCGGAGAAGTAAGGAGCTCCGTACTTGCACTCGCGCCCATACATCACACAGAAAAGATCTNACAACTCAATAGGAAAAAAGAAAAGGGGAGGGGGGAGAGAAAATGGGCAAAGGACCTGAACAGACATTTTTTTTCCAAGGAAAAAAGAATGGCCACAGGTACATTACAAGATGCTCACTATGTCTCATCATAAGGGAAATGTAAATCAAAATCCCAATGAGCTATAACTTCACATCTGTCAGACTGACCCGCTCCAAAAAGTCAACAGATGACACTTGCTGGCAGGGGCTATGGGAAGAGGACACCTGTGTGCACTGTCAGGGTAACTGAAAATTGCTGCAGCCACTGTGGAAAACAGTGTGGAGTTCCCTCAGAATATTAAAAATAGAAAAAGCAATTCTACTTCTGGAATATATCTGAAGCAAATCCTATGTTGAAGAGATATACACCCCCCCATGTTCATTGTGGTATTATTTTACAATAGCCAAAACATGAAAACAGTCTAAGTGTCTATAGATAAATGAATGGTTAAAGAAATTGTGGTATATATACAATGGAATATTATTCAGTGATTAAAATAAAAGGAAATTCTGCCATTTGCAACAACATGGATGACCCTTGAGGGTATTAAACTGGACAAAGAAAGACAAACATATATGATCCCATATGTAGAATCTAAAACAAACAAACAAATTCATAGGAAGAGAATACATCTTTGTTTGCCAGAGGTGTGGGCATATGGGGAGAGAAGATTGAAGGAAGGTGATCAAAAGGCACAGGTTCCAGTTATAAGATAAAGAAGTACTTGGATGTAATGTACATGGTGACTATAACTTATGCTGCTGGATGGTATATTTGAAAGTTAGGACTTTCATATAGTAAATTCGAATCCTCTTCACAAGGGGAAGAAAAACATTTTTTCTCTTTGTCTTTTCTTTCTATCTATATGGGATGATGTCTTTTCTTTTTATCTATCTATCAACTAAGCTTGTGGTGGTAATCATTCACAATACATGTATGTCAAGTCATTTTACTGTATTCCTTAAACTCATACAGTGCTCTATGTCAATTACAGAATATCAAAAAGAGATATAACCATTTAAAAATGGAAATTCAAGAACTGAAAAGTACAATAATGAAAAATTTTACTAAAGAGATTCGGCAGAAGACTGGAGCTTACAGAAGAAAGAATCAGCAAAGTTGGAGATAAATTGATAGATTATGCAAGCCAGAGAATGGAAAGAATAAAGGATGAAGAAAAATGCTTGGAAGAAATGTGCAATGCAAACATGGAAGTCAACATATGTGTAATGGTAGTACCAGGAGAGGAAATAGAGAACTAGAAAATAATTGAAGATCTAATAGCTAAAAACCCCAAACTTAATTAAAATATACTTATTATATATTAATATTATAATAATATATGTAATACATATAATATAGTGTATGTTACATAGATATGTATATATGTACTGTATATATACTAACGTACACACTTGAGAAGCTCACAAAGACAAAGGAGAAGAGAAAATTGTGAAAGCAGGAATAAAAAAAAACAACACATCATGCAGCAGTGAACCCCAATATATTAATAGCTGATTTCTCATCAGATATAATAAGGGACAGAAGGCAGTGCAATGACATACTATTCAAAGTGCTGGGATGAAAAAAAAATCCTTGCCAATTAAAAATATTATTTCCAGAAAGAGCATTCTCAAACATTAAAGTAAAATAAAGGCATTCCTACATAAACAAACACAGAGAATTTCTTGCTATCGGATGCTCCTTGAAAGATATATTAAAGAAAGGTTATTAGGCTGAACTTCATCCCAAACAATAATTTGAATCCACACAGAAAAAAGTGAAGAGCCAGTAAATGTAATTATGTGAGACAGCCTAAATGCACATTTCTTCCCCTTTCTTCTTCTAATTGATTTTAAAAATAATATATAGAGTAATAAATACATATTTGTAGTGTTAGGACTATACATATAGAAATGTAATATATTTGACAATAATTGCACAAAGGGATTGGACGGAAACAAAGATGTATCAAAATAAGAAAATGACACCTTTTGGTAACCTGAATTCACAGGAACAAATGAAGAGAACTAGAAATGGTTAATAAGACAGTTAATATAACAGATTCCATAAAGACACACTTGTTCTCCTTGCTTCTTTCAGCTTCTTTAAAAGACATAAACATATAGATTAATGATTACAATAATGTATTGTTGGGCTTATAATATACCGATGTAATATGTATAAAAATAACAACACAAAAGAAGAGGAACTTCATACAAGAGTAGCATTCCTATATTACACTTGAATTAAGTTAGTACATATCTGAAATAGATTCTGATAAAATGCTGACTTGGAAGATCTCAGCTGACACCCCTTGCAAAGATCAACAATTAGATACTATCCGTGAACAAAAACACAAGGGGAGAGCTCTGGAGTCCACTTAGGAAATTTTAACAAAACAGTGGAACAAAAAAACCCAAGAGTAACTGCACTAGAAGAGAAGAAAGGCAGCTTCATTTTGCCTGCATCATCCCATCCCATCCCCTAAACCAGCATTATTCAGCATTAAGAGGAAACTTCCCAGCTAGAAAAAGTTCCCCTCAGCAGGAAAGGAAGAACAGGATGAATGACCACTTACTGAGACTTTGGGCATTGCACCAAGGTCCTACTTCAGTTTTGTCCCACCCCGACTGGCAAAGCAGAGATGTCTAGAGATGGTTAGGAACAAGGAAGAAAGGCAGGGGTGATCAAGAGCAGCCACGGAGTGGGAGTAATCACGGTTAACTTGCTCTGCCACAAACCCAGCAGATTTTACCACTGGAGAAACCAAAAGCCAGCACAGCTACTGAAAACCCCTTGCAGACTTCACCAGCTTTTGCCCCCCAAATATTTATGTTCCCTGATGTTAGCACCTGTTCCCTCCCACTCTTGACCCTACTGAAGCCTAGAAACTGCACCAGCAGCCAGCCTAGGTTTCTGTGGCTGTGAGTGCAAGATACCAACCTAGACCCCATGGCTGACCCCCACCAACCTCTATGTGCTTTCGGCTGAACCTTGAAGCAGTGCACCTGCATGCCGCTGGGCTGATGCTCATCACCAGCCTCCACCGCAGTCTGTATGCCCAAGAGGAGAGTGTGCAGCCTCAAGAGAGCATGCCAACAGTCAAGGCACCCGCAGTCCCTTGTGGGCTCAGACTAGGCCCTGTTTTCTGTTGCTGATCCACATCACCACAAGCACCTGCAGGTAGCCTCTAGCTATGCACCTGCATGCCTCTGGCCTGACTGCTGTCACTGGACTGCACTGCAGTGGGCACACCTAAAGAGAGATTCTGCAGCCACAGGAAATCGTGCTGACCCCTAGGGCTCTGCAGCTGCCAGTGAGTCAGAGTCGGCCCTGGCCATCGTTGCTTGTCCTGGCCCTACCACTTGGTATATATGCACTTGGCCCTTGCCACCACAAAGACACCTGCAGCCAATCCCTGCAGCCATGTGTGTGCACAACACTAACTCCACCACCACTCACTGTTGCCTGCCCTGTTCCTTCCCCACTGATCTGGAGGCAATGCTGAGGTCCCCAACAGTCCTGGCAACAACTGATGACCCCCTCAAGTCCTCACCAAGGACCACATAGTTTCAATGCTGTGCAACCCAGCAGCCTAAGCTGAAGAGGCATCACATTCACCCCCTCCAGACCTGGTGCCACCAAAACCCCAGCACTCGATGCCCTAAAACACTAGACCTGAGGTCACAACACTCCTGAGTGTGCCCCCACCCACAGGTGAAAGTCTTCACTTACTGAAGTCAGTCCCTAAAGTCAGAAAGAGATGACTGCTTCTTCAAATGTGCAGACATCTGTGCAAGGCTACAAGGATCATGAAGAATCACAGAAACATGACCCCGCCAAAGGAATACAGTAAACCTCCAGTAACTTGCCCCAGAGGAACAAAGATCCTAGAATTGCCTGACAAAATTCAAAATAATTATTGTAAAAATGCTCAGAGAGCTACAAAAGAACACAGATAAGCATTTTAATAATACAAGGAAAACAATATAAGAACAAAATAGGAACTTCACAAAGATTAGGAAACATAAAAAGAACCAAACAGAAATTTTGGAGATGAAGAATACAGGGATAGATCTGAAGAATTCAATAGTGAGTTTCAACAGCAGACTGGGTGAAGCAGAGGAAAGAAACAGCTAGAAGACAGATCACCCGAAACTATCCAATCAGAGGACCAAAACAAAACAAAGAAAAAAAAAGAATGAAAAGGAATGAAGAAAGCCTACAGAATTTAGGGGACATCAGTGACAGAAACAATGTATATGTCATTGAAGTCTTAGAAGGAAAAGAGAGAGAGGGGTGGGGGTAGAAAGGTCATTAAAGAAACAGGGGCTGAGAAATTCCCAAACCTGTGGAGAGATATGGACACCCAAGTTCGTGAAGCTCAGTCACACCAAAATTTCAACTCAAAATGGTCTTCTCCAGAACACTGTAATAAATCCAACATCAAAGTAAAAGAATTTTAAAATCAGTAAGAGGGGGGTGCCTGGGTGGCTCAATTGGTCTTCGGCTCAGGTCATGATCTCACAGTTTGTGAATTTGAGCCCTGCGTGTGCCTCTGTGCTGGCAGCTCAGAGCCTGGAGCTGCTTCAGATTCTGTGTCTCCCTCTCTCTGTGCCTCCCTTGCTCACATTCTGTCTCTCTAGCTCTCTCTCTCAAACACACACACACACACACACACACCACAAAACACAAAACACAAAACAAAAAACAAACAGAAATCAATAAGCAGCAAAAGAAAGAAAATTTCTCTCATAAAAGTGAGCCCCCATGTGGCTATCATCAGACTACTCTGCAGAGACTTTCCAGGGTAGGAGACAATGGGATGATATATTCCAAGGACTGAAAGAAAGAGACAACCAAGAATATTTTATGCAGCAGAGTTGTCCTTCAAAAAGAAGGTGAGATAAAAACTTTCTCTAATAGAGAAAACCTGAGGGAGTTCAGCACCACTAGACCTGCCTTACAAGAAATGCAAAAAAAGCTCTTCCAACTGAAATGAAAGATTGATAATCAATAACATGAAAATGTACAAAANACACACACACACACACACACACACACACACACACCACAAAACACAAAACAAAAAACAAACAAAAATCAATAAGCAGCAAAAGAAAGAAAATTTCTCTCATAAAAGTGAGCCCCCATGTGGCTATCATCAGACTACTCTGCAGAGACTTTCCAGGGTAGGAGACAATGGGATGATATATTCCAAGGACTGAAAGAAAGAGACAACCAAGAATATTTTATGCAGCAGAGTTGTCCTTCAAAAAGAAGGTGAGATAAAAACTTTCTCTAATAGAGAAAACCTGAGGGAGTTCAGCACCACTAGACCTGCCTTACAAGAAATGCAAAAAAAGTTCTTCCAACTGAAATGAAAGATTGATAATCAATAACATGAAAATGTACAAAAATATACAGCAGACTGGTAAAGGCAAGTATATAGGATTCAGAATATTCTAATACTGCAATATGGTGTTGTGTTACCACTTAACTCTAGCATAAATGTTAAGGGACAGAAGTATTAAAAATTCTTACAGCTACAATAACTTGTTAATAAATACATAATATAAAAAGACATAGAGGCACCTGGGTGGCTCAGTCAGGTAAGCATCCAACTTGAGCTCAGGTCACGATCTCACAGTTCATGGGTTTGAGTCCCATGTGACTCTGTGCTGACGGCTCAGAGCCTGGAGTCTGCTTCAGATTCTGTGTCTCCCTCTCTCTCTGTCCCTCCCCTGCCCACACTGTCTCTCAAAAATAAACATTAAAAAATTAAAGGGATGTAAATTGTGACATCAAAACATAAAAGTGATTGAAGTTAAATTTTTACCAGAGTAAAACACACACACACACTTGTATATACATATATATACTACACATATATGTATGTGTAGTATATATATGTGTGTATACATATACAATTTTATGTAAGCCTCATGCTCACTGCAGATCAAAAACCTACAGTAGATTCATAAAAAATAAAGAGCATGAAATCAAAGCACACCAGTATGTAAAATCAATTCACAAAGAAAGGCAGCAAGAGAAAAAGAAGGGAATAGGAAACTATAAAATAGCCAGAAAACACTAAAGCAGTATTAGTAAGTTCTTATCTATTAATATTTACTCTAAATGTAAATAGATTGACTTTTCCAATCAGTAAACAAAATGGAGTTGGATGGATAAAAAAAAAAAAGAAAAGAAAGAAAAGAGAAGAAAAGGGGCAATAGGGTAGCTCAGTTGGCTGAGTGTCCAACTCTTGATTTAGGCTCAGGTCATGGTCAAGGGTTGTGGGATCAAGCCACACATGGGGCTCCACACCGAGTGTGGAGCCTAGTTAATATTCTGTTTCTCTCTCCCTCTGCCCGCTCTTTCCCTCCAACTTGTGCTCTCTCTTTCTCTGAGGAGGAGGAGGAGAAGGAGGAGGACGAAGAGGAAGAGGAAAATTGAGACTTACCTATATGCTGCCTAGGAGAGACTAACTTCAGGTTTAAGGACACACATAAGCTAAAGTAAAGGGATGGAAAATGATATTCCATGTGTACAAACCAAAAGAGGTAAGGGTTTTCTATACTTGTATTAAACAAAATAGAGTCTAAGCCAATGGTAACAAGAAACAGAGGTCATTATATTATGATAAAGTGGGACTATCAGAAAACTTAAATCTTCTGCAGAGAAAAAGAAACCATCAACAAAATGAAAAGATAACGTATAGAATGAGAGAAGTATTTGCATATATAGAGGTAATATCCAAAATACATAAGAAACTCACATAATTCAATACCAAACAAACAATCCAGTTTAAAAATGGCCAAAGGACCAAAGTCGACTCCCCCCCTCCCCCAAAGAATACATACAAATGGCGAACAAGCACACAGAAGAGTGCTTAACATCACTAGTCTTCAGGAAAATGTGTATCAAAACTACAGTGAGATATCACCTCACACCTATTAGAATGGTTATCATTGAAAAGACAAGAGATAACAAGCATTGGTGAGGAAGTGAAGAAAATGGAATTTTAGTGCACTGCTGGGAGGAATGTAGACTGGTGTAGCTACCGTGGAAAATGGTACAGTACAGTATTTTTAATTTAAGAAAATTAAAAATAGAAATACCATCTGTTCCAGCGATCCCACTTCTGAGTGTATATTCAAGGAAATGAAATTACTATCTTGAAGAGATATCTGCACTTTATGTTCATTGCAGCATTAGTCATAAGCACAAAGAAATGGAAACAATCTTAGTGTCTATGGATGGATAAAGAAAATGTGGCATATGTATACAATGGTATATTATTCAGCCATGAGAAAGAAGGAAAGCTTTCCATTTGCTATAACATGAATGAACTTTGAGGGTATTATGTTACGTGAAATAAGTTGGACAGAGAAAGACAAATGCTGTGTGATTTCACTTATATCTAGAATATGAAAAGTCAAACTTATAGAAACAGATGAGAGATTTATGGTTTCTAGAGGCAGGGAATGGAGGGTGGGGAAATTCACTGAAGATAGTCAAAGGGTACAAATACCCAGTTTTAAGATGAAAAATTTCTGGGAATGTAATGACTATAGTTAACAATATTATATTGTATATTTGAAAGTTGCTAAGAGAGTAAATTTTAAAAGTTCTCACCATGCACACAAAAAATGTGTAACTATGTGAGGTGATGGGTGGGTTAACTAACATTATGGTAATTACTTTGCAATATATACATATATAAAATCACTACTTATATACTTTACACTTATACAATGTTATATATCAATTATATCTCAGTAAAGTTTGGGAAAAAAGGGAGGGATCACTTCCTGACTTATTCTAAGAGCCAGTGTTACCCTGATACTATAACTAGCCCAAGACATTCACATGAAAATTATAGACCAATATATCTTATGAATATAGATGAAGAAAAATCCTCAATAAAGTACTAGAAAGCTGAGTTCAGTAATATATAAAAGGATTGCACAACATAAACAAGCGTGATTTATCTCAAGAATGTGAGATTTGGTTAGTATATGAAAATCAGTTATTATAATACCTCACATCAATAGAATAAAGGACACGAAACATATAATCATCTCAATAGATGCAGAAATACATTTGTCAAAATTCAACGCTCTTTCATGATAAAAACACTCAACCAATAGGGATAGAAGGGATCTTCTTAAACTTGATGAAAGGCATTTATAAAAATTGTCACTACTAACATCATGTTTAATGGTGAAACTAAACAGTTTTCCTTTAAGATCAGAAACAAGATAAGGATGTTGTTGACCTCCTCTTCAGTATTGTGCCAAAAATTCTAGCCAAGGCAATTAGGAATGAAAATGAAATAAAAGACTTCCATACTTGAAAGGAAGATATAAATCTATACTTATTTATAGAACAACATGTTATACATGGAAATTCATGAAGAATTCACGAAAAATTAGATAAACAAGCTCAGCAATATCAAATAATACAAAATCAACATATATATTAAAAAAATCAATTCCGTTTCCATAGACTCACAAAGAATAATCAAAAACTGAAATTAAGAAGGCAAATCCATTTATAATAGCATCAAAAGAATAAAATACTTAAAATATAATAAAAATAGTACAAAACATATACTCTGATGGGCTGGGGACTTAAGGAGCATGAGTGAAATAGTTGTTGTGCAGAGTTTAACAGTTCACCTAACGCAATTCAAGAATGTCAATATTAAGCTACAAGAGAACCCTCTGCTCCTTATCAAAAAAAGAGGTCCCATCTCAACTCTATCCTGGCTCCTTATCCTACTAGCTGTGTGATTTTAGAAAAGTTTTGCAATCTTCTGTGCTGTCATTTCCTTATCTACAAAACTGCTATAATAACAGTGTATACATCAAAGATCATTGTGAAGATGATATGACAACAATTTTGTAAAAGAGTATGCTTAACTTGAATTGAGGGCTTTCTCTTTGTTCATTATTATTATGCCTCAAGTCGAGAAAGTAGCCTTCACCAATGTACAACTTCACGAAAGTTAGTTATTTTATACCATTGATATCCAAATATAATTTCTAGGTTGCTTCTACCTCTGATTCCCTATAGTCTATTCTCAGCACAGGAGCCAGAGTTAACCTTTTATTATTTATTGTTATTATTTTTTTAATGTGAGTATTTAGGAACTTTATTTTTTTCTTTCATAGTTTATTGTCAAGTTGGATTCCACATAACACCCAGTGCTCATCCCAACAAGTGGCCTCCTCCATGCCCATCACTCCCCTTCCCCTCCCCCCATCAACCTTCAGTTTGTTCTCAGTATTCAAAAGCTCTCATGGTTTGCCTCCCTCCCTCTCCCCAAAATTTTTCCCCTTCTCCTCCCCTATGGTCCTCCGTTAAGTTTCTCCTAATCCTCCAATAAGTGGAAGCATATGGTATCTGTCTTTCTGTGCCTGATTTATTTCACTCATCATGACACCCTCAAGTTCCATCCATGTTGTTACAAACGGTCAGATTTCATTCTTTCTCATTGCCACGTAGTATTCCATTGTATAGATAAACCACATCTTCTTGTTCCATTCGTCAGTTGATGGACACTTAGGCTCTTTCCGTGTTTTGGCTATTGTGGAGAGTGCTGCTATGAACATTGGGGTACATGTGTTCCTATACATCAGCATTCCTATATCCCTTGGGTAAATTCCTAGCAGTGCTACTGCTGGGTCATAGGGGAGTTCGATAGTTAATTTTTTGAGGAACCTCCACACTGTTTTCCAGAGGGGCTGCACCAGTTCATATTCCCACCAATAGCGTAGGAGGGTGCCCATTTCTCCACATCTCCATGAACATCTATAGTCTCCTGATTTGCTCATTTTAGCCACTCTGACTGGCGTGAGGTGGTATCTCAGTGTGGTTTTGATTTGTATTTCCCTGATGATGAGGGAGGCTGAGCATCATTTCAAGTGTCTGTTGGCCATCTGGATGTCCTCTTTGGAGAAGTGTATGTTCCTGTCTTCTGCCCATTTTTTCACTGGATTCTTTGCTTTTCAGATGTAGAGTTTGGTGAGTTCCTTATAGATTTTGGATACTGGCCCTTTATCTGATATTTTATTTGCAATTATCTTCTCCCATTCCATCAGTTGCCTATTAGTTTTATGGATTGTTTCCCTTGCTGTGCAGAAGCATTTTATCTTGATAAGGTCCCAATAGTTCATTTTTGCTCTTGATTCCTTTGCCTTTGGGGATGTATCAAGAAAGAAATTGCTGCAGTGGAGGTCAAGGAGGTTGTTTCCTGCTTTCTCCTCTAGGGTTTTGATGGTTTCCTGTCTCGGGTCCTTTATCCAATTTGGGTTTATTTTTGTGTATGGTGTGAGACAGTGATCTAGTTTCATTTTTCTGCATGTTGCTCTCCAGTTCTCCCAGCATCATCTATTAAAGAGGCTGTCTTTTTTCCATTGGATACTCTTTCCCACTTTGTCAAAGATCAGTTGGCCATACAATTGTGGGTCCAATTCTGAGTTCTCAATTCTATTCCATTGGTCTATGTGTCTGCTTTTGTGCCAATACCATACTGTCTAGATGATGACACCTTTGTAGTAGAGGCTAAACTCTGGGATGGTGATGGCTCCTGTTTTGGTTTTCTTCTTCAGTATTCCTTTGGCTATTAGGAGTCCTTTGTAGTTCCATACAAATTTTAGGATAGTTTGTTTTAGCTTTGAGAAGAATGCTGGTGCAATTTTGATTGGGATTGCACTGAAGGTGTAGATTGCTTTGGGTAGTAATGATGTTTCAACAATATTTATTCTTCCTATCCATGAGCATGAATGTTTTTCCATTTCTTTGTGTCTTCTCAATTTCCTTCAAAGTTTTCTATAGTCTTCATCATACAGATTTCTTATATCTTTGGTTAGGTTTATTCGTAGGTATTTTATGGTTATTTGTGCAACTGTGAATGGGATCAGTTTCTTGATTTCACTTTCTGTTGCTTCCTTATTGGTGTATAAAGATGCAACCGATTTCTGTACATTGATTTTGTATCCTGCAACTTTGCTGAATTCATGGATCAGTTCTAGTAGGCTTCTGGTGGAGTCTGTCAGGTTTTCTATGTAGAGTATCATGTCGTCTGCAAAAAGTGAAAGTTTGACTTCTTCTTTGCCAATTCTGATGCCTTTGATTTCCTTTTGTTGTCTGATGGCTGATGCTAGGACTTCCAGCACTATGTTAAACAACAGTGGTGAGAGTGGACATCCCTATCGTGTTCCTGATCTCAGGGGAAAGCTCTCAGTTTTTCACTGTTGAGGATGGTGTTAGCTGAGGGCTTCTCATAGATGGTTTTTATGATGTTTAAGTAACTCCCTTCTATCCCGACTTTCTCGAGGGTCTTTATGAAGAAGGGATGCTGTATTTTGTCAAATGCTTTTTCTGCATCTATTGACAAGGTCATATGGTTTTTATCATTTCTTTTGTTAATGTGATGTATCACATTGTTTGATTTGCGAATATTGAACCATCCCTGTAACCCAAGAATGATCTTGGTGGATAGTTCTTTTTATGTGCTATTGGATTTGATTTCCAAGTATCTTGTTGAGGATTTTTGTATCCGTATTCATTAAGGATATTGGTCTGTACTTCCCTTTTTTTGCGGGGTCTGGCTTTGGAATCAAAGTGATGCTGGCTTTGTAAAATGAGTCTGGAAGTTTTCTTCCATATCTATGTTTTGGAATGGCTTGAGAAGAATGGGTATTAACTCTATTTTAAGTGTCTGGTAGAATTACTCAGGGAAGCCATCTGGCCCAGGGTTCTTATTTGTTGGGAGATTTTTGATAACTGATTCAATTTCTTCACTAGTTATGGGTCTGTTCAGATTTTCTATCTCTTCCTGTGTGAATTTTGGTAGTGTATGTGTGTGTTTAGGCATTTGTCAATTTCTTCTAAGTTGTCCTATTTGTTGGCATATAATTTTTCATAGTATTCCCCGATGACTGCTTGTATATCTAAGGTTGTAATAAATCCATTTTCATTCATGATTTTGTCTCTTTGGGTGCTCTCTCTTTTCTTTTTGAGAAGACTGGCTAGAGGTTTCTCAATTTTGTTTATATTTTCAAAAAACCAACTCTTGGTTTCATTGAACTGTTCAACTGTTTTTTTGGATTCTACATTGTTTATTTCTGCCCTGATTTTTATTATTTCTCTTCTTCTACTGGGTTTGGGGTGCTCTTGTTGCTCTCCTTCTAGTTTCTTTAGGTGTCCTGTTAGGTTTTGTGTTTGTGCTTTTTCTAGTTTCTTGAAATATGCCTGAAGTGCCATGTATTTTCCTCTTAGGACTGCCTTTGCCACATCCCAAAGAATTTGGATTGTTGTATTTTCATTTTCATTTTTTTTCCATATATTTTAAAATTTCTCCTCTAATTGCCTAATTGGCCCATTCCTTCCTTAGTAGGCATTGTTTAACCTCCATGTTTTTGGAGGTTTTCCAGACTTCTTCCTGTGATTGACTTCAAATTTCATAGCATTGTGATCTGAAAGTGTGCATGGTATGATCTCGATTCTTTTATATTTTTTGAGGGCTGCTTTATGACCCAGTATGTGATCTACCTTGGAGAATGTGCCATGCGCACTTGAGAAGATAGTGAATTCCATAGCCTCAGGATATAGAGATCTAAATATATCTATCAAATCCATCTGGCCCAATGTGTCATTCAAGTCCATTGTGTCTTTAGTGATTTTCTGACTAGTTGATCTATCCATTGCTGTTAGTGGAGTATTAAAGTCCCCTGCTATTAGCACATTCTTATCCATAAGATTGTTTCTGTTTGTGATTAATTGTTTTACATATTTAGGTGTTCCCATATTTGGTGCGTAGACATTTATAATTGTTAGCTCTTCCTGATGGATATACCCTGTAATTATATAATGCCCTTCTTCATTCCTTGTTACTGCCTTTAAAGTCCAGTTTGTCTGATATAAGTA
>NW_027527955.1:420119-523617 GCF_008692635.1 Crocuta crocuta
CTTCTTCTTTGCCAATTCTGATGCCTTTGATTTCCTTTTGTTGTCTGATGGCTGATGCTAGGACTTCCAGCACTATGTTAAACAACAGTGGTGAGAGTGGACATCCCTATCGTGTTCCTGATCTCAGGGGAAAGCTCTCAGTTTTTCACTGTTGAGGATGGTGTTAGCTGAGGGCTTCTCATAGATGGTTTTTATGATGTTTAAGTAACTCCCTTCTATCCCGACTTTCTCGAGGGTCTTTATGAAGAAGGGATGCTGTATTTTGTCAAATGCTTTTTCTGCATCTATTGACAAGGTCATATGGTTTTTATCATTTCTTTTGTTAATGTGATGTATCACATTGTTTGATTTGCGAATATTGAACCATCCCTGTAACCCAAGAATGATCTTGGTGGATAGTTCTTTTTATGTGCTATTGGATTTGATTTCCAAGTATCTTGTTGAGGATTTTTGCATCTGTATTCATTAAGGATATTGGTCTGTACTTCTCTTTTTTTGCGGGGTCTGGCTTTGGAATCAAAGTGATGCTGGCTTTGTAAAATGAGTCTGGAAGTTTTCTTCCATATCTATGTTTTGGAATGGCTTGAGAAGAATGGGTATTAACTCTATTTTAAGTGTCTGGTAGAATTACTCAGGGAAGCCATCTGGCCCAGGGTTCTTATTTGTTGGGAGATTTTTGATAACTGATTCAATTTCTTCACTAGTTATGGGTCTGTTCAGATTTTCTATCTCTTTCTGTATGAATTTTGGTAGTGTATGTGTGTGTTTAGGCATTTGTCAATTTCTTCTAAGTTGTCCTATTTGTTGGCATATAATTTTTCATAGTATTCCCCGATGACTGCTTGTATATCTAAGGTTGTAATAAATCCATTTTCATTCATGATTTTGTCTCTTTGGGTGCTCTCTCTTTTCTTTTTGAGAAGACTGGCTAGAGGTTTCTCAATTTTGTTTATATTTTCAAAAAACCAACTCTTGGTTTCATTGAACTGTTCAACTGTTTTTTTGGATTCTACATTGTTTATTTCTGCCCTGATTTTTATTATTTCTCTTCTTCTACTGGGTTTGGGGTGCTCTTGTTGCTCTCCTTCTAGTTTCTTTAGGTGTCCTGTTAGGTTTTGTGTTTGTGCTTTCTCTAGTTTCTTGAAATATGCCTGAAGTGCAATGTATTTTCCTCTTAGGACTGCCTTTGCCACATCCCAAAGAATTTGGATTGTTGTATTTTCATTTTCATTTTTTTTCCATATATTTTTAAATTTCTCCTCTAATTGCCTAATTGGCCCATTCCTTCCTTAGTAGGCATTGTTTAACCTCCATGTTTTTGGAGGTTTTCCAGACTTCTTCCTGTGATTGACTTCAAATTTCATAGCATTGTGATCTGAAAGTGTGCATGGTATGATCTCGATTCTTTTATATTTTTTGAGGGCTGCTTTATGACCCAGTATGTGATCTACCTTGGAGAATGTGCCATGCGCACTTGAGAAGATAGTGAATTCCATAGCCTCAGGATATAGAGATCTAAATATATCTATCAAATCCATCTGGCCCAATGTGTCATTCAAGTCCATTGTGTCTTTAGTGATTTTCTGACTAGTTGATCTATCCATTGCTGTTAGTGGAGTATTAAAGTCCCCTGCTATTAGCACATTCTTATCCATAAGATTGTTTCTGTTTGTGATTAATTGTTTTACATATTTAGGTGTTCCCATATTTGGTGCGTAGACATTTATAATTGTTAGCTCTTCCTGATGGATATACCCTGTAATTATATAATGCCCTTCTTCATTCCTTGTTACTGCCTTTAAAGTCCAGTTTGTCTGATATAAGTACAGCTACTCCAGCTTTCTTCTGACTTCCAGTAGCATGATAGATATTTCTCCATCCCCTTACATTCAATCTGAAAGTGTCCTCAGGTCTAAAATGAATCTCTTTTAGACAGTAAATAGATGGATTTTGTTCTTTTATCCATTCTGCTACCCTATGCCTTTTGATTGGAGCATTTAGTCCATTTACATTCAGTGTTATTATTGAAAAAGATGGGTTTAGAGTCATTGTGTTCTTGGTAGGATTCATGTTTGTGGTGGTGTCTCTAGTACCTTGTGTTCCTTGCAACATTTCCCTCATAGTGTCCCCCTCAGGATTTCTTGTAGGGCTGGTTTAGTGGTGATGAATTCTTTCAATTTTTGTTTATTTGGAAAGACTTTTATCTCTCCTTCTATTCTGAATGACAGGCTTGCTGGATAGAGGATTCTTGGCTGCATATTTTTTTTTGTTCATCACATTGAAGATTTCCTGCTATTCCTTTCTGGCCTGCCAAGTTTCAGTAGATAGGTCTGTCACCACTCTGATAGGTTTCCCTGTGTATGTTCGTGCCCTTTTATCCCTAGCTGCTTTCAGAATTCTCTCTTTGTCGTTATATTTTGCCAGTTTCATTATGATATGTCCTGCAGAGGATCAATTCAAATTACGTCTGAAGGGAGTTCTCTGTGCCCTTGGAATTCAATGTCTGTTTCCTTTCCCAGATTGGGGAAGTTCTCAGCTATAATTTGTTCAAGGACTCCTTCCGTGCCTTTCCCTCTTTCTTCCTCTTCTGGGATTCCTATGATACGGATATTGTTCTGTTTGATTGTATTACACAGTTCTCAAACTGTCCTTATGTGTTCCTGGATCCATTTATCTCTCTTTTTATAGGCTTCCTCTTTTTCTATAATTGTGTCTTCTAATTCATCTATTCTCCTCTCTGCCTCTTCAATCTGTGCATTAGACTACTCCATTTTATTATGCACCTCATTTATAGCACTTTTAAAATTCATCACACCTACTTTTAAGCTCCATAGTCTTTGTAGCAATAGCTTCTCTGATGTCTTCCATGCTTTTTTTCAAGCCCAGTGATTAACTTTATGACTCTTGTTCTAAATTCTTGTTCAGTTATGTTGCTTATATCTGTTCTAAGCAGCTCTTTAGCTATCATTTTTTCCTGGAATTTCTTTAGAGGAGAGCTCTACCATTTCATCATTTTGGCTAGCTTTCTCTCTCTTGTTAGTTTTAAAAGCTTGTTATGCACTTTGGTCCTGTGAGTATTGTTATATTAAAGAAGGCTCATTGACTGTCTAGGGCCTCTCCATTCAGGAAGTGTTCTTTTAATGTTGTCTCTTCGTCTCTCTTTTTGTTTGTTTATTTTATTTCCCTCCTCATAGTGGTATTTGGGACTCTCCACCATGTGTACTTTGGCTTGTTTCTTGATGTAGCCCTGGAAAAGAAAAAAAACAGATAAACATACAGGGAACAAAGGCACGCAAACTCTCAGACAAATTCAACAAATGAGCAAACTGAAAGGGAAAAAGAAAAAGAAAGTAAGAAAAAGAAGAAGAAAAAAAAAAGAAAAGGAAGATAAAAGAAAAGAAAAAAAAAACCCAAAAGACAAAGGACAGTCTAAAGGCATAAAACCAGAATTCCCAGCTACAAATAGAGAGCAGGGTGTATACAGTGCTGATGGAAGAGCATATATACAGAGAGAAATGTCATGGCGGAGGAAAGCAAAATTGGACAATGACCAGGAGAGAGGCTAAGAGGTAATTCAGAGAAAGAATGAGGAGAATATGGAAGGAGGAAAGGACAAAAAAAAAGAAGATAATGTTACTCAGAGAAACTATATAGTCTGATAGCCCAGAGAGAGAGAGATAGAAAAGTAGCAGTGTAGGTGTAGAATATATATCTAGAGAATGGATTAAATGTGAGTGCCCAGTCCAGCAGAGGGGAGGTATACAAAAGAGACAAGGGGGAAATATATCTGAATAGAGAGAATTGATCTAGAATTAATCACAGCAGTGCATCCATGTTGGTCTTGCCCTGGGCTCTGGTTAAAAAAAGAAAGTTCTCTAGCAGCAATGGGCGTGATTTTGTGTAGGCAGGTCTTAGCCTCCACTGGGGTTTCTCTGGCCACTCCTTGAGGTCCCACCTTGGTGGTTGTGGGGAGTAAAATGGTGGCACCCCAGTTCCCTCTGGAACCAAGCACCGCAAATCACTCCCTTGGGTCCGATCTCCCTGTGTCTCAGGTGCAGTCAAGGTGGGCTGTGTTCTATGTCCCAAGCCCCGCCTCGTTTCCAGGTCCCAGTCTATGTGCTTAATTGATACCGCCTGAAACACAGTCCTGCAGGTCAGCTGTGGCATAGTTTCAGGTAGGCTGCTTCCCAGCAGCCGGGGATCGAGCCAGGAGAGCAGCGGCGCAGTTTCTGGCCAGGCCACTTCCCCAACGCTGGGGATTGAGCCAGGAGAGCGGCAGAGCAGTTTCTCCTGGCACCGCCTGTTACTGGGGCACCCAGTTCAAAGTCAGCACACCAGCCAGAACTAAGATCACTCTCCATTCTGAGCTGAAGTTTTTCTCTTCTCAGGGACAGTTCTATGAGCAGTTTCAGCCACTCTTGCTTTTCCCCTTGACTCACCGCGGCTCCCCACGGAGGGGATTCCCTCCCTTCCCTCTTGTCTCTGGGTCCTGGCCCATTTTTATCTTCCCCAGTTCGCACTCACGCACCTGTAAGATTGTCTTCCCAGGGTACTCTGTCTCTTTTCTTCCGAAACTCCTGTGGTTCAGTGTCCTATGGCTTCAGGCCTTCTCTGTTTGAGAGATGGGAGCAATGACATGCATGAAGCTCCCAACTTCTCTTCCATCTTGCCTCCCCCTCTGAGTATTTTGAGACTTTAGAGAGTAACCTTTTAAAAACATAGATCAGATCATCTTAGTTCTCTGCTCAACCCCGCAGCAGCACCCCATTGCACTCAGAGTAAATACCAAGGTCTTCAAAGGTATACAAACACCTACACAAACTCTCCATAGTCGCCTCACCGACCTCCCCCTCCAACCGTCTGCTTCTTACTCACACCGCTCCAACACAGTTACCTCCTTATTGTTCTTTGCCTGCACCAGCATGTACACAATTAGGAGCCTTGCACCAGCTGCCCTCTCTGCCCCGGGCATCCTTCTGGCTAACTCTACTCACCTTCACTATCTGCCCAATTCCCTCCGTTTTCACTGAAGCCTCATCCTGACCAACAGCAGTCCACATCTTCCCCAACACTCCTGGTCCTTTTCACCCTACTTCACCTTTTCATTTCTCATAGTACGGATCACCGTCTAACAAGCCGTATGTAGTAGACAGTGAGCAGCACAGCCCAGACCCCTCCAGCAGGACTGAAAAGTTTTTCTCCCAGCTTCTTGGAGTATGGCCTGACGATAGCCTCTCCGGAAACTGCATTTGCTGATAAGAGCTGCCTGGGCCAAAGTGATGCACATTGCATTCAGCAACTGGTCTAAGTGGCCATATAACAGCCTGAGTCCTCTTGCCCAACTTGGGACACTCTGAAGGATAACTGCAGCTTTAGAGCTCCCCACAGGCAGGGTGAGGCTTTGCTGTATCTACTTCACAGCTGAAATTATCCGTGGGCCTATTCCTGCTGCCTCCCTTCCCCACAGGATCGATCCTGAGAGCACACATTTCCAATGCACTTATCTTTGTTTCAATCTGCAACGCCCTGTTTTACTTGCTAGTTATGCTTATTACCATATCCCAAGTCTTTTTTTTTTAATTTTAAAATGTTTTATTTCTGAGAGAGAGAGAGAGACAGTGTGAGCAGTGAATGGTCAGAGAGAGAGGGTACACAGAATCTGAAGCAGGCTCCAGGCTCTGAGCTAGCCATCAGCACAGAGCCTGATGCAGGGCTCGAACCCACAAACCATGTGATCATGACCTGAGCCGAAGTCAGACGCTTAATTGACTGAGCTACCCAGGTGCCCCAGCCATATCCCAAGTCTTAACAGTGCCTGGCACACACTGAACACTCAAATATTTGTCAAATGAATGCTGAAATAGATAATTTCATCTGGCCAAGAAAATTCTGATACCATGGGGCGCCTGGGTGGCTCAGTCGGTTAAGCGTCTGACTTCAGCTCAAGTCATGATCTCACAATTGGTGGGTTCGAGCCCCGCCAACTCTGTGATGACAGCCAGCTCAGACCCTGGAGCCTGTCTTCGGATTCTGTGACTCCTTCTCTCTCTCTGACCCTCCCCTGCTCACGCTGTCTCTATCTCTCTCTCAAAAATAAATAAAAAAACATAAGAAAAGAAAATTCTGATATCTTAAAAAATAGAAATCTCCTTTAGTTTTGTAGAAATAAAATTTTATTCACTGAAATAAGTTGCTAACTGAAACAACAGAAATAGGAATATATATAGACTTCTAGACCTTCCTTTTAGTTCAATTTATAGAAAGGAAAATACATCTTTTTTGTTAATCTAATCTGTTGATACTAGCAGCTTTCTTCTTTCAAAGAGATCCCACACATCTATTTTCCTACATATATAAAAAAAAGTTGCTAAAACGTTATTACATATGTCTTTTACTTGGAGCATCATGTTAACAGTTTTATCCTTTATAATCTTTAAAATTATCAGCACGATCTATAAGTTTCTTCACATACTCTGAAAATATTTCCTATTTGTACTCATGTCCCAGTTATACAATTTCTTTGAATTTTTTTCTTTTCCTCTTACCAGTCCTCTTAAAATATTGGCATGAAATTTGACACAGTACTGCAATTAGAGGTGAGTAATACTGAAAATATGCTCCTGTTAACAAAAGGTTAATATAATTCTTAATTTAAGACACATATTAGGACTTAAATTTTGATTTTCACTAACAGTACATTCATGAAGGATGACTTTGTATTAGACCACCTTCTCACTGAGAAGAGCTAGAAAAAGATCTTGGCCTTTTGAATGTTTAAAGAAATATATATATACATATATACATGTAAATTATTATATATTGATATGTTATACAATTATGATTAATGTATATTAGTCATCAGGATATACATTCTTTTATACACTGTATATATTCTACATTGTATACAAATTCTGCTATATATGCATATAAATTATTATATAATAATATGTTATATGAGTAACATATATTAGTTAATGTATATATATTCTACTATGCTACTATATAGAATCTACATTGTATATATATTCTAATATCTATTTTTTTTTCAGGAGGCTAAGATCCTGGAAAGAATGGAGCCCCCAGAAAAAATGGAAAGACCTCATACTCAACAGGAGAGCCTCATACTCAACCACTTTTCTCACAAGCCTCTTGCAAATCACAACTTGCATGAAACTGAGAGACTGAGCTCAGCAGAAGGCAACAGTTTGGCAGCTGGGGAACAGAACAGAACTTTCAGCAATCATATGGTGCCTCTTCTAAAATCTGTATTTAGGGCAACCACAGCTGTTGAGTCTGAGGGGGCTAAGATCCAAAGAGAATGAAAAATGTTAAGGTGAATTTAATTGCCTGAAATATATTCCCTATAAATTCATGGGGTCCAGAGGTTGAAAAACTAGAAAAAGACAGTGGGAAAATAAACAAGGCTTTGGTACTCTGGCAGCACTGAGAAATTAAAAATTAGGTATTGGAAGCCACCAGGAAGGGGGAGCCTTTCTGAGACTCCAGAGCGGCTATTTCACAGAAAAGGGCAAATCTGGAAAGGAAAACTCCTTTCAACACTTAACTGTAGCTTTACATCAGCTCAGCAGAGTAGTCTACCATAACTAAGTGCCTGTCAGAAACAAAACTCTGAAGAATATAACAGCATGCAAAGCCTCAGATTACTTTGATGATACTTTAGGATCAACTTTCTTTACATTTAATAAATTAGCATGCATGCCAGAAGACAGAAATAAAGCAGTAAAATCTAAAAGAAAAAAAAAAGGACAACAGAGTAGACCCAAAGGTAATCAGGATACTAAAACACTATTAATGTGACTTGAAATATAACTGTGAAGGATATGTTCAAGAAAATTGATAACAAGATGAAAATTTTATTCAGAGAATAGAAATAGTTAATAAAAATCGGTGGCAAATTCTAGACCTGAAACAGTCAAAAAACTAATTTAGAAGCAGATTGGACAGAGCAGAAAAGAGGCAGAGATCATTGGAATATATCCAAACCCAAGCATGGTAAGGCAAGAATAGAACCTAAAAGGTAAATGGGACATAGTAAAAAAATGGAACATAAATCAAAGTCCCAAAAATATAGGATAAAGAGAACAGGAGAAGAGGCAATGTTCAAAAGCATTATGATTTAGAATTTTACAAAAGTGATAAAGGATATCAAGTGATCTAGTGAAGAATCTCACTGAATCATAAGCAGGAAAAAAATCAAATAAATGCGTATCTATCTGTCAAAAATTTTAAATATACCTTCCCTTTTATTCAGCAATTTCACTTCTCAGAAGTATCCCACAGATATAATTTCACTTTAGAGACAGTATGTGAAGGAAGATATCCATTGCTACATTGTTATTTTTTTAATGTTTATTTTTTTTTATTTTGAGAGAGAGAGAAGGGAGCAGAGGAGGTACAGAGAGAGGGAGAGAGAGAGAGAATCCCAGTGAGGCTGCACACTGTCAGCACAGAGCCTGATACAGGGCTCAAATCAATGTACAGTGAAATCATGACCTGAGCTGAAACCAAGAGTCAGACACTTAAACAACTGAACCACCCAAGTGCCCCACTACATTATTAAATTTAAAATAATCTGTCCAACAGCATTTCTCAAAGAACTAGAACAAAGAATTCTAAAAGCACAGAAGACCCCAAATAGCCAAAGCAATCTTAAAAAAGAAGAACAAAGCTGGACGTATCACAATTCCAGATTTCAAACTGTACTACAAAGCTATAGTAATCAAAACAGTGTGATACTGGCACAAAAATAGACATATAGATCAACTGAACATAAAAGATAACCCAGAAATAAACCCATGCTTATGTTGTCAATTAATCAATGACAAAAGAAGTAAGAATATATAATGGAAAAAAGACAGTCTCTTCAATAGTCTGTTGGGAAAACTAAACAGCTACATGCAAAAGAATGAAACTGGACCACTTTTTTACGGCATGCACAAAATTAAACTCAAAATGGACTAAAGACCTAAATGTGAGACCTGAAATAATTAAGCTCCTCAAGAAAACATTGGCAGTAATTTCCTTGACAAAGGCCTCACTACCATATTTATGGATATGTCTCCTCAGGCAAGGGAAACAAAAAAATAAACTAATTGGGATCACACCAAAATAAAATGCTTTTGCATAGTCAAGGAAACCATCAACAAAATGAAAAGACAACTAAATCATCATCATCATCATCACCATCATCATCATTTGGTGAAAAAATGGACAGAGGACCTGATTAGAAACACTTCCAAAGAAGACATACAGATGCTCCAAAGGCACATAAAAAGATGCTCAACGTCACTAATCACCAGGGAAATGCAAATGAGATATCACTTTATACCTGCCAGAATGACTAGTATCAAAAAGACAAGAAAAAACTTGGTGATGATATGGAGAGAAAGAGACCCTCATGCATGGATGGTGGCAATGTAATCTGGTGCAGCTACCATGGAAAACAGTATGGAAGTAATACCATGTGATCCAGTAATTCCACTACTGGGTATTCTCAAAGAAAATGAAAACACTAATTTGAAAGGATATGTGTTTATCAAAGCATTATTTACAATAGCCAAGATATGGAAGCAAATCAACTGCCCATTGACAGATGAATGGATAAGGAATATGTGGTATGTATGTGCATATGTATATCTACACACACACACACACACACACAGTTGAATAGGACTCAGCCACAAAAAAGAATGAGATCATGCCATTAGCAACAACACAGATGGACCTAAAGGGAATCACGCTGAGAGAAGTATGCCAGATAGAAACAATACCCTATGATTTCACTTATATGTGGGATCTAAAACACAAGTGAGCAAAAAAATGAAAAGCAGAAACAGACCCATAGATACAAAGAACAAACTGATGGTTGACAGAGGAGAAGCAGGGCAAGAAGGTGGGCAAAATGGGTGAAGGGGAGTGGGAGGTACAGGCTTACAGTTATGAAATAAACAATTCATGGGAGTGAAAGCTATAGGGAATAGAGTCAATGGGGTTTTAATCCTATTGTATTGTGACTGATGGTAGCAACACTTGTGGTGTAGCATAACATATAGGCTTGTTGCATCACTATGTTGCACACTTGAAACTAGTGTAATATTGTATGTGAACTATATTTCAATTTAAAAAAAATTGGGGCACCTGGGTGTCTCAGTTGGTTAAGCGTCCAACTTTGGCTCAGGTCATGGTCTCACTGCTGGTGAGTTCAAGCCCTGTGTCCGGCTCTGTGCTGACAGCTCAGAGCCTGGAGTCTGCTTCCAATTCTGTGTCTCCCTCTCTCTCTGCCCCTCTCCCACTCACACTCTCTTTCACTCAAAAATAAATAAGCATTAAATTTTTTTAAAATAATCTGAATGACAACTGTAGATAGCAGTAGAAGATATGATATAGCCTCTCTCTCCTCCATCTTCTCCAATCACACTAAATCTGTTCATACTTCTCTCAAACAATGTCTAAATGTCTCTATTGGAAAATAAGTCTTCTGTTCCTTTACGGACTCTCTCTTTTTTTTTTTAAATTTATTTATTTCTAGGAGAGAGAGAGAGAGCGCGTGAGCAGGGGAGGGTCAGAGAGAGAGGGAGACACAGACTCCGAAACAGGCTCCAGGCTCTGAGCTGGCAGTCAGCACAGAGCCCAACGCGGGGCTCGAACCCAAGAACTGTGAGATCATGACCTAAGCGAAAGTCGGACGCTTAACCGACTAAGTCACCCAAGCGCCCCCTTTACGGATTCTCTTTATCATCCCTTTTAGTGAATGACCCACCTATATTGGACCACCCTTCCAATTCTAGATTTTGAGGAAATACCACACATTATGTGACATACATCTGGTTTCCTGAATGGCTGATGATATAACCTAGAAGCACAGAGATAAGTTGAAGGTGAAGTTTGACTAATGGTAAATGGGTGACAGGAGGAAGATAGGCAGATAATGTCCCCTTCTTTTTTCTACTGTGGACTACGTTGAGGCATGGTTCCTCCTTGAAACCTTTATGGAGAAGTCCCCTGTATCAATGAACTAAGCACCCAGCTGTGTATCTACTTTGCTTATCTTGAAGCAGTAGGTAGCATGACAAATATCACATCACATTATGATTCCTACACCCTGCCTAGCCTCAATTTCATCCTCCCTCACTCTCATTTCCCTGGATCTGTACCTCTCAAATAATGTGTTAGTCCTTAATTCTTTCACCCAACTCTACAACCTAGAGAATCTCAGCTAAGGCAATATTAGTTTTTAATTACATACATAAAATGTTATGAAGTCTAATAAATGAAATAATTCTGTATGTTCTGAAGTGGAATTCATCTATCAATCTATCCATAAATAGATAATCAGATAGATGATATAAAGAAAGACAGAGGCAATCACGGTGAAGAACAGTATATCTCTTGGCAAAAATATATAAATTTCTTGTATGATTGAAATATCTTTTGAAGGACACACAAATAATAAATCACAATTATTTCCTCCTAGGTAGGTAATTGGGTAGTAGGGTCATTTTTAAATTTTGTAGCTATATTTGTATTACTCATTCATTAAATTTATGTCTAAAAAATAAATGAATAGTTATCATAAAAAGAAATTTCAAATAAATAAGCAAGCCAGCCAGCCAGCCAAAGCATTTTTATGTTTATACCACAAGAATTTAAGATTCCCCACTTAACAACTGATAAATAAGTGAGAAAGAGGTAAGCAGAACCTGATGCTAGGTCTTGAAAATCATGTTGAGGTTGCTGAAATTTACTCTATGTGCATTGTGTGACTTCACATTGAGAAGAGAATTTTCACTTTGACCGGTAAAGAATGAATCAGATCAGGAAAATGTGGAGGGGAATCAATTAGAGGTTGTTGCAATAACCCAGGTTTGCATTAGGCTCTGACAATAGAAGATATGACAGATAAACTGGTGAGTTTAAATTTTATGTTTTATGTCATTCTGTGAGCAAGTATGTGACTGTCAAAAATAGCAAATTATCTGGATCATATATCATACTTTTTGGCAAAATCATATCTCTATGTTCCTAACAATCATTTTATCTCATTACAGACAAGCAGTCATATTTCACAAAGCAGTTTTCCCCTTTCAGCTTATTTTAATCTGTGTTGCTGATTATTATGATAATTAGTGTCCCAGAATCACCTTACATTTACACTATAATTTGAAAAACTAAATGCTCTCATATTTGTCCAAGAAATATGTAAATAATCTGATTCTATGGACTGCTGCTTATCTCCTAGGAAACCACCATAGTAAAGGGAAATATTGAGGTAAATGCTATCTTAGAAGGTTAAAATACTCCAGTCAGAGACACTGAAATAAGATAAAACAATATTTTCATAAATCAATACTCTTCATACTCAGAGCTTCTTGAGGATATAATGCCTGTTATGGCTTGCTTGCCTTTGAAATTAAATATCTTGTTTTTCATTTTCCCCATTCTTTGGGTTCTACCTGTATAGTCTCTTGGTTCTCAAAAGAAGAAAAGCTTTTCTTTCTCAAAAGAATTAAAAGTTCTTAGAAGAAAACCTTTGAAAGCCATATTTGCCTTCATTTAAAAAAAGGCAGAGGCTAACATATACTGAAGACAAACAACCCCTAGTGATGTGACCACATGACAGAGGAATATGTTGAAGTATCTCCTCACAGTATTTTTAAATGTTTTAAGAAGAAATATACTTGCTTTTCCCGTTGTATTACTAAGATTAGGCTAAGAAGTATCTCCACATTTACATGAAGCTGAACAGGCAGTTCTACCTCTATCAAATTGTAGACAATGGCCTTAGTCAGAAACACAACAAAGAGAACTGACAGAAAACTAAGAAACAAAATATGTTGACTTATTTCTATCAGATTAACAGAGGATCATAATTTATTTCTAATTTGGTAGGGGTTTTTTGGGTAAATGTTTTGTGTGTGCTTTTCTTCTGAAAGATAAAAATGACATTTTCTTTGTCTTTTAGAATTCATATTAGCTACTATAACAAATAAATCTCAAAATATCTTTTGGCCTAATGTGGAAGAAGTTCACTTATGACAGTTTCCAAAATGAAACATTATTCTTCTCCAAGCATTGATTTAGGGACCTGGGATCACTTTATTTACTTTTGTGCTCATATTAACACATGGATTCCAAGATTTCTGTGCTTATTTGCATCAAAGAGGTGATGGGGAAAAGAACATAGAGGAATATATATCTATACATACACACACATATATATCTATACATATATATTCATGTATATAGGTATACACACACACTTTATATGTCACATTTTCTTTAGCCATTTATCTATTGATGAACACTTAGGTTGTTTCCATTTTTTTGGCTATTGTGATAACGCTTGAATAAATATGTGGATGCAGATATCTCTTAGAGATAGTGATTTCATTTCCTTTAAATTATACATCTAGAAGTGGCATTGATGGATCATATGGTAATTCAACTTTCAATTTTTTAAAGGAAACTTTACACTGTTTTCCCTAGTGGCTATACCAATTTACATTCCCATCAATAGTGCATTAAGATTCCCTTTCCTGCACTTCCTCACCAACCCTTGTTGCATCATGTCTTTTTTTTTTTTTATGACACCCATTCTACAGGTGTAAGGTGATAGACCTTTGTGTGTTTTTAAAAAATGCTTATTTATTTATTTTGAGAGAGAGAGAGGGAGAGCAGGCGTGAGCAGGGGAGGGACAGAGAGAAAGGGAGATAGAGAATCCCAAGTAGGCTCCATGCTGTCAGTACAGAGGCCGACGTGGAGCTCAAGAACTGTGAGATCATGACCTGAGCCAAAATCAAGAGTTGGATGCTTAACTGACTGAGCCATCCAGGTACCCCTCTTTGTGGTTTTGATTAACATTTTCTGATGATTAGTGATGTTGAGTAATTTTTCATGTACTTGTTTGGCCATACACATGCCTTCTTTGGAAAAATGTCTCTTCAAGTCACCTGGTCTTTTTGATTAAATTATGTGGGTGGGTTTTGTTTGCTTGTTTATTTTGCAATTCAGTTATATGAGTTCCTTACATATTTTGGATATTAATTCCTTATCATATGTATGGCTTATAAATATGCTCTTCCATTTTTTAGGCTCCTCATTATTCTGTTGGGTTGTTTCTTTTTCTGTGCAGAAACATTTCTATTTGATGTAGTCTCACTTGTTTATTTTTGCTTTAGTTGTTTGTATTTTTGGTGTTATATACCCCCAAAACAATTGTTGCCAAGACCCAGAAAAGGAGATTTTTTCCTTATATTTTCTTCTAGGAGTTCTAAGGTTTCAGGTCTTACATTTAAGTCTAATTCATTTCAAGTTAGTTTTTATGAATGGTGTAAGATAGGGATCCAATCTCATGTGAATACCCAATTTTCCCAAGATTTATTGAAAAGAAATTTTTTTTCCCATTGAGTATTCTCGGCTCCCTCGTGAAATGTTAGTTGACAATACAAACATGGATTTATTTCTGGACTCTTTATTCCAGAAGAATAATTTGGACTATATGTCTATTTTCATGTCAATATTATAATGTTTTGATTACTACAGCTTTTTAATATAGTTTGAAATCAGGAAGTATGATGTCTCTACCTTTGTTCTTTTTCAAGATTCCTTTGGTCATTCAGGATTGTGGTTCCATATAAATTTTGGGATTGTTTTTTCTATTTCTGTAAAAAATGCCATGAGAATTTTGATAGAGATGGCATTAAGTCAATAGACCGATATCATGATAGCATGGGTATTTTAACAATATTAATTCTTTGAATTCATGAATACAAGCTATCTTTCTAATTATTTGTGTTGTCTTCAATTGCCTTTATCAATGTTTTATAGTCTTCAGTGTCTAGATCTTTCACTAGCTTGATTAAATTTACTCCTAAGTATTTTATTGTTTTTGAAACTATTGCACATGGGATTATTTTCTTTATTTTTTCATTAAGGTATTTCATTGTTAGTGTATAGAAATGCAACTGATTTATGTATGTTGAATTTGTATCCTGCAACTTTAATGAATTCATTTATTAGTTATAACAGCTTCTGGTGCAGTCTTTAGGGTTTTCTATATAAAGATCATGTCATCTTCAAACAAAGATGATTTGACATCTTTCTTACCAATTTAGATGCTTTTTACTATTTTTTTTTCTTGGCTATTTGCTTTGTTTAGGGATTCCAGTAATATTCTGAATAGGAGTGGTGAAAGTAGGAAAACTTGTCTTGCTCCTGGTTTTATTAGAGGGGAAATGCTTTCCGCTATTCACTGGAATGAATATGATGTTAGCTATGGGTTTGTCAAATGCAGTTTTTACCATGTTGAGATATGTTCCCTCAATAAACAATTTGATAGTTTTTACCATGAAAGTATGCTAAACTTTGTCAAATGCTTTTTCTCCCTCTTTTGAGATGATCATATAATTTTAGTCCTTTATTCTATTAATGCAATGTATCATGTTTATTGATTTGAATATGTTGAAATATCCTTGCTTCCCAGGGATAAATCTCACTTGGTCTTGGTGAATGACTTTTTTTAATGTGCTGCTGAATTGTTTGTATTTTGTTGGGAAGTTTTATATCTATATTTATCTGAAATATTTGGTTGTAGGTTCTTTGTTTGAGTGTCCTCATCTAGCTTTGGTATCAGGGTATTCTGCCTCACAAAATATGCTTGAGAGTAGTCCCTTCTCTTAAATTTCTTGGAAGAGTTTGAAAAGGATTGGCATTAATTCTTCTTTAAATGTTTACTAGAATTCACCAGTGAAACCATGTAGTTCTGGGCTTTTCTTTGTTGGGAGGTTTAGTCATAAGTGGTTTGTTTGGAATTTCTTTTTCTTCATGAATTAGTCTTGCTAAATTGTATATTTATAGGAATTTACCCACTTCTTCTAGGTTATTCAATTTATTGGCATATAAGGGCCCATAATGATCTCTGATGATACTATGTATTCCTGTGAAGTTTGTTGTAATACCTCTTCTTTCATTTATAATTTTGAGTTCTTTTTGTTTTGTTTGTGGTTAGTCTAGCTAAAGTTTATTAATTTCATTTGTCTTTTCAAAAAACCAACTTTAGTTTTTTTCTATTGTCTTTCTAGTCTCTGTTTCTTCTGTAGTTTTTATTATTTCCCTTCTCTTGCTAACTTGGGATCAGTCTGTTCTTTTTCAAGTTCCATTAGATGTAAATGTATGCTATTTATTTGAGATCTTTTTTTCATAATGTTGGCATTTATCACTAACACTTCTCTCTTAGAACTAATTTTGCTGTATCCCATTAATTTTTCATATGTTATTTTCATTTTTGTCTCAAAATATTTTTTTACTTTCTTTTGAGTTTTACCCATTGGTATGTCCAGGAGTGTGTTTAATTTCCACAGATTTGTCAATATTTCCATTTTCCTCCTGTAATATCCAGTTTCATATCATTGTGGCTAGATGATTTCAATCTTTATAAATTTGCATAGGCTTGCACTGTGTCCCTATATATGACACATCCTAGAGAATGATCAATGTGTGCTTGAGAAGAATGCATATTCTTATACTGTTAGATGGAATGTTCTGTATATGTCTGTTAGGTTCATTTGGCCTATAGTGTTATCCAGGTCCATTGTTTTCTTGTTAATTTTCTCTCTGGTTGACCTATCCAATGTTAAAAGTGGAATACTGAAATGCCCTATTATTATCTATTGCAGTCTATTTCTCTTTCAGTTCCATCTATATTTGTTTTAAATATGTATTTCAATATTGGGTGCATATATATTTATAATCATTATAGCTTCTTCGTTAATCTACCCTTTTATCACTGTGTAGTGTCTGTCTCTTGTGACAGATAATGACTAAAAGTCTGCTTTATCTAATATAACTATGGCTACTTCTGCTCTCTTTTGGTTATTATGAGCATGGGATATCTTTCTTCATCCCTATACTTTCAATCCAACACAGGTGTGTCCTGTGCTCAGTACGTCATGCGATCTTGTTTTACTATCCATTCAATCATTTTGTGACTTTTGATTAGAGAACTTAGTCCACTTGCATTTAAAATAATTATTTATTGGTAAGGACTTACTACTGCCATTTAGTTAATTGTTTTCTATTTTTTTGTTTCATTTTATTTTGTTTAGTTCCTTTGCTTCTTTCTCTCCTCTTACTATTTTCCCTTGAGGTTTATTTTTAAAGTAATGTGCTTTCATTGCTTTCTCCTCATCTTTCTTTTGTATAACTACTGTAGGTTTTTTCTTTGCAGTTACCATGTATTTCTATAAAACATCTTGTAAATATGTCTATTTTAAGCTGATAACAGCTTACCTTCAATCACATATAAAAACTTGACACTTTTACTTTTCTCTCCACATTTTATACTATTACGTCACACTTTACATTTTATTGTGCATCATTTATAAATTATTTTAGCTATAGTTATTTTATTTTATCTTTTTAACTTTTATACTAGAGATAAACGTGACTTACATACCACCATTATGGTATTAGAGTATTCTAAATTTGGCTATATATTTTTCTTTCAGTGATGAGTTTTATACTTTTGCATATCTTCATGTTGCTATCTACTGTTCCTTCATTTAAACTTGAAGAACAACTCTTAGCAATTTTTTTTTTTGTAAGGCAGGTATTATGGTGATGAATTCCTTTAGCTTTTGTTTATCTGGGCATATCTTTATTTTTCCCCTTTTTTCTGATGGGCAGTTTTGCTGGGCATAGTAATTTTGATGGCAGTTTTTTGTCCTTTAGCAGGATGAATACCATTCCCTACTGTCCTGAAAGTTTTCTGCAGAGTAATCTGTTAGCCTTGGTGGTGGGGGCTTCCTTTGTATATGGTGAGTAATTTTTCTCTTGCTGCCTTCAAAACTCTCTCCTTGTGTTTGACTTTTATTTATTTTTATTATAATATGCTTCAGAGTAATCTTCTTTGGGGGTTGATCTAGGGTCCTTTGAGTTTCCTATACTTGGATATTTCTCTACCAAGATTTGGTAAGTTTTCAGCGATTATATCTTTCAATAATCTTTCTTTTCCTTTCTCTCTATTTTCCTTCTGATATCTCATTATGGGGAAGTTTATTCATTTGATAACTCATAATTCACATAAGCTTTCTTCATTATTTTTTCATTCTCTTTTCTTTTTGTCCCCTAACTGGAAAATTTCAAATGTTGTCTTTGAGTTCACTGATTCTTTCTCTTCATGATCAAGTCTGTTGTTGAAACTCTACTGAATTTTTCAGTTCTATCATTGTATCTATCAGCTCTAGGATTTCTGTTTGATTCATTTTTATGGTTTCTATTTCTTTATTAAATTCATTTTGTTCATGAATTGATTTTCTATTTTGTTTAGTTGTCTATCTCTATTCTCTTGTATTTCATTTAGCTTCTTTAAGATGATTATTTTGAATTCTTTTTTGGGCAAAGAGTAAATCTCCATTTCTTTGAAGTTGGTTACACATGCTTTATTGGTTTCCTTTGGTGGTGTCATATTTTTCTTATTCTTCATGATTCATATAGCCTTGTGCTGGTGTCTGTGCATTTGAGAGAAAACTCCTCTTCAATCTTTACAGACTGGTTTCAGTAAATGCATTTTTCCTGTTTGTTCCCAGGGTTATGGGATTACCTATGGAATTTCAGTTATGCTGGGTTGGATCTGGTTATGAGGCTGTTACTGGGTCTGCAGTACAGTCTGTAGCTAGCAGGTTTGTTATTAGGGGCTCAGATGGGCATGGACCCTGTCCGGTCTCTGGGTGGATGGACTGCCTCCAGGAGCTTGCTTAGTGGGGTGGTACTGTGACAAGGGTCCATCTCGGGATCCATAGCTGGATTCAGACAGCCTATTATCAGATGCATGGCAGGTGTGGCTCCTGCCACATCACTGGAAGGACAGTTACGTAGTAACCAAGTTGCCTAGCAGCCAGATGGATCCTTGGGTGGGCAGGACTGATCCTGGACCATGGCTGAGAAAGGCCAGAATCAAGTACCAAATCAGTTTCAGGTTTCCAATCAATCTTTAAGATTGAGGTTTGTAGATCTGACTGGACACACATCTGGGCCTGTCTCCCACCTGGTATCTGGTTGGGATAGACTGGTCCCTGACCATTAATAGAGGGTCTAGAGCACTTTTAAGATCTCCTGAAGCACAGATATGAATGTCTCCTGTCTTGTGACTAATAAACATGGATGTAAAAATTCTCAACAAGTTACCAGCAAATCAAATCTAGTAATACATTAAAAGAATTACTGACCACGATCAAGTAGGATGTATTCCTGGGCTGTAGGGGTGGTTCAATATCTGCAAATCAATCAATGTGATATATCGCATTAATAAAAGGATAAGAACCACATGCTCCCTTCAATAGATGCAGAAAAAGCATTTGACAAAATATAGCATCTTGATAAAAACCCTCAAGAAAGCAGGGACATAAGGAACATAAAGGCCAAATATGAAAGCCCCACAGCTAATATCATCCTCAATAGGTAAAAACTGAGGGCTTTCCCCCTAAGGTCAGGAACATGACAGGGATGTCTATATGTCCATTGTCATCATTGTTGTTTAACTTAGTGTTGGAAGTCCTAGCCTCAACAATCAGACAATAAAAAGAAACAAAAGATATCTAAATTGGCAAAGAAGAAGTCAAACTTTAGCTCTTCACAGATAATATGATACTCTACATGTAAAGCCTGAAAGACTCCACCAAAAAACTGCTAGAGCTGATCCATTAATTTGGCAAATTATTGTAGGATATAAAATCAATGTACAGTAATTGGCTGCATTCCTATACACCAATAATGAAGCAGCAGAAAGAGATATCAAAGAATCAGTCCCATTTACAACTGCACTAAACCCACAAAATACCTAGGAATAAATGTAACAAAGAGGTAAAACATCAGTATGCTGAAAACTATAGAAAGCTTATGAAAGAAACTGAAAAGACACAAAGAAATGGAAAAACATTTCATGCCTATGGAATAGAACAAATATAGTTAAAATGTCAATATTGCCCAAAACAATCTACACATTCAGAGCAATCCCTATCAAAATAACACAAGCTTCTTCACAGAGCTAGAACAAGCAATCCTAAACTTTGTACGGAACCACAAAGGACTCTGATTAGCCAGAGTCATGTTAAAAAAGAAAACCAAAGCTGGAGGCATCAAACTCCTGGATTTTAATCTGTATTACAAAGCTATAATCATCAAAACAGTATGGTATTGGCACAAAAACAGATATGCAGATCAATGGAATAGAGAATCCAGAAATGGACCCACAAATATATGGCCAATTAATCTTCAACAAAGCAGGAAAGAATACCCACTGGAAAAAAGACAGTCTCTTTAGCACATTGTCCTGGGAGACCTGGACAATAACATGCAGAAGAATGAAACTGGACCACTTTCTTCCACTATACACTAAAATAAATTCAAAAAGGATGACAGGCCTAAATGTGACACAGGAAACTATCAAAATCCTAGAGGAGAAAATAGGCAGCAACCTCTTTGGCTTAGGCCACAGAAACTTCTTACTTGATATGCCTCCAGAGGCAAAGGAAATAAAACTAAAAATGAACTAATGAGACCTCATCAAGATAAAAAGCTTCTGCACAGCACAGGAAACAATCAACAAAACTAAAAGGCAACTGACAGAATGGGAGAAGATATTCACAAATGACATATCAAATAAAGGATTAGTATCCAAAATCAATAAAGAACTTACCAAATTCAACACCCCGAAAACAAATAATCCAGTGAAGAAATGGGCAAAAGACATGAACATTTTTTCAAAGAAGACATCCAGATGGCTAACAGACACATGAAAAAATGCTCACCATCACTCACCATCAGGAAAATACAAATCAAAGCCATGATGAGATAGCACCTCACATCTGTCAGAAAGGCTAAAATTAACAACTCAGGAAACAACAGATGTTGGTGAGGATGCAGAGAAAGAGGAATGCTTTTGCACTTTTGTGGGGATGCAAACTGGTGCAGTCACTCTGGAAAACAGTATGGAGGTTCCTCAAAAAATTAAAAACAGAACTACCCTATGACCCAGCAATTACACCGCTAGGCATTTACCCAAAGGATACAAAAATACTGATTCAAAAGGGCACATGCACCCCAATATTTATAGCAGCACTATCAACAATAGCCAAATAATGGAAAGAGCCCAAATGTCCATTCACTGATAAATGGATAAAGAAGAGTGGTATATATACAATGTAATACCACTCAGCAATGAAAAAAAATGAAATCTTGCCATTTGCAACAACATGGATGGAACCCAGGGTATTATGCTAATTGAAACAAGTCAGAGAAAGACAGATATTATGTGATTTCACTCATGTGGAATTTGAGAAACTCAACAGATGAACATAGATAAAGATAAAAACAAAGATAAGAACAAAGATAAAAACAGAGAGGGACACAAACCATAAAAGACTCTTAAATACAGAGAACAAACTGAAAGTTGCTGGTGGGGAATTGTGGGGAATGGGTTAAATGGGTGACAGGCATTAAGGAGGGCACTTTTTGGGATGAGTACTGAGTGTCATATGTAAGAGGATGAATCACTGGGTTCTACTCCTGAAGTCAAGAGTACATTATATGTTAACTAACTTGACTATAAATAAAAAGAAAAAAAAAAGCCAGTGACAGGTGAAACATAATCAAGAATAAAAAAGCAAGTATGTCATGAAATACAGTGGTATGTACTTCAACAAATCAAGTTTGAAGAGTAATTGTCAGAGTTTTTAACATTATGCTTGTACATGTTAAGGATACGAGCTCATAATGCCAGTATTGAGTGTGTTTTCTCAGTAAAGAATGCTGAATGGGCAAAAGGACCAACTAATTTTTATATAAACATTGTACCAGTTATGTTACAATGTAAGTGGAATATAGTCTGTTAACTGCAAGGAGTTTTATAATCAGATTCTGTAAAACAAGAAACTGTTAAGTGCCAGGAGCCACACCGGCCTCTCTGGATGGCAGTCACAGCAAGGAAATGGCAGTGTTTGCACAGCTCCTGCCATGAGAAATGAAAACTGGTATCTCCTGCTACTACTGGCTCATGTTGTGCTGGTATTGACCAGGCCTCACAATATTCCATATCAGACCCATATTCTGAACACAGATACCTCATAAGGAAAAGCATATTCCTGCCTTTACAAGAGAGATTTTAGATGAAAGCTCTCTGGATGACTGTCAAAAGGCTCTTCCTAAGGGCCTTGCAGATCCAAGACTTAGGGGGTTAAGAACACAAGAATTACAATTGAGCCTGGCCCCGAGACAGAGCCTAATTTAGAGTTAAGGTACAGATAAGGGCAGAACTTAATACTTACACCTTTTCTAACTGGTGATGTATGGCAGTCCCTTCCCCAAGGCCTACTTTCTGCAAAAACCCTCCCTTACAGGTGGCTGGGATGAGGATAGATAAAAGTAGCTAAAGCATTACCCACAAACAAAAGGCTGACACATTTAGGGCCTCCATGGTGTTCACACATTCAGCATCAAATAGGTTTCCACAAACAACTTATTAACCAACTCAGAAACATTCATTTGAGAGCCAGACAGAATGACTCTTAGCCCATCTATACACTTAACCTATGACCTAACCTTAGTGTTATTAACTTAGAACAAATATATATCCTGTCTTTTACTAAGAATACCCTAATTCTTTAGTTATAAGATTTACTTAACCTCATTATAATTGGAATAGTTCTGCAAGAATATTTCTGTAAAACCTGCTTCTGTACACTTTCCAAAGCATCTTATCACAAAGAGTTATCCATTGTAAAAATTCCTTTTTCTGATGTCATGTTATCATTTAACCTATAAATAAAGACACCAAAACCGACAGGACAGAGATGCCTGCCTGGTGATCAGAAAGAATCTCGGGGCTCTCTCACTCTCTCTCTCTCGCCGACACCGTCCATCCTTCAGGGACCCCTGGACCTGCTGCAGCCGGCTCGGCCTCCAGCAGTTAAGGAGAGTTTAATCAAGGTGATAAAATCAAAGAAAGAAGTATAGAATTCAGATATTGTTCATTTCGAATAACTTTCCACTATTAGTTGTCCTGAGTAATATTTTTCTTTGTCTCCATATACATATACATAGACAATTAAAAATTACTTAAACCTGGGGCGCCTGAGTGGCTCAGTCAGTTAAGCGTCTGACTTCGGCTCAGGTCATGATCTCACGGTCTGTGGGTTCGAGCTCCATGTCGGGCTCTGTGCTGACAGCTTGGAGCCTCGTTCAGATTCTGTGTCTCCTTCTCTCTCTGCCCCTCCCACACTCATGCTCTGTTTCTCTCTGTCTCAACAATAAATAAATATAAAAATTAAAAAAAATTATTTAAACTTAACTGAACATTCTATATTTTTATTTGTTAAATTTAGCAATCCTACCTAGTAAACAAGTGTTTACTCCCACAATTTATCTTTACCACTCTATGGATTCACCAGTGTTTATGTTGTCAAACCTCCAAAGGCTAGTATGGTATAATAAAAGCAAGTGCTGGGAACCAAACTATTTGATCTCAGATCCTGATTCTTCAGATGTCTCAACTTTCTCATTACTTAACCTCCCACATTCTCCATCCCTAAAGTACAGATCAAAATAGTACCTACCTCAAGAGGATTGACAGGTGAGTTATCACCTGGATCATTATTATTCATAGTATGCACCACACAAAGCTTATTACTTACTATTCTTCAGCCTAGAGTCAGGCTGTACGTCCTGCAAATACAGAGATTTGCTTATCTCTCTTTTGTATCCTCCATAATACCACACATATAGTAGATAATCAAGAATGTTCTCAGGGCACCTGGGTGGCTTAGTCGGTTAAGCATCCGACTTTCGCTTAGGTCATGAGCTCGTGATTCGTTGGTTCGAGCCCCACGTCGGGCTCTGTGCTGACTGCCAGCTTGGAGCCTGGAGCCTATTTCAGAGTCTGTATCTCCCTCTCTCTCTGACCCTCCCCTGCTCATGCTGTCTCTCTCTCTCTCTCTCTCTCTCTCCTAGAAAAAAAAAAAAGAATATTCTCTGAAGAAATCAATGAAAAATGATAGCACAATTAAGTGTGGCCCTAATATTCTCTTCTCAATATAATTCATAAAACAGCCTGGATGGAAATCATGGAATAGCCTTGCAAGCAGTATTGTCAGTGTCAGGAAACATCCAGCTAAAAGAAAAAGTATATTATGTATAGGTCCTTGGAAGAGTACTATGTAAATAAGGGTACCTGAAGTTAATTTGCCTTCAGGAAATCACTAAGTGCCATTTTAGGTGAATAAAAGAAACAATCAGGAATGAGGTAAACCACTTGAAAGAGCTTTCAGAGTTTTTTGAGGCTCAGCCAAATGCAAAAAGTTTAACCAGGAACTATTAAACAAAGGTCAACTTCCTAGGTTGTTCACTCTGGTTTACAATTAAGTCCTTGTTTGCAGTCCTTAGAATCCAAACTGACTGAAAGGGGGCAGAGGGGAAGGTAAATTTCCTGATTCACTGGAAAAATAGCCAAGTGCAGAGGTTCTCAAATGTTTTGTGCTTTAGAATCACCTTAAAGGTTTGTTAAAATACAGATTACTTAGGTCTCACTCCCAGCTTTTGGTTCAATGGGTCTGGGATAGGGCTTGAGAATTTGCCTTTCTAACAAGTTCCCAGGTGATGCCCATGCCTCTGGTCAAAGGACCACACTCCTAGAGGAAGAAGACTGGGAGGCACAGAACCCCCAAAACAGCTTTCTTTTCCTTTTAGCTACCCATTCCTAATTTAGAGTCCTAAGGAGAAATTGCCCATTAATGGCCATTCTACTATTTGAGGACAGCTGTTCAAGCTTTTAAATGAGATCTCCCCACAAGTAAACCAGGGAACTTCACATGGGTGAAAAAATTCTATGGGAAGCAGAATTTTAAGCTAACATTGCCTGTAAATGGAGAGAGGAAATTTAAACTTAAAGCACCATATGTGGTAGATTGAGAACTGAATCATGACCACTGTGGCTTTGCCAAGCCAAAATGACTCTGGTTTTCCCTCCCTAATCATGAAGTAGTGAGCACAGCAACTGGAACCATTCATTCTCTGCCAAGAAGCTTTTCTGACAATCTAGATAGGGAGGCTTCAGCCAGGCCCAACCCTGCACCTCAATTTCCTAAAAGTGGGCCCCTCCCATGCCCTCTGTCCCCCCTTTGCCTCCAAATCCAGCCCATCTTTTAGTGCTCCAACTCAGTCCGTGTCTTTTCTTTTTCATTGAAAGCTTAGAGCAATGAGAATCTAGACCAAGTATGCCAGCATTTAAGTGCATGCTTTTTTCAAAGTATTCTCAGTTATATATTTTTGTAGTCCACACTACATCAAATACAGTATTCTTTTAGCAAGTAGCATCTCTATCTTTTTCATTCTTCGTAAATTCGAAACCTACTGTGGTTACACAAACATACTGCTTTGTTTTTCTAAAAATCATCCAGGTACCTATGTCTGACTTACATATATATAGAATTCTGCTAAGAAATGACACTTCTTGTACCTACATAGCTTAACCAACAGAACTAAGAACTGGAAGACCTGTGTGCTAGTTAAATCCTTTTAACTCTTTATCCCAGAAAATTCTTTCCCAGGAAGATAAAGCTATAAAATAGTAATTAACATGATTCTTCTATTCAACAAACTCCTGAAAGCCAATTTGTCGTTGGCAAATTATACAATTGAAGGCCCCTCCCATTGCCATTTACACCAATCTCAAACTATTAGGTCTTCAATTCTGCCCAATCCCAGTCATTGTCCCACTGTGAATGACTCACCCTCAACCATGTAGGTCAGACCCCCAATCTTAACCTTCCCCTGACTTCTCCCTTCTAATAAGGATATCAGGTTAGTCTTCTTTCTTACTGCAATTGGTCTAATAAACACACCTTAGCATGAGCAACAGATCTTCTGGTGGTCTTTTGGGAGTCAAACATGGACACTATCCATATACTATATATACCATCCAGAAGACTTATGTTATTTAAACACTAAGAGATCACTATTTTCCTCACCACATAATTTTTTCTTCTGTTCTTACATGAAAGTAGATTTTTAGTTGACTGAATTAGTAGCCCAACAATAAAAGTATCTGTGGTCTTGAAAAATTTTATAAGAATTTTATAAAACTATGTACAGTTTCACAAAATTTTAAACTGATATCTGAAATTTTCACAAGTTGCAAAGAATATAATTTCTGGTATCTTTTAAACGTTTATGTTTTAAAATTAAGCTATTACATCACTGAAACAATCCTCTCTAACATGTATCCTATGGAATAAAATACTATAGCCATTTGATATCATCATTTTCCAGTAAAAATACATGTACAATCTTTACAGAAAATTTGTATCGCTGCTTTTACTCTTAACTAGTATTTCCTTCCATTTTCCTCACATACTTTTATCTTAATGTAATTTGTTTTATAACTGAAAAATTTTCATTAGTTACCCTAATAAAACTTCTCTGCAATGAAAAATAGTATAAATACAATATTTGTAAGTTTATTTATTTTTGAGAGAGAGAGAGGGAGAGAGAGAATCCCAAGCAGGCTCCACTCTCAGCATAGAGCCTAACATGAGACTCAATCTCATGAACCATGAGCTCATGACCTGAGCTGAAATCAAGGGTCAGATGCTAAACTGATTGAGCAACCCAGACACCCCTAAATACAATATTTTTAAAAGTTCAATTTCTTACGATCAAAAGAATATATATGTTTATGAGGTTACTGTAACAATTAAAAGTAAATGTCTCATTAAAACAACAATGGGGGAAGGGAAGGGGAAAAATAGTTTCAAACAGAGAGGGAGGCAAACCCATAAGAGACTCTTAAATACAGAGAACAAACAGGATTGATGGGGATGTAGGGGAGAGGGGAAAATGGGTGATGGGCACTGAGGAGGGCACTTGTTGGGATGAGCACTGGGTATTACATGTAAAGGATGAATCATGGGAATCTACTCCCAAAACAAAGAGCACACTGTATACACTGTATGTTAGCTAGCTTGACAACAAATTATATTTAAAAATAAATAAATAAAATAGAATGATTTAAAAATGCTGAGAAAATTTCATATTCAAATTAAAAAAAACACAAAGAACTTGGATCTGTATCTTGCATCATATAGAACAATTGACACAAAATTGGTTGTAGACATAAATGTGAAATCTCAAACTGAAAATTTCTTGAAAATTTCTAGAAAATGTATAGGAGAAAATCTTCACAACTTTAGGTTTGGCATAGATTTCCTAGAACAATAAGAGCACAATTCATTAAAAAAATTTAATTGGACAGTCTGCAGATTAAAAACTTGTGCTTCTAAAAAGATACATTAAAAAATGAAAAGACATGCAACTAGATAAATTGTTGAAAAGGATATATCTGATAATGTACATAAGTACAGATACTCAGAATGAGAACTCTCAAAACTTAACAGTAATAAAACAACCCAGAAAAAATGGGAAAATAATCCAAACAGACATACATACAAACACATACAAATGGCAAGTAAACAAATAAACAGGTGCTCAACACCATCATCCATTAGGTAAATGCAAATTAAAGCTACAATGAGATGCCATTACACATCTATTAGAATGGCCAAAGCTAAAAAGATTAGATACATCAGCTAAGGTGAAAATGTCGAGACTGGAACTCTCATCAACAACAAGTAAAAAAAAAAAAACACAACAGGTTGCCAATTTCTTTGAAATTTAAACATATTTTCTATATGATATAGACATTCCAGTCCTAGGCTTTTACTTAAGAGTAATAAAAACATTTGTCCATTTAACAACTTGTACTTGAATGTTTATAGCTTCATGTAATAGTCAGGCACTGGAAAAAATTCAAGTGTCTATCAACAGTTGAATAGACGAACTGTGATATATCCATACAGTGGAATACTGTTGCGCCATAAATATAAATTAACACTTGATATATTTTACAACACAGATGAATCTAAAAAATAAAGGAAGCCAGGGGTACCTGGGTACCTTAACTGCTCAGTCAGTTAAGCATCCAACTTCAGCTCAAGTCATGATATCGCAGTTCATGGGTTTGAGCTCCACATCGGGTTCTGTGTTGGCAGCTCAGAGCCTGGAGCCGGTTTCAGATTCTGTGTCTCCCCCTCTCTCTCTGCCTCTCCCCCACTCATGCTCTGTATTTCTCTGTCTTAAAAATAAATAAACTATAAAAAGTTTAAAAAATAAACATTAAAAAAACTTAAAAAAAAAAAATAAAAAAGGAAGCCAGACCCTCCCCCTCACAAAAGAGGTACCTACTTTATTATTCTATTTACATAAAGTTCTAAAAGTTGTAAAGTAACCCTTAGTTTATTAAGCAGGTTATTGGTAGCCTGAAGATGGGGAAAGGGGATGATGGGAGGATTTGAAAAGGTTACAAGGAAACTTTTAGGGATGATGGATATGTTCGTTATCTTAATTATGTCATGTTTTCATGTGTGTATTCATATGTCAAAACTTATCAAATTATATGTTTAAGTATGTGTCATTTATTGTGTGCCAATTATACCTCAATAAAACTTTTTGTAAATATTAAAAAAACGAAGATATTATTGATTTGGACAATTACTAACTCAAATATAAAGTTTTATTGTAAATTAATCTTTAATTAGCAAGTTGGGCCCCTCTGCATTTAATTAATTCACATATCCATAAACTATTATAATCCTGGAATGATACAGGGTTTAATATCAATTATATTTCTATTTTTAATGTTCTATAGATGTAAGCTCCAAGAAACCCTGTTACTTACATACATACATACATACATAAGAGTAGAAAGTGGTTTTGTTTTTAAGTAGCTCTAACATTTCTTGGAATTCCTTCTAAAAATATGCCGAAGTTCATACAGTGACAAAGCATCAAATATTACTTTTTCAAGAGTGGGAGAGTGTTGATAATTTTTAAAACTGGATTATGTGTGTGTGCAAATTCATTTTAAAGTCTCATAACCTTTGTGTATGACTGAAAATCTCCATAAAATTATGTTTTAAAAATTACTTTTATAATCTATCAGTTGATAACTTCATTAGGTTTCCCTTAAATTTTGCTGAAAATGAAGAATTAGAAACCTATGTCTTGCAAAGTGATTCATTACTTAGTCATTAGATCATTTTCCCAAGGCAAAAATCAATAGTTTCAATTATCATATTGTTTGGCATTCTTACAATTTTTTACACATCAGGGCAATCCATCATGTTAAGATTTGGACAGGTGAAAGATATTTGTTTCTTTTGTAAATCTGGAGAAAGGCAATTGTTAAAGGAAGATAGAAAAGAGCTTACTCTCACCACAGGGTTGTTCTGGGCAGAATTTTAGGAAACAACATGAGGAAAATTGAAGATCTTGTCAATTTCCTTAAAACTCTCCTTTCCAGGAATGGCTTTAAGTAGCCCTGGGGTTTTGTATAATAATTTGAAAGCTAGTGATCTAAACCATATTTCTCTTCCCATCACTTCTTACCACATATACATATTTGTATATGTAAATATGCAAATAAGCAGCTTTACTTTTTTAACTAAAGGGAGACTGGGATGTTTTGAGTGGAAGGCCTGGTGTCTATCCCAAACCAGTAACCTCAACTAGGTTTGAGCCCTTATGACTGAAGATTTAAGGGATAGAAACTTTTCATTCTACTTGGTGAAATCCAGTTAATGGGTGAGCAAAGAAAGGTAGAAGCTAATGGGGTACAGTTCATTAAAGACTTTGTGAGACCCTGGGTACCCATCGAACTTATAGATGCTGATAGGAAAATAGATGAGAGAGAAAGAGTTGGAACCCATGTCTAGAGTAGGCAGCTTTGGGGGCAACTAGACATGACATCATTAGCAGAACGCTATAAGTTTTAACCTGGGTAATAAGAGAGGGCATAGATATTAATGCCATTAAAATTTTATCATTTGGTTAATTTTACTTCAATTTGTAATCCCAGGTCATTGATGCCTGGAATGAGAATTATTCTAAGAAAATGAGTTTTATCAAAAGTGGTAATATGTAGCAGTGTTCTATAAAAACCTAAGATTCCCCAGAAGGCTCAGCACCATCACAGGAAGGCATCTACTTCTCCTTCAACAAGGGAAATTCCAATTTTATTATTTTTCTATGTTGAGACTTTACATAAAATTTTATTTGAAAGAAAGTTTATTTCTAGTTCTATGTCTACTTAGTTTATAGGAAAGTCCATGAATTTTGGAGTTAAGATTTTCATGTCTAACCTTGGAGAAGTTATCTAAACTCTTTTGATTCTTGGTTATCTATACAATGGGAAAATTATATATTCTATTTACTGTTATTACCTTTAACTATTTTGTAAAATTTAGTAAGTCTTAAGAGCAGTATATTTAAAATATTCCCTGTTAGGTATGGGCTAGCAGTTGTGAAAATATATGTATGTGGATTATACAATTAAGTAAATGATTGTGGGCAACAAGAATTCTGTTTCTCACTATCGGAAAAAAGTTACAAATCCTATAGAGGTATCAGTATCAACACAAAGTCTAATAGATTATGGATAAGGAGATGGATGGATGGATGGATGAATGGAAGGAAAGGTAGACAGATAGACTGTACCTAATACTAATACCAATGAATACATTGGTTAGTATTCATGCATTTATTCCACTGCTCTATCTGCTGAGTTAAGAAGCAATGATACCTCAGGAGCACTGAGCACATCCTGGGCCCAGGTCTTGATTTCTAAATATAATTCTTTAATAAAAAGAACTAGAGAGCCTTGGATAAGGGGTTGATTCCAGGGCTGGGTCAGGGAAAATACATGAGAGGCTTGGAGAATTTTGTGGTGCCAGACAGTAAGAAATTACAAAGAGAAGAACATTTATATTGGAGGCTGGGGCATGTCAAAAGAATATATAGACCAACATGAAAGAGCCTTCTCAATGGCCAAAGCTGGAAAATTGTGAGGAATAAAATAAATAATGATAGTACTGGATTAAAACCCAAAGAATAAAATAAATACCCATAAATCCAAATGAGCAATAAATAATTGAATAAATAAAAGGGGGAGAAAAGACAACTAACTATTCCTTAAAGAGGCATTCTAATTGCTAAATGTAGAAGGAATGATGAAATGAGAAAATCATCATTAGAACACCATAGAAACAATTACAGTAGGTAAATCCACTAAGAGATGTTTAAATTAGTGGGTAAATGTTTCAGAAAAAAAAAACAGGATATTTGCATAGTCTCAGAGAATCGCCTCTCAAATATTTATTAATTATAATGGGAAAAGTAGTCATTGTGCAGTGGAGAAACCTGGCAGACACTATGCTAACCAAAACATTGTGAAGATGTTTGAAATTGGAGTGTAGTGTTTTTAAATATTTTGTGAGTAGTGGGGAGGTGAGTATTGCCAAAATTTAGTGAAAATTGCCAAGGATGCTACATGTCCTGCAGGGAATGAAACAGTCATACATGATGAATTCAATTGCATTCTCCACAACTTTCAAGTGTGAAATCATGTAGATGGGACATTATACATAGAATGGAAGTGAAAAGCCATTTTATGATCTTTAGATATCTAAACTAACTTTGTTTTATGAAGACGTATGATGTATTTCTAGCATGGTATTAAAATTCGCTGAATTTAACTGCCATATAAATCAGGAAAGATTGTACTTTGTTTTGCTTAAGAAAGAGTTGTTTCAGAAAATCCCATAACTGATGATAATGTTTGGGTTATTTCTAAAAAATATTGTTATACACTTACTAGCCATTCTATGCTTATGTATAAGTGCCTGAATACCTGAAATCTTCTAGTATACTTGTATATGAGCATTTACATAGTGAAATACATAATATTTGATTATAAATTACCTGTCTTCACCCAGCCAAAACCTCTGAGCCTCTGCAGCAGCATGATCACAGAAGCTTTCCCAGGGTCAAGCCACCACCTGGCCATTGCTAGGCAAGACCCTCCTACAGAAGGTCTGAGGGGGTCCAAGCCACAGGGCCCTCAGAAGTGAGGGGTTTAGAGACACAGACCCATTTGAGATAAAATTCAGGAGGGAGGTGCCGCCTGGCAGACTGAACACTTGGAAGCGGACAATGTAGAAGTTGGGAGTGGATGGAAACCAGAGACAAAGGAGGGGTGCTTGAATGCCAGTTGGTGAGAGCACAGAGTTTTGGTGCCAGAGACTGCCAAGCTAAGTGATGCCATTTTCACCTCTCCTGTGCATGCACTTGACACTGATCCACCTCAGTAAGCTAAGCAGTGCCACTTAGTGGAGAACGAAGCCGTTATAACCAAGCCCTAGAGGATCACCACAAGTCTCTCTGTCTGCTTAATGTATAGACTATAAAGTATTCCACAGTTTCACTTCTAGGGGAAACTGGGTGTAATTTCATTTGGATTTCATTTTGTTCACTGGTCCATCTATTTGGGGTTTTTATCTTTCCTTTTCTTATTCTTGGATATAGAAAGAGGAAAAAATATTTTTATTTTCTGTTTTTATAAAAAAAAATTTTACTATATTTTTTTATTTTTTGGTAAATTTATTTTTCAATTCTATTTTGCCACCTTCAATTCATTTTATTCTATTTTATTGTGTACATTTTAAAATTTTTAAATGTTTTCTTATTTTTTCCCGCTTTTCTTTTCTTTCCCTTTTTTTCTCTATTCAATCAAGCTTCTTTCAACAACCAGAACAAAATATACCTAGGATCTATCTTCCTTTATTTGATTTTTATGTTGTTTTTCATCTATTTAATTTTAATTTTATTAATTCTTTTTCTTCTTCTAAAATGACAAAATGAAAGAATTCACCTCAAAAGAAAGAACAGGAATAAAAAACAGCCAGGGACTTAATCAACATAGATATAAGCAAGATGTCTGAAATAGAATTTAGAATCACAATAATAAGAATACTAGCTGGGATTGAAAACGAAGCATAGAAAAGCATAGGATCCCTTTTCACAAAGATAAAAGAAGTACAATCTAGTCAGGATGAAATTAAAAATGTTATAATTGAGATGCAATCTTGAATGAATGTCATGGCAGCAAAGAAGGATGAAGCAGAGCAGCAAATCAGTGATACAGAAGGCAAAATTATGGAGAATAACGAAACAGAAAAAAAGAGGGAAACTAAGGCAAAAGAGCATGATATAATTAGAGAACTCAGTGACTCACTAAAAAGGAGTAACATCTGAATTGTAGGAGTCCCAAAAGATGAAGAGAGAGAAAAAGGGGTAGAAGGTTTATGTGAGTAATTCATAGTGGAAAACTTTCCTAACCTACAGAAGGAAACAGACATCAAAATCCAAGAAGCACAGAGAACTCCCATGGGATTCAACAAAAATTGCCTATCAACAAGGCATATCATAGTCAAATTCACAAAATACACAGATAAGGAAATAATTATGAAAGCAACAAGGGAAAAAATGTCCTTAACCTACAAGAGAAGACAGATCAGGTTCACAGCAGGCCTATCCACAGAAACTTGGCAGGCCAGAAAGGAGTGTTGGGATATATTCAATGCACTGAATCAGAAAACTATGCCAGCAAAAATTCTTTATCCAGCAAAGCTGTTATTCAAAACAGAAAGAGAGATCAAGAGTTTCCCAGACAGACAAAAACTAAAGGAGTTCATGATCACTAAGATAGACCTGTGAGAAATTTTAAGGAGGACTCTCTGAGGGGAGAAAAGACAAAACAAAACAAAAAAGACCAAAGCAACAAAGACAAGAAAGGGCCAGAGAACACCACCAGAAACTCCAACTCTACAGGCAACACAATGGCAATAAATTTATATTTTTCAGTACTTTAAACATCAATGGGCTAAACACTCCAATCAAAAGATATAAATGTGACAGATGGATCAGTAAACAAGATCCATCTATATGCTGTTTACAAGAGACCTATTTTAGACATAAAGACACATTCAGATTGAAAGTAAGGGGATGCAGAACTATCTGTCATGCTAATGGTTGCCAAAAGAAAGCTAGAGTAGTCATACTTATATCAGACAATCTAGATTTATTTTTTTATTTATTTAATGTTTATTTTTAAGAGAGAGGGAAAGAGATGGAGCATGAGCTAGAGAGGTAGAGAGAGAGAGAGAGAGAGGGAGACACAGAATCTAAAGCAGGTTCACAGGATCTGAGCTGTCAGCACAGAGTCCAATGCAGGGCTTGAACTCAAAAACTGAGAGACTGTGACCTGAGCTGAAGTTGGATGCTTAACCAACTAAGCCACCCAGGCACCCTGACAAACTAGATTTTAAAATAAAGACTGTCACAAGAGATGGGGAAGGGCACTATTTCATAATTAAAGGGTCTGTCCACCAAGATAATATGATTGAAAATACTTATGCCCCCAACATGGAAACCCAAATATATAAATCAATTAATCACAAACATAAAGGAACTCACTGATAATAATACCATAAGGTAGGAGACTTCAACACCCCATTTACAGCAATGGACAGATCATCTAAACAGAAAATCAGCAAGGAAACAATGACTTTGAATGACACACTGGACTGGATGGGCTTAACAGATATATTCAGAACATTTCATCCTAAAGCAACAGAATACATATTCTTCTTGAGTGCACATGGAACACTGTCCAGAACTGATCATATAATAGGACACAAATCAGCCCTCAACAAGTTCAAAAAGATCAAGATGCTACCATGCATATTTTTAGACCACAACGGTATGAAACTCAAAATCAACTGCAAAAAAAAAATTTGGAAAGTCATGAATCCTTAGAAATTAAAGAACATTTTACTAAAGAATGAATGGGGTAAGTGAGAAATTAAAGAGCAAATTAAAAAGTACACGGAAGCCAATGAAAATGATAAAATGACAGCCTAAAACCTCTGGGATGCAGCAAAAGCAGACATAAGAGAGAAGTATATAGCAGTCCAGGCTTCCCTAAAAAATGAAGAAAGATCTCAGATACACGGTAAAACCTTACACCTTAAAGAGCTAGAAAAAGAACAGGAAATAAAACCCAAAACCAGCAGGATGGGAAATAATAAACATTAGAGCAGTAATCAATGCTCTCAATAAACAACAACAACAACAACAGTATGACAGTTCAGCGAAACCAGGAGCTGGTTCTTTGAAAGAATTAACAAGTTTGATCAAAAAGAAAAAAAATCCAAATAAATAAAATCAAGAATGAGGGAGAAGAGATTACAACCAACACCACAGAAATATAAACAATAATAAGAGAATATTATGAGCAACTATATGCCAAAAAAATTGGTCAATCTGGAAGAAATGGACAAATTCCTAGAAACATATAAATTGCTAAAACTGAAACAGGAAGAAATAGAAAATTTGAACAGACTGATAACCGGTAAAGAAATTGAATCTGTGATCAAAAATCTCCTAAAAAACAAGAGTCCTGGGCCAGAGGTCTTTCATGGGAATTTTACCAAACTCTTTAAAGGAGAGTTAACCCCTATTCTTTTGAAGCTGTTCCTAAATATAGAAATGTAAGAAAAACCTCCAAACTCATTCTATGAGGCCAGCATTATCTTGATTCCAAAACCAGACAAAGACTTCACTAAAAAGAACTACAGACCAATTTCCCTGATGAACATGGATGCAAAAAGTCTCAACAAGATACTAGCCAACCAGATCCAACAATACATTCAAAGAATTATTCACCATGATCAAGTGGGATTTCTTTCTTGGATACAGGGCTTGTTCAGTATCGGCAAATCAATCAATATGATACATGACATTAATAAAAGAACAAGAACCACATGGTCCTTGCAATAGAAATGCAGAGAAAGCATTTGACAAAATATAAGTAGGCTTATTGACAGAAACCCTCAAAAAAGTAGGGACAGAAAGAACATACCTCAAGATCCTAAAGGCCAAATATGAAAGACCCACCGCTAATATCATTCACAATGGAAAAAAACTGAGAGCTTTCCCCCAAAGGTCAGGAACACAACAGGAATGTCCACTCTCGCCACTGTTATTCAACACAGTACTGGAAGTACTAACCTCGGCAATCAAACAACACAAAGAAATAAAAGGCATCCAAATTGGCAAGGAAAAGTAAAACTTTCACTCTTTACAAATGACATGATACTCGATATGGAAAATGCAAAAGATTCCACCAAAAACTCTAGAACTGATCCATAGATTCAGCAAAGTCACAGGATATAAAATCAATGCACAGAAATCGGTTGCATTTCTATATGCCAATAATGAAGCAACAGAAGGAGAAATCAAGGAATTGATCCCATTTACAATTGCATCAAAAACCATAAAATACCTAGGAATAAGCCTAAGCAGGGAGGTGAAAAATCTATACACTGGAAACTATAGAAAGCTTATGAAAGAAACTGAAGAAGACACACACACACACACACACACACACACACAAATGGAAAATTATTGCATACTTCTGGATTAGAGAAACAAATACTGTTAAAATGTCGATACTACCCAAAGCAGTCCACATAGTCAATGGAACCCCTATCAAAATAACACTAGCATTCTTCAGAGCTAGAACAAACAATTCTAAAATTCGTATGGAACAAGAAAAGACTCCGAATAGCCAGTGCAACCCTGGAAAAGAAAACTATAGATGAAGCATCATAATTCTGGACTTTAAGATGTATTACAAAGCTACAATCATCCAGATAGTATGGTACTGGCACAAAAATAGACACTTAGATCAATGGAAACCAACAGAGAACCCAGAAATGGACCCACTAATCCATTTATGGCCAACTAATCTTTGACAATGCAGGAAAGAATATCCAACGGTTGGGGGAAAAACAGTCTCTTCAGCAAATGATGTTGGGAAACCTGGACAGTGACATGCAGAAGAATGGACCTGGACCACTTTCTTACACTACACACAAAAATAAACTCAAAATGGATGAAAGACCTAAGCATAAGACAGGAAGCCATCAAAATCCTAGAGGAGAAAGCAGGCAAAAATCTCTTTGACCACAGCTGCAGCAACTTCTTACTCAACATGTCTCCAGAGCCAAGAGAAACAAAAGCAAAAATGAATTATTGGGAGCTCATCAAGATGAAAAGATTTTGCACAGCTAAGGAAACAACAAAACTTAAAGGCAACCGATTGAATGGGAGAAGGTATTTGCAAACTCAACACTCAAAAAACAAATAATCCAGTGAAGAGATGGGCAAAAGACATGAAAAATTTTTCAAAGAAGACATCCAGAAGGCTAACAGACACATGAAAAGATGCTAAACGTCATTCATCATTAAGGAAATAGAAATCAAAACCATGAGATACCTGTTACCTCACATCTGTCAGAATGACTAAAATTAACAATTCAGGAAACAACAGATGTTGGAGAGCATGCAGAGAAAGAGGAACCCTTTTGCACTGTTGGTGGGAATGCAAACTGGTGTAGTCACTCTGGAAACTAGTATATAGGTTCCTCAAAAACCTATACCTACCAGCATTTGCACTATTTAGTATTTATCCAAAGGATTCAAAGGGGCACATGCACCAAATGTTTATAGCAGCATTATCAACAATAGCCAAATTATGGAAAGTCCAAATGTCCATCAACAATGAATGAATACATCTTCTAAGATGTGGTGCATATATATAATGGAGGATTACTTGGCAATCAAAAAGAATGAAATTTTGCCATTTGGAACAATGTGAATGAACTAGAGTGTATTATGCTAAGTGAAATAAGTCAGTCAGAGAAAGACAAATATCAATGGCTTCATTCATTCATAGAATTTAAGATACAAAAGAGATGAACATAAAGAAAGGGAAGCAAAAGTAATATAAAAACAAGGAGGGGTACAAAACATAAGAAACTCTTAAATATAGAGAACAAACTGAGGTTGCTAGAGGGGTTCTGGGTCGGGGGATGGGCTAAACATGCAAGGAGCATTAAGAAAGACACTTGTTGCAATGACAACTGGGTGTTTAATGTAAAGGATGAATCACTGGATTCTACTCCTGAAATTATTATTGCACTATATGCTAACTTGAATATAAATTTAAAAAAATAAATTAAAAAATAAATAAAATGCATATTCAATTAAAAAAAAAAGAAATTACCTGTTTTGGGGCACCTGGGTGGCTTAGTCGGTTAAGCATCCAACTACAGCTCAAGTCATAATCTCACAGTCTGTGAGTTCCAGCCCCACATCCAGCTCTGTGCTGACCGCTCAGAGCCTGGAGCCTGCTTCAGATTCTGTGTCTCCCTCTTTCTCTGTCCTTCCCCTACTCACGCTATAGCCCACTCTCTCTCACTCTGTCTCTCTCAAAAATAAATAAGGCTTAAAAATTTTTTTTCCCCCAAGTAATTTAATCCACAAATGGTTCTGGGACAACTGGATATCTACATGCAAAATAAAGAATTTGGGCATCAGGGCACCTGGGTGGCTCAAGTTGGTTAAGCATCCAACTCCAGCTTGGGTCATGTGCTGGGAGCCGCACCGGCCTCACTGGATGACAGTCACAGCGAGGAAATGGCAGCGTTTGCACAGCTCCTGCCATGAGAAACGAAAACTGGTATCTCCTTCTGCTACTACTGGCTCATGTTGGAAATGAGGCTGCTGGTATTGACCAGGACTCNCTTGACCCCTACTCACAGAGAAGTGACTACACCCTTTTATGCTAAAAACATTGTCTGGTATGCTAAAGATGCCTTCCTTCCCCACAAGATAAGCATCTAAATCCCCTACCTCAATCACTATTGATAAAGGTTATACATGAGTCTTCTACAAGTCTATGTTCTGGGAAATTCTTACATATCCAAGAAGTTTGTTATCAGAAATCATTGTCTAAGGCAAATGCCACTTCTGTGCCATCCCCCAAATACTTATAAAGTTGAGACCCAGTCAGAGCAGAGATGCCTGCCTGGTGACCAGAAAGACTCTCGGGCCTCTCTCACCCCTCCCTTGCCGACACTGTCCATCCTTCAGGGACCCCTGGATCTGCCGGAGCCGGCCTCCGACAGTCATGATCTCAGGGATTATGGGTTTGAGCCTTGTCAGGCTCTGTACTGACAGCTCAGATTCTGCTTTAGATTCTGTCTCTCTCTCTCTCTCTGTCCTTCCCCCATTCATACTCTGTGTCTCTCTCTCAAAAATAAACATTAAAAATTAAAAAAAAAAAGAATCTGGGCCTCTGCCTCATACTGTATACATAAATTAACTCAAGATAGATCAACACCTAAATAAAACAATGAAAACCATAAAAATCTTAGAAAGAATCACAGGGGTAAGTCTTCATGACCTTGACTGTGGCAATGGGTTTTTAGATATGAACCTAGTGTCTAAGTCATCCCCTAGAAGTTTTAAGCCTTCAATAGACTCTAGAATTCCAAAATAGTTACAGAAGTCAGATGATACCAGTGCAATCATTGTCTAGGTGGGAGATGTATTCTTAGTGTTTTCTACTCTACCGTCTTCCCAGAATCCTTATTCAGGGTGACTATACTTTTTAAAAAACAGAAACTAATCAGTGTTGGGGAGGATGTTGAAAAACTGGAACCCTCACACACTGCTAGTGAGAATGTAAAATGGTGCAGTCACTATGGAAAACTGTTTGATGGTTCCTCAAAATGCTGAACATAGAATCATCAATGACACAGAAATTCCACCCCTAAGTATATACTTAAAAGAACTGAAAACAGGTACTTGGGCAAATACTTGTACACACATGTTTATATTAGCACTATTCACAATAGTCAAAGGTAGAAACAACCCAAATATCCACTAACAGATGAATGATAAGCAAACTGTAGTATATACATATGATGGACTATTATTCAGCCATAAAAATAAATAATATAATGATAGATGCTACAATGTGAATGAGCACTGAAGCAGATATGCCAAGTTAAAGAAGAAAGGTCACACATTGTATAATTGCACTTTTATGAAATATTCAAAATACGTAAGTCTATAGAGACAGGAAGCACATAGATGATTTCTAGGGATAAGAGGAGGGGAAATGGGTAGTGACTGCCTTGCACGTATGAGCTTTTAGTATGAGGTTTTATCATTTAGGGTGACAAAAATATTTTGAAACTTGATAGACATGGCAGTTGTGCAATGTTGCAAATGTACTACATGTCACTGAATTACTCGCTTTAAAATGGTTAATTTTATGTTATGTAAATTTCACCTCAATTTTAAAAAGTGGGAGGTTTGATGGGTTTTAGAACCATTGTCCTAGCAGTCAAACACCCTGATTAATAACTAAACATAGTATTGATTTTCTTAATTGGAAAGAAACACTATCTTGTAGATTATCTGAAGGATACTCAGTTAAGCACTTTATTTATCATGACTAACGATGTATCTCAGAATACTTTAAATTAAAGTGAGAGTCCTGCAGAGCAGGTTCTTGGGCTGCAGGGACAGCTCCTCTCCCTTTTCTTCTGGCTTCCATTAGCTTTCTACTCGGCACTGGGGCTGCAGCCCACAATGCATTGATGCAATGGGTGTCCAAAGCCTGGCAAACAGCAAACCGAGGCGCAGCTCCATTTGTTACCATCCCTGATTCATTTTACTCTCTCCATGGTAAACCTAATCACCAAATAGGTAACAGAAAGAATAGTTGGTATTTGGCTAACCAGAAATGAGGTCTGGAAGCAAAGTGAGAACTCCTGGCCTACATTCTTGTGCCAATTAATACACGAGCAAAACGTCCTCCTGTAAGAAATAAATAAACTCTGTTAACTGATCATTTTTACCATAGCTGGCACAGATCACGGCCCTTATAGATTATTATGTCTCCTCAATCTGGGTTGTATGGACTGTCAAAATAGACAGGCTGGAGCACGTGGCTTCCCTACACTGATTAGATAAGACCTTTGACTGACCTCCTCATGCTCTGATGCCAGACATGGTATTAAACAGATGCTCTAAAATACATACATTGACATCAATCCTGGAAAAATCACTCCTCATATCTCACCATGTGTCTCACTATAAACCTGGTCCACAATCTCTCCAAGTGCAGAGCAGAGTAACTGATGAGACGAATGGGTCTCTGGAACACATGGTATGGAGGATTATGAAACAACAGGTGAGCTGACTGTTGTGGATGCGCCCACAAGTTCAGAAGAGCAAAGCCAATTAGTCATAATCTTTGATGGTCACATATGCCAAATGTCTGATGGGGCATGCATCTTCCAGTCAGCACATGGTGCATAGCTGAAATGATTAAAACTAATAGTAAAAACTTACTTCCTTTATTTTCTAAATATATCATAAGCCTGGAAACATTGTTCTTTTATATCTCTTCTCTTGGTCATCAGCTTTCCCTGACACATAAAAGAAGTGGAGGTATCCCACGCAACTTTCATCTGCTTATTTCAGGTTAGAATAGAAGGGAATGTGTCCTATCATCCTCACTCTCAAACCACAAGCTCCAGAAAGAGGGCTTCTGTGTCCCCCTCCTGGCTACATACACAGAGTGACAGAGAGTCTTGATGAGAGAATTAGCATACAAACTAAACAGTATTCAGATGAGGTGATGGAGTGGCTCAGGCAAAGAGGGAAATTGCCTCAGGTGTTAAAGACCTGCTCAGCCACCAAGCTCTCTGCATCTGTTTGGAAGACCTTCCCCTTTGCACCAATTCCCTGCTGCCAGCAAACCTGAGTTTGCTGCACTAAGCTGCACAACTAGATGAAAGCTAAGAGGGAAGGCTGGGTTGAAGTTTTCTGAATTGACAATAACTATGAATATCTCAGATTTGGACTGAACTCACTAAATTATCAAGCATCGCTGTTATGTTTAAATTTTATATGGAACTATAACTCCAATGAAATGGCTCAAAGAAATCCCCAGTGTCTGTTTTCACCTCCCTGGAGGCTCTGACCTGACTCTTGTCTGATTTGGAGAATGGAAGCATGTCCCCAGAGTAACCTTTCTCCCAGCTCCAGGGAAGATGAACACTTCTTTCCATTCTCCAAAGGTCCTTGCTTCACTATAAATTTCCAGGAGTCTGTTAGTCATTTATTTTTATCAATACATCAAGTAAAATGATTTCTGAGCAGTGATGGAGACTATATAAACCATATTGCAGTAAGAGATATTTTGATCAGAAAGAATAAAATTAAACACCATTAAAATGTCATGTTTTTTTTAATATTCAAAATGCACCTAAAAGGGAAATAATATGATTCAAAGCACATTAGGCAAGTATTATAAATATAATCCTTACTACTATTGAAAACAGCCAGGTTGGGATAAAACGAATAAAGGATGAGTAGGTATTTCCAAGAAAGCCAAAGGGCATTCACCGATCTGCAATGGAAAATCTAAGATTGCTGATTCTTTTTATAAATGAGAAAACAGAGACTTAGAAAGATGAAGTGACTGTCTGATATCAGCTATATCTCCTAGATGCATAATCTCATCCTAAGATAAAATCCAGACAGCTAATTCATTTTCACAGTTATCTTCTTGCATATTCCCCAAGAGAAACTACTGTATGTATGACAAGCATTTTATAGGTTTTATGTTCTTGCCTTGTCCAAAGCTGTTCAGTAGCTACTGGTATTTCTATTGCATAAATGATCTTGAGCAAAGTTATCTGCTTTTTTTCTTAGCTATTAGTAGGGAAGCTGGTAGTCTGACCCAGCTCTACCCACTAAACCTTATGTTCTTCCTAACCAGCAAGTTTATAGTTAACTCCTTCATGTCCAGATATTGATGTCCAAGTTGACTAGGAATCTTGGGTTTGAAATTACATGTGACTGACTCCTCTCACCTTCAGATGACAGAATGAAAATAGCCAAATGTACCCTAAGTGTACTTTAACTTTCACCATGGTTAAATACATAAGGCACCCCAGAAGCAGAATTTGCTAAGAACCACAAACACACAGATATCAACCCAGCCTCCCTGAATTTAAATAGTATATCGTGTAGTCAATCATTCTACAACTATTTATGGTGGGGAATTGGTGACACAAAGATTTCCCTGAGTGAGCCAGAGATGGATTGAGCCTTTGGACACTACAGCTGGAAGAGATTTGAGGGATGATTAAGCCATTAGAGTTGTTCTCTGATGAGGCCATGAGGGATTCTGGCCCCTTTATTTCACCACATTCCCACTTTCACTCTCAGAGATGTTTTTAATATTTATTCCTAAAGTTAACACACAGTCCCCAAAGCCACCATCTTTTGTAAAATGCACACTCTTCAGAGAATGTTCATTTCCTGGTATCTAAGAGAAATATTTGTGTTCCCAAGGAGGTACAAATATAACCTCTGGAAACATTTTCAGAAGAATATAAACACTGGAAACAACACAAATATCAGCCAATAAAATTGTTACATGAATTATTAAATAGCCAAATTATGGAATATTATTTATTAGCTTAAAAAAATGAGGTGGATCTGTATAACTATTCAAAAAGATTTCCAAAACACAAAAGTAAAATGTAAGTTATATATAAACACACACCATATGATCTCCTATACACAAACCAACACAAAAATGGAGCCTGTATATTTGTGTATGTACATCTAGTATGTCAAAATTGAAAGTGATCTGAAGTGATGCACATGAGACTGTTACAACTAATTATAAAGAAGGTAGTGGGCATGATGGGGGGGGAGATAATTTCACTCTTTAACTTCTGATTAGCTATTATTTGACTTTTGAAAAAATGTCTATTTAGTTTTGAGAGAGAGGGAGGGGCGGGGGGAGGGGGGGGAGACAGAGAATCCCAAGCAGGCTCTGCACTATCAGCACAGAGCTTGATGTAGGGCTCGAACTCCTGAACCATGAGATCATGACCTGGGCTGAAATCAAGCAAGAGTCAGATGCTTAACTGACTGAACCACCCAGGAGCTCCTTATTTCACTTTTTTAAAAAATCTGAATGTATTAATATATTTACTGTATGAACTTGTTCAGAACAGTCTTTTTCCCCTCAAGTGTTACCTTGTTAAAATGTAAGGAATTACTGAAGGAAAAAAACACATAGTAGATCTAGATGCCAGATGAGTATTCCAATTACAACTATGTAACTCTAGGTGAGTTACTTTATATATGTATATATACATACGTGGAAGTGAATCTCTCAAAGGTTATTAAATGTGTTAATGAGCAGCAGAACGGATTGAATTAAATGCACTCTTCATTTTAAGTAAAGGTATAGAAATACCAAGGGAGAAGAAAGGGAAGGTAATATATAACATAAAAATCTAGTGGCTTTGTGGATTTTCCTCCACATTATTTTAGCCTTGTTGTATGAAATGGAACATACACTTAGAAGCAGCTGCATTCTCAGTAGGAGTCTGGTGCTGGTTCAAGCCCAGAAGCAGACCTTGAATTCAGGTCAGTATCACCTGGGCTCCTAATTGCTATGGCAGCAATAACTCTTGGCCTTTTTACTTAAGAATATCATGTAAATGAAACGATCCATTGGAGGCACCAAATGCCCTGAGCTAAATTAATTTTGGAAACTATATGATAATGATAACAGCAAGATCTATCTCTTGTTGAGAGCCATCCATGTGCTGGGTCTGAACTGATGTGTTTGACATAAGCTAACTAATTTAATTCTCAAGACACCACTGTGAAGGAAAGGTAATTGCATTTATTTTATTGAATCAGCAATCCAAGAGATTAAAACTTGAAGAGATCTGAGATATAGAAGTTAAATTGCTTAAAAAAAACTAGTACAGATAAGGAAAACAAGCCCTAGAGAGATTAAGTGATTTGTCCTAAGCTAGATGGAAACAACCCAGGCCATTTGAGCCTTAACTCTTTCATTCCATGGTAGCACTTCACAGAATAGTGCTCTGTCCTCTACCACATCTCTCATAGAGTTGAGTCAGGCACCATGAACATCTTTTTAAGAGTTCAGTTAGAACAGGAATACAGATACTACAGATATAACTAAGCCAAGCCTTCGTCAGTAAACACAACTCCTCAATCATAATTTAACTGATCACAATTCTGTAGCTGCCTCAGAGCACACAACTTATCCACCTTTTCTCCAACTACTTCTTTCAAGAAATAATAAAGTTATTTTTGTGCACCCTGAAAATGATTTTCTTTGTTGCTCTTAAACCATATTTATTTATTTATTTATTGAACTTGCTTCAAAGAAACATGGATTTGTTGCATCAGATTATATATCTATTAATTAGAAGGTTTCCATGTCCACAATCGGCAATGAAGCTTTGTCATTACTGTCATCACCACCACATGTGCCAGCTGAGCATGTATCCTGAATCCACCCAGCACTGGGTCAGCATTGACATCTGCGTTAGTCAGTCATTAGTGCAGTGTGGTAAATATGAGTTTGGGTCATGACTATTGGGGGTTAGTTTATGATGAGGTGGAAAAAAATGGGAATGGAGGAGTGAGAAATGGTGTGTGCTAACAAGATAGTTGTGTCAGACAGGGGTCTTCAGTAAAAACTACATTTTGGCAGAACAGGAATTAGAGTCACTGGAAAGGCTGAAAAACACAAGTTGTTAAATGGGTATGAGAAAGAGATGTTAAACTAAGGCCAGACAACAGCTAAAAGCCTCCTACAAAGAGTCACTTGTCACAGTCACCAAACACTGGCTGCCAAAGTCTGTCCCCTCCCTGATGCCACTGCTACACTTCATCTTATACCCTGGATGGTGCCACTACACTTCTCCCACTGCCCTGCTGCCCACAGATGCCCCAGAATGGACTCCAGATAGCTCCTCTTTATTGGAACACAAGCCTCCAATTTTCAGTCTAGAAAGTTGATTCTGATTAGTGGTGCCTGGATCATATGTGTTCTCCCTAGCAGCAAGAGTCAGGGACATAAAGTACCTGACACTTCAGCTTCTATAGTGGGAGGCAGGCTCTTCTGGGCAGTGGAGGATTCTGGGCATTTCCCAGTTGTGGGAAGGGAGTATAGATGCTGGATATCAGAAAAGGTGGATGCTAAATATCCATGTAGTACTCTCTTTGGTGCTCAATTTAATATAGAGATTTAGTTTGAAGGCAAATAAGGAAGCAAGAAATGCTTCTGTTTTGATTACGTAACTATACTCCCTACCACTAAAAATGAGCTTATCCTCACCTCCAAAGTAGGACAACCTAAAGTATAGTTACTAAATTTGGCTCCAAAACCTGGAACTCTGTATGATGTCCATTTTCCTACTAATTTTGTCATGTTAATCATCTCAATATTTTACAAAATACAGGTTAACCCATAGAGTTAAAATCATCAGCACATCCTTAATAAAATAGTAGGAGAATGGGACTAGAAATAAGATATGTAATTCAAATATATGAATACATAGTGCTTCAACAAGAAAAAAATTATGGCGATGCTATAATCTTCATTTCTGCACTAGTCACAGGTCATCTTTTTTAATGACTTCTCTAGTTTACCAGTTCCATTTGCCCCATTGTGTTTAACCAAGACCCCAACTAACTGGGATTCTTTATTGTGTATGATGACCTCATTATGGAAGGAATCGGAGCCATGAGTAAACCTAGATCGGGTTGTTATAAAAAATTCATTAATTCTTCCTACTCGACTTGGTCAAGTAGGAGGTAACATAGTAGATCACCCGGGGTTCCATTCAAACTCCTCTCCATGTCATTAAGAGTATCAACCTATTTCCTCTTGACAATCATAATCAGTCACCTCAACCAATATGAAAATCCTCATCTCTTTTTGGTTGTCCATTTGTTAATCAGCAGGAAAAACCTGAAATAATCAGATGAAAGCCTCAGTTTCCGATTTAATGGAGCTATTGTGTTCCCTCATGAAAATAGCCTTAAAACCAAAGAGAATAAGGTTGTTGAACCTATGCAAAGCCCTTATCCCTGTAATCATGTCCTTTGCCCAGGAACCCACTGAGAAAGTAAGTACTGGAAAGATCAGGGAATATAGTTGATTGGCATTCACAAAGCCGGACATTTTGCCTCCTTAATTATAAGCATCCTCCAAAATTGGGGGTTCAGAAGAACACAAATTCTTACATTTTGGCCCTTTTCAAAAACTCCATCTTCATAATTCTTCCCCAAGCATCGGTCTCCAATCTTCTTCCATGTTCCTAACTTCCAAAAGTACCATTAGCAATAATCAATGATTGATTGTAGCTCTGTAACTAATCTCCCCTTCCAGGAAAAATACTGTAATGATTATACACTGTGAGAATTTTCACTTTTTGAAATTTGTTTAGGGTATTACCCCAACTGAGTCTGTAATTCTACAGAAGCCAGCTTCTGGAGTTCATATATCAAGTAGGTTCTTCTACAATTAAGACTAAATTTATTTTCTCTTCAGTTAACTGGTTAATCTCAATGAGTCTAAAAGAATGAAATTATGAAGAAGTACAGGTCATTTTGGGGATTCTGTGAGGAGAGTCACTGTACCTTTTTATAATGTTATTATGGGGTTTTCAATAATATCTGGTCTTCCTTTTGCTCATGATATTCAGGGCTTTTGAAATGACTTAGGTGGGTGTGTGGGAATCTGGTGAAATGCTAGAACTATCACAGGGTTTCAAGTCAGGTCTCTGGGCACCAGATCAGGTGGTGTTTGAAGTGTACAAATCCCTTTTTCAGTTTGTAAGCCACCTCATCTCATTGGTTCCAGAGTTCTATATCACTGAAGGGCCACTAAGACAAATTAACATTCTTCAGTTACCAAATTAAATCAAATCTAAAATTACATTCTGTTATCCTAAGTCTATCTCTAAATACATTACAACATATTCCTCACACTTTAGCCTGTGTATAAGTATATAAGTGCCTCCTGGAGGGCACTTTGTGATGAGCACTGGGAATTGTACGTAAGTGATGAGTCACTAAATTCTAAACCTGAAACTAATATTTCACTGTATGTTAACTAATTGAAATTTAAATAAAAGCCTGAAAAAAATTAATCTTCTCCTGAGTTAGATTTTGTAATAGACTCTCTACGCTATGCTGACATATACCACTAGTTTATTAGTACAGAGGTAAGAGCATAATACACAGTGACTTTGCCTTTCAGGGTATTATTACTCTTCAAAAAGGGAGATACAGCTTTAATAGATGGAAGAAACTGGATTCTTGGCTGATAAAGAAGGATCAGCTGATGTTGAGGTAATCCAAGTCTCATAACCCTTAATTTTTGTTCCAGGGCTTGTCTTCACCCTCAATCAATGCTTTCACTCTTACATAAGTGTGGTAAGGTTGAGAATTCAACAGCTCTGTAATATTGTATCTGGATCCAACTCTATAGATTTTATTTATTGATTTCAGCCCAATGGCTATAAGACTTGAGAGGGCTTCTGGTTGTTGTTTTGGTTTTGGTTTTAGCACAGTGACAAGAAGTCTCTGGCTTTAAAGGTAGATGAGCATTGAGAAACAAGTATACCATTCTCGTTCTTAGGCTATTGGGAGGCAGAATAGAACTCTGACTCACAGTTTGCAGTAACCAATCCAAGAAGTCAAACCACAACTTCTGTAGTGAACAGCCCAAGCAGCCTGGACTTGATTGATAACTGATACCTTCCCTTGCCCACTGCCCTCAGTTGGTACTTTATTCCATATAAATACTGGTGACTTTTTTTTTGGGGGGGGTGTCTCTTTCTGATCTTCTTTTATATTAAGTTTTATTGTTTTAATTCCAATACTGATGATATTTTAATTAGATTTTGGTCACTGAGTGTATAATCATCAGATTCCCATCCCCAAATACTGAGTGGATTTTCACTGCCTTCAGCCCCGACCAGGTCAGATGATCTTAGATTGCCTGGTTATCTTTAAAGTCTATTTGCCTACAACTATTGCTGTATTTGTCAAGTTTCTGTCTCCAGCTGATTCTAGAAGAAAGAAAATGAGAAGAGAGAGGAGAAAAATAAAATGAAATTGTAAAGAAAATAATGAACAGTTTTGAGCCAGTTAGAAAAGCAGGCTTGAAAATGGGCAGAGATGGGAAAGGTTAAGAGCAATCAACATCACACTCCCTATTCCTCCCATCTTCTCCCAAGGAAACACTGCTCAGTGAGGACACCATTCCTGCCACTAATGTCACCATCAGCAATGGACATAAGATGCCATAGTTATCATTGCCTCAAGCAACTATTGAAACCCAATTTTGTTGTGACTGCTGCTGCTACCTATTCCCAAAAAGTACTCTCAGCTGGCCCACGTCTTCATCTGTCTACCTCTTGATTTAAACTCTATCACTGATGCTTCTGATTGGTAAATCAGTATTCTTCACATGCACATGCTCAAGCTACAAGAGGAAAGAAAATCCACAGCTGGAATTTTCAGCTTCCACAAGGTTAGAGTAAATTTGCTTTCCATATAGACTTATGAGGTAGGAAATTTTCAAACATAAGAGTTCAAATGCCAGATAAATGAAAAATGATGATAACATTTATTATGGGGGGAGGGCAGGGGCACAGTCACTTAATTTTTTGTGTTGGGGAAACCAAGGATCACATGAACCAGACTTAGAACCAAGTCTCATCAATATCCAGTAATATGAGGCTCTGTACACCAGCTAACATTACCCTCAGGAAGAGAAAGAAATAGATGTGCAATTATTATTTTTTAAACAGCATTTTTACTGTATCATGGTTATGATTTAAATTATGTCATTAAGAGTTTTCCCAAATTGTTCATCATTTGATGACAAAAATGGAAAAGTCTGATCCTTTTGCTTTTTAAAAAATTTCTCAGTCTGGAAGAGGGATATACATTTGATTTCAAGTGACTGATTGGGTATTTCTCTTCTTGTGTCTTTTTGGTCTTCTATGTTATTTCTGCAAGTAGGGCCTATTTTTAAAATTCATTGTTTCCACATTTTTTTAAAACTTCAGACTATTTCTGTTTTAGTAATGATAAAAGTCAATTTTCTCCTAAGGAGTGTACAATTACCATTGCAGCTGGGTCAGAGGACCTTCCTTTGATTTGTCTTGCTGACAGACAACGCTCCTTGTGAAAAAAATCTTCCTGAGACATTCCTAATTCAGAACAAAGGACATTTAGGGAATGATTTACTCAAAACATAGTCCTCATTCAGAGAAAAAAATAACACCAATTTCCTAGTTTCACATCTCTGATATTTCCAGCTTTTCCTTTAGTGCCATAAGGCTTGCTCTTGCAACTCTCTGTACCTCCTTTTTCTTCATTATAGTATCTTGCATTTCTGTTATGTTCCAGGTCATCACAATTGCACATATAAAGAAGCAGGCATCCAATGAGATTAAACAACTTGACCTAAACCTTACAAAGCATATGACAGAATCAAGATTCAAGTCCAGGTTTTCCTGCTCCACATCTCTGTGCTTCCTAGTCTACACAGGCTTGACATATGTACCTGCTTAGTAGATGTTTGTTGGATACAAGAGGAACTCGATAATTAGGTCAAAATGCATCAAATTATTTTATGTTCTCTGGATAGCCTCTGGTTATTTGAGTCTGGACAACTGAAATCCATTGATTAACATGTTGCTATTGATACTTACTAAATGCTAAACATCCAGATTTCCTGAAAATTCAAATTCACTGGCAGCCCAGGTAATTTTTATTATTCAGAGAAGTTTCAGAAACACTCTCTTTAGCCAACCAACTGTCAGGAAAACATGAAGCTGTGGTCTAATGAGAATAGGGCTGGGTGTCATGAGAGACCCAGTGCATATTTTGAGTCATATCATCTGGGTCCTAATGCAAAGTGAAAATGTCAGTCAACTAGCAGGAAGATTCTTCCCCTCTGTAGCAATGGTTTCTATCTTTGCTGATTTGTAAACCTCCAAAAAAAAAAACTAGATGATTTTTCTTCCATTTCATCCGTACCATTGGTATTCTAGAGACATGGCCTAAGTCACACAAAACTACTATGCTTGTAGCACTTCTAGTGCTTCAAGCAGAGTACAGTGCACTTATTAGGGGTTGCAGTCATGTTCTAGGGCTACTACTAAGCAATCCTAAGTGCCACAAACTGAGTGGCTAATAAAAACAGGAATTTACTTCCTCACTGTTCTGGAAGCCCGAAGTCTAAAATCAAGGTATTAGCTCTCTCTTAAGGTTGTAGAGAAGGAATTCTTCCATGTCTCTTATGGCTTCTGGAGGTTGACAGCAATCCTTAGCCTTTGTGGCTTGTGGATACCCATCCCCAATCCTCTGCCTCTGTGTTTACATGGCCTTCTCCCCTGTGTGCCCAAATTTCCTGCTTCTCATAAGGATGCCTCATCTTAACTTGATTGCATCTGCAAAAATATTTCTAAATAAGATGACAATTGGAGGTCCTGGGTGGACATGAATTTGGAAGGCAGGGACACCATTCTGCCCAGTATAGGAATTACATAATACTTGTTCAGAGAAGGCATAAAATGTCCAGGTCTCATGCTATGGACTGGGCTGAGAAGCACATGCAGAAAAGTACTTCGTGTCCCTCAGTGTTTGAATTACAAACTGGTATCATTCACTCCAACCAGAGAAAGTAAGCAACTCTTCACAGACAATTCTTTTGTGTTCCTCCTTCACCATGTTACCACTTTTCCTGATCAAGTATTTCTACAATCTATTTAACTAGATGCAAACTTATAGTTTTGACAGCTTTCCCTACACAAATCTTCATATTTCTTTACCCTCTTGGAAGTGGTGCATTTTTTCCAGATAGATTAGCATTCCAGAAATCCAGTAAGACTTCTCAATTGCCAAGGATTGGTAATAAATACAATTCCTGGGGAGCTTCTCCCCAGGACTTTTGCTAAAATAATTCAGCTTGCAAGATAAATCCCCCTCTATCACCTCTTTCCCAAAGATATTATTCATATTAAATCTGGTTTTAAATGAGTTGACAGGAATAGTCAGAGGAAGAAAAAGACACAAAGTTGTCTGAAGAGGTGTGTTTGCTTTATGTAGTTGATGATGAGAAAGTGGTGTGTGTGTGTGTGTGTGTGTGTGTGTGTGTGTATACACACGTATGTGCATGCACATGTGCTTGAGGCCAGGTCATGTTCACTCCCAAGATTCAGGCATGGGAGCTTCTCACCCAGGACAGGTGATGGTGGCTTCTGAAAATGCTTCTGTCAGAATAACTGAGGATTCTCCTGAGAAAAAAGGCCAAGCCCAGTGAGAAGAGCCTTCAGTGTTGGGGACAAAGGTGATTCAGAATATAAGATCTACCCCTGTCAGTTGTCTGGGCTCTTCTCTGAATCATGTGATGGAGGCAGAAAGGAGTAAGAAGATTATGTATAAAAATATGAAAAACCATTTCCCCAAAGCCCTTTTATCTTAATCAGCTTGAGCTACTATAACAGTATACTAGACACTGGTGTTATAAATAATACAATTTTTTTTTCTCACAGTCAGGGACTGGAAGTCCTATACCAGAGTGCCAGCATGGTCAGGTTCTAGTGAGCACTCTCTTCTGGGTTGCAGACTGATATTCTATATACATTTTACATCTTTACCTGGGGCTGAAGGCAGGAGGGTGGGAGAGCTCTCTGGCGTCTAATAAAAGCATGAATCCCATTCATGAGGGCTCTGCCCTCGACCTAATCACCTGCCAAAGGCCTTGCTTTCAGATACCATTGTGTTGAGATTAGGCTTCAACATATGAATGTGAGGACACCATCAGTCCATAGCACCCTGTAAGGTATGAGATCATACATACAGCACTGGTTTGGAAGCACCTTAATAAAGCAGAAAGCAGTAAAGAAAAAGAGGCATTTGTCTCCACTTCTCAGGCTCTGGTAAATCAGCACCTGTGAGAAGCCTCTGTGCCTGGTGAGGTCCAGTGGTGTTGGGAAGACACAGTGGGACCCAGTATACCCAACAGTAGCAGTGATATCCCGAAGAGGTAGCAACAGAGTACAACAACAATGTGGCACTGGCAGTGCCTGGTAGAAATCTAACAGAGTGGCACAAAAGAAAAGAACTAATAGGCATCTTGTGGAATGTATCAGACAGGCCACTACACTTGGGCTGCAAGTTTATGTGAGATTATTTCTAGAGATCTACCAAAATACATGTGTATGTAGTTGTCTCACTTATTCATGTATTTAATTACTTGTCTCCTATGTATCGGTTAGAAAAGCATTTGGTAACAAGAAAACCTAATTGCCCAAATGTCTGGCACATGGTTTCTATAACAAGCGATCCTTAAATGAGTGCTAACTAACAAGTGCTACTCAAAATAAGATTTGTGGACAAGTGCCAGCTGTTACAAGTCCACGATAAAATAACCACCACAAATCGAGAGCGTTTAGATGCTTTGATTGCATGTTGACGGTGTGGTAACGTCAAAGCACAAGATCAGTGGATTTGTCTCACTGAACAGGGTGAAGACCAAAATTATTCATCCTCAAAGAATTAGGAAAAAATTGGCCATTCATAACTCATGTTATCAGAAGCACAGATAGAGACTACAGGACATTAATTGGAGGAATGTGCATTCAAGGTTCATTCTGTAGTTCAGGGCTCTTTCCAGCCTTCTCTGCTGCCCACCAGTTTTGACTGTGTGTCTCCTGCTTATCCCAAGAGTCACAAAATAACTTCTGTAGCTCCAGGTATCACATCCTCACACCAAAATCCCCACAAAGGAAGGAAGGGATGGACAAAAGGCTTCTATTTCCTAAGGCCTTCTTTTTTCATTTAGGAAGAAAATCCTCCCGGAATACTTCTGGAAAACATCCCCTTGTATTGCTTAGCTACAAACTACCCTGGGATACTGAGCTTCTAGCAAAGAGAAGGGATTATAATGATTATGTTAGGCTAATTATAATATAGCCCCTGCATCTGATTGAGGGTCTGCCCTTTTCTGAGATCAAAAGACTTCCTCCTATTACCTGAACTAGTTATGGTGCTATGTGAGAGGAGGAGGAAATGGTTGTTGAAAGACAATAAACAATTTCTGGAAACCTCCATTAAGATATGGGCTCCATGAGGGGCACCTGGGTGGCTCAGTCGGTTAAGCGACCACCTTCGGCCCAGGTCATGATCCTGTTGTCCATGAGTTAGAGCCCTACATTAGGCTCTGTACTGACAGCTTAGAGTCTGGACCCTGCTTTGGATTCTGTGTCTCCCTCTCTCTCTGCCCCTCTCCCACTTACTTACTGTCTCTCTCAAAAATGAATAAACATTAAAAATAGAGAAAGATGGTCCCTTCAATAAATGGTGTTAGGAAAACTGGACAACTACATGCAAAAGAATGAAATTGGACCACTTTCTTACACCATACACAAAAATAAACTCAAAATGGACTAAAAACCTAAAGATAAAATGTGAAACCATAGAACTCCTCAAAGAAAACATGGTAATAAACTCTTTGACATCAGCCTTAGCAATATTTTTCTGGATCATCTCCTTAGGCGAGAAAAATGAAAGCAAAAAGCAACTATTAAAACTACACCAAGGTGGGGCACCTGGGTGGCTCAGTCGGTTAAGTGTCCAACTTCGGCTCAGGTCATGATCTCACGGTTTGTGGTTTCGAGACCCATGTCGGGCTCTGTGCTGACAGCTCAGAGGCTGGAGCCTGTTTCAGATACTGTATCTCCCTCTCTCTCTGACCCTCCCCTGCTCACACTGTCTCTCTCTCACAGAAATAAATAAAACATTTTTAAAAAGTTAAAAAAAACTACACCAAGGTAAACAAGAGTTTGCAGTGAAGGAAACCATTAACAAAACAAAATGCAATCTATTGAGTGGGAAAGATATTTTCAAATGATATATTCAATAAGGACTTAATATCCAAAATAAATGAAGAATATAACTTAACACACAAAAAATCTGATTTTTAAAAATGGGCAGGGGATCTAAATAGATAATTTTTCAAAGAAGACATACAGATGACCAATAAACATATGAAATGGTGCTTAACATTATTAATGTTAAGCTGAAATGCAAATTACAGCCACGAGATATCATCTCATACCTGCCAGTATAGCTTATATAAACACACACACATACACACACACACAGAATAGAGTGTTAGCGAGCATGTGGAAAGAAGGGAACCCTCATGCATTGTTGGTCGAACTGTAAATTGATACACCCACTATGGAAAACAGTATGGAAGTTCCTCAAAAAGTTAAAAATAGAAATATCCTATGAGCCAGTAAATCCATTTCTGGGTATTTACCCAAAGAAAACAAAAACACTAATTTGGGAAGATACATGCATTCCCATGTTTATTGCAGCATTATTTAGAATGGCCAAGATACAAAAGGAACCCAAGTGTCTGTCAACAGATGAATGGATAAAAAAGTGGCACACACCACACTGGAATGTTACTTAGCCATAAAATTGAATGAGATCTTGTCATTTTCAACAACATGGAGGGACTCTGAGGGTTTTATGGTAAGTCAAGTAAGTCAGGCAGAGAAAGACAAATACTACAGGATTTCAATTATATATGGACTATAAAACAAACAAAACAGAAAAAGTACATAGAATAAACTGGTGGTTGCCAAAGGGGAGGGGATAGGGGCATGAGAGAAATAGGTGAAGGGAGTTAAAAGGCACAAAATTCCAATTATAAAATAAATCAGTCACAAATGAAAAGTAGAGCATTGGGAATATAGTTAATAATACTGTAATAATTTTGTATGGAGACAAATGATACACTTACCGTAGTAAGCATTTCATAATATGTATAACTCCTTAATCAGTAGGTTGGACACCTGAAGCTAATGTAATACCATACAGTCAATTGACAAAAAGAGTGCAAATACTTAAAGAAATGAGTTGAGAACTACGCAAAATTTATGACAAGCAGTAAACTACAGATTCAGGAAGCTCGGAGTAATCACACATACCCAGATACACAGACACACAGACACACAAACACACACACCAAAACACCTTACACTTAGATATATTCATACTGCAGAAAACCAAAGTCAACAAGACAATCTTGCAAGAGCCCAGAAGCTGGTGGCGGTCCGGTCGGAGCACGCCTTACCTATAAAGAAGCAGTGACAGGAACTACTGTGGCTTTCTGCTGGAAACCCTGCAAGCATTTCTCTTTCTTTCTCCGGGAAGATGACTGCCTTCTGGAAGAGGCCAGCCTGCGTCTGGGTGGCCGGAAGGCAAACCGGGCTCAGCTGCAGCTGGCCGGTTGCCAGGTTGCGCACTGTGGCTTCCGGTGTATGGGGGAGTCAATGTGGAGGGGCAGGGAGAGAATGGATAGCTCAGAGCACGGTAGATCAGGCCCAAGGTGCCGCAGCTTCAGCCACTCTTCCGAGACGAAGTCTGATCACGCAGGACCTTGAGGTTCAACAGGGCTGTAGGGGACACCTGGGTACCTTGAGTGCTGGAGGTTGCTGGCTTCACACTCTTCCCCAAGGACTTTGGCCTAGGCCACCTATCAAGCAAACCCCAATCCTTGCCGAAGGCTCGTCCCTCACCGCCCGCAGGGTGCCTCACCCCATAGGCCTGGCCACGTGCAGAGGAACACACTCTAGCGGTGCCCACCGGCCCAAGGCGGGACTGGTGATGCAAACTGAGCATGCTCTGGCAACAAATCCATAGCCTTCTCATAGGCACGAGGCCCCAGGGCAGCCATACGGTCCTCCAGAGGGAGCCTCAGAGCTCAACGCAACCCCCCAAGGTCAAGCTGTAGCAACCCGAACCTACCGTTGCACTGCACAGCCTCAGGGCCGGTTGTTCATCCCAGCAGCTGCAAGGTGTCCCAAGAGACTTATAATGTGACATCCTGGATGGGATCCGGCAACAGAAATGACATTAGGAAAAAACTCAGGTTTTTTCTAAACTCTAGTTAGTAACAGTGTATTAATATTGCTTCATTAACTGTGACAGATATATCATATGAATGTAAGATGTTAATAATAAAGGAAACTGGGTCTGGGATATATGGGAACTCCATATAACTTTTTTTTTTGAGAAAGAGCATTTATTTATTTATTTATCTGAGAGAGACAGAGCGTATGAGTGAGCAATGGGCGGAAAGAGAGGGAGAGAAGAGAGAGAGAGAGCGCGTGCGAGAGCGTGCGAGAGCGAGCAAAGCAGGACTTGAACTCACAAATCCTGAGATAGTGATCTGAGCTGAAGTTGGATGCTTAACCAACTGAGCCACCCAGCTGCCCCTCTCTGTCTAACTTTTGCAGTACTTCTATAAATCTAAAACTTTTTGAAAATAAAAATAATTTAAAAATTTCTCTTGATATTAAAATGGGTTGCAAAAGTAATGGATAACCAAAAATCACATTAGTAACAGGTTTTTCTTACATAGATATTAAACTTTCTCTAAGCATTTATTAATGATTGATTTTTAGTATGGATGTCACATGTGCTTTAACATGTGGCTTAAACATGTGGGTTTTCAGGGCCATATTATTCGGTAGGTATGCCATACATGTGTCAGGAGGAAACTTCTTTGTGACAGCCGCCATTAGAATATTCTATAGCATGCTTACTCTCCCCTTACAGACTGTTTCTGGAGTCTTGAATATTGATTGAACTTTACTTTGTGATTCTTTAACTCCTAACTCCTTATGAAACTTCTAGATTTTCCTTAATATATGATAAATGGCTTGGCTATTGGATTCCCTTGTTTTCCTTTATAAAACTATTAAGTCAATAAAGAACTATTTTTCATTTGTTACCTGCTAATGGGAAAGTGATGATTCAACCAACGTTTGAATACAAAGATACTGCTATAAATTTCTTCATTTCTTCCCTCTGTTTCCAATTTTCAGGTATTTGAGACAATGATACCTTCTTAGAGAATGACAACAGATTGGCATCACCTGAAAAGCAACACATGTTAAATGCCATATTAAATCACCATTTTAAATCCTCCTGATGAAAATGAAAATATTTGGATAATCTTCAAAATATCTAATTTAAACAATTTCAGGCATCAAAAATGTTTAGGCACATCCCACCTAATGGTCTATTTACACAGCACCAGCACAAAGTGATACGGGTTTCTGGATTGTGTAAATCATCACAGAGACAATAGTCACTCATTCTCAACAGAGAGATAACCATAGATGTGGCTTCATGTTATAGAGTTTGCATCTTCTTTTAAACTGACACCAACAAGTGGTCTATGTTGTTTGATGACTGAAAATTTCCAAGTCTCCATTGTATATTCCGCAGAAGTGCCTGAGGTTGCAATCTTTCTCATTAACTTCCCTGATCAAAACCATACACCCTATAGCCTTTCCAGAGATCATTTGACAAACTGATCTGTTCTGTTTTGCCATGACTCATTGAAGACATATTTTCATTTTAATGAAAACTCTTGGAAATCTTCCAGAGGAATGAGTCTTATGGCAGGAAATCCAGGAAGATTGTCTGGGGAGATGCTTTGGAGCAGGTTGACCTTTTAGAACATTTCAAAGCTTCTATCCTGCCCTGTCTTGACTAAGGATTGACAGATTTGTGATATATATTCACCTTATCTTACTTTCTTACAGTGATTTCATTGTCTTTATATGTCTTCATTGTCTTTAGCCGAAAGAAGATGAAAATGTGAATTCTTGTGATTATAGAGCCAGGAACAAATGGTCTTGATCAACAATATCCAATCTAACTGTGAGCTTTAAATGAAATTAAAAATTTTCTAGGAGTCACATTAAAAATGTAAAACAAAAGAGGTGAAGTTAATTTTAATAATATACTTTACTTATATATTATTTACTTACTTATATGAGTTGTATATTACATGTATTATATGTTATATATTATGTATAATAAATTATATTATACTTATTTACTTATGTATTTACATATTTACGTATAATGAATATTTAAAATTATCAAGTTATTTTACTTTTTCTATTGTCTTTGAAATCTATGTGTGTGTGTTATACATATAGCACATCTTGATTTGGACTAGCCATATTTCAAATGCTGAATAATCATGTATGCCTAGTGACTACCACCTTGGACATTGCAATATAGATAAGTGGCAATTAAGAGGAGGGAGCTTAGGGGCACCTGGGTGACTCAGTCAGTTGAGCGTCTGACTTTTGCTAAGGTCACGATCTCACAGTTTGTGAATTTGAGCCTCACATTGGACTCTGTGCTGACAGTTTGCTCAGAGCCTGGAGCCTGTTTTGGATTCTCCTCCTTCAGAGCCTCCTTCTCTCTCTGCCCCTCTCCTGCTCACACTCTGTCTCTCTGTGTCTCAAAAATAAATAAATGTAAAGAAATAAAAAAATGAAAAAGAGGAGAGGGCTTGGCTTCAGATGGTTTAAGGGTTGGAGCCAGCATAATACAATGAGAAAAATTCCAGCATCCCTAATTAAGTAAGAATCCTTAGAAAAATAGCCTTAAATGTTTCTAAGTCTGTTTGCAGGTTTGTCAGGTATAGACAATATTATTCCATGGGGTTATAGATAATGTTTATTTTTGAGAGAGTGCAAGTAGGGGAGGAGCAGAGAAAGGGGAACAGAGGATCCAAAGCGGTCTCTGTGCTAACAGTGGTATGACACTGTTATATAACAGTGGTATAACAGTGGTATAACAGAGCCCGTGCAGGGCTCAAACTCACAAACTGTGAGATCACGACCTGAGCCAAAGTCAGATGCTGAACTGACTGGGCCACCCAGGTGGCCCCCAGGGTTATCGATAAGATTAAATGAGATGATGTGCATAAATCTTTGGCCACACTGTAGATATTCATCAAATCTTATCTTTAACCCTTTAGAGGGAAGGATTCACTCAATAAATATATACTGTGTCCAGGGCAGAGATTCATATGCTTTTTTTTTTTGTTTGTTTGTTTTTAATAGCCAGAATAAGACAAGGCAGGGAAGATAGGTCTCTAGTTCTATTGTTCTATAAATCAGAAACCTGTGATAGTTCAGTATTGGATATAATCTTTTCAAAAGGAGAAATTGGAGGGTAGCATAGCCTAGGAAGTCAATCTGATGTTAAATAAAGGGAAGGATGTGCATTTATAGTGAAAACATAATCTAAGCTTCAATGATGAAAATAAAAATTTCAAGTTGCTGACATCATTAAAGAGGAAAATGTGTACATACAGAAGCAAATTAAAAAAGAGAGACAAAAGTGTTTTTGTTTCATCAATTATCCCAAAAGGCAAGATGATCTGAAAAGCAAACCTTAAAAGATGTAGTCAGTTATGTGTCCCTCAGGAAAGAATACACAGGAATGACTATTTCCAGCTACGTAATATCTTTTCTATAAGAATAACAATGCAACCACAAATCTTTAGCATATGCATACATGAATAAATAAAGCAATGGGTAAATACAGAACTACTCAATAAAGCAGGAGAAGTTAGAAAAATGAGAAATCGTGAGGAAAAACTCAAGGGCGTAGTGTGCTGATACAGTAGTGGGGAAAGAAATACTAAATCCCTGTTCTCAGAAGACTATATATATCTTATAGGATCAGGAGAAAAACACACCAAAAATCAGCAAACCAAAAGCTCAAAGATTCTAGACAATGTTAATAGCAAAGATGATTTGATACTTTTGTTTGTTCTTTTTTTTATGGAGGTGGGATGGGCATTATTACTGCTGGTTAAGGAAATTTGATAAAGAAACATCCTTTCTTATAGAAGCAATTAATTTGGAGGCAGCTGTATTCTAAGAACTTACTGCCAAATTTCATCCTTTATATAGCAAACTATTCTAGAGCCCCCTTTTTTTTTCCAAGAAAAACCTAGCTATTCCACCAAGTGGAAATACTTGAATTGGAGGAAATGGCTGAAAAGCAAGTGGCTTCTCTACCACTTTGGGGGTAAGGGGTGAAAAATATAACTGAGTTCATTTTTCAGCCTGTGAAAAGAGCTAAATGCAATGACCATGTTCCATAGTGTCACCTAGTGGCCTTGAGGGACGGGATCCAGAACTGAGGCACATCCTGGAAAGATGTACAGTTAGCTTCAGAAGTGGGCCATTCCAGAAAGCGGCCTTCCCTTTCGTTTGGGGGTGGGGTTGAACAGGATTGATAGCGACCCTCAGAGCTCTGTGGTAAGGCTGAAACTCTCAAACTACTCCTACACTATGCGTTTCCCGGGACTGACCTCTCGTATTTTTATGTCTGAAACCTAAGCTTTGAAATCGGGTTTCCACATATCTGAACTCCTCAGTCTGGCATTTTTGAGACTTCTGCCTGAGAAACAGATAGAGAAGATATCAGACAAATAAATGCAGCCAGGCACCATCTCCAACTTGTATAGAAAAGACGTACACAAACAGCCTCATTCTCATGTTACACTCTCACTGTGTCTCCGACATGGGTTTCTCACTTGGTTGCAAGGTCACACACAGGCCTCACGGACTTGAAAATGCCATTTACTTCAGAAACACCATCCTTTGGTTCCAGGATCATTGCAACCTGCTTACCTGTCTGCAGCCTAGACCCCTCAGAATTTAACGCCTCATTGTCACTTGTCCACCTTCTAAAGCATAAATGTGATTGTGTTTTTACCTTTCTTAAATTCTTTATGGAATTCTCTTTGCCCTCCCCATAAAGTTCAAGTTCCTTAAGGGACATGCAGGGGCCCTCAGGACTCAACCCTGCTCAACTCCCAGGTAGAATCAACCATTCTTACTCACCCTCCAAGCCCTGCCAGATGGAGCCCTATAGGGTACACCTGGGCCCTGACTCATGTTTCTTCCATTGCGGTAACACACTCTTCCACCACCTCTTTACCTGTGCTGTTCCTATTCATGCTTTGTCCTTCCCCAGCCTCAAACTTAGGTTAGCAGCCTCTCCCCTCACTCCCCTAGAGTGTTCTGAACGATCCATATAATAATAGTTAATACCCTGTTTGATTATTACTCCTCTAGTAAATTATTAAGCTGGAGTGCCTTATATCTCTATACTCCAGTGCCCGGAAAAGTGCCAGAGACATGGTTAATCTTGGTAAATACTTAAATGAAAGAAGCCACGAATAATTAAATCAATGGCCTATTTTCTGTCCCCTAGCACATCCAGGCAATCAGCTTAGTTCCAAATATAAAGGTGACATGGTGTTTAGTGGGACCTACCTGTCGCTATTAAACCATAGAATCTAAGTTTAAGGTGTGTCACATTAAAGAAAGCCCATAGCAGTAAAAGCCAGACATCCCCACTGTGGGTCCTGTGACAACTACCTACTTCCAGTACCACCCCTCATGTCTCCTCTGAGAAGAGGTCTTGGGAGGGGGGAGGAAAGTGGACATCATTAGCCTCATGGGAACTGTGGCATTCACAAGCGATTTATTCCCCACCCCCTCCAAAATCAAGTGAAGGAGGAGAGTCCAAGACACCTATATGCATCTATGAACAGTGCCAGCAAGAAAGGAAACTTAGCTCTTGTTCTGCAGCTGGGTGCTGGCTGAAGGCGGTGAAGAAGGAATTGGGAAAGTCTGGCGTGTCCTCTGGAAAAGAAATGTAAAACACATGGAAACTTGTCTTTGCTTCTCACATGGCTATTCCTAAAGACCCAGGCTTGATGATGAAGCCCATATTAGTAGGCAAAAAAGGGTTACAGCATAATGTGCCTGGAAAGAAAGGGACAGGAAGGGATGCCCTCACTCTAATTTGTCACATCCTTTGGCCCCGTGATAGAGCCTGGAATAGAGGACAAGCTGCAGGAAGTATGGAGTGGCCATGATGACCACACCAGGCCAGGAGAGGAATGCCTTGCGGTGCAAGGCAATTGAATGTCTAAAAGATCTTCAGTAACAGAGAGTGTAGAGAGATACTCACACTATGTGCTCTGTCTACAGAGACCGTCGTATCAGCAGAGGACAACCAAGAGTAGATACAACCTGGGTAAGGCGAGCAACACTCCCCACCAGGTACATGCAACCAGTGACATAGGATATCTGTTGCCTTCTCCATGTTTTCCTCTTGCCTCCCTCCAAGTTAGAAGGAATGAGGCCTTGTTGAGAGAAATCGTTTGCAGAGATAGATCATGTACCCCCACTACCTCCTTCAGTTCAAGGCAGACAGATTCATGGCTCAAGTCTTTTCATGGATAGGCTCAGTTTCCCTCATTCTTTTCGAAAAGCCCCATGTCTCAAAGGCCTAACATAACAGGTTATTTCTCCCTCATGCTACGTTTCCAAAGCACAGTGACAGAGGACTGAGCTGAGGGATGCTTCACCTGGACACAGACTTCCTTCACCAGCATAGGGAAGGAAGGGTATGCAGACAATGATACACCTCTGCCCAGATGTGATATATGTCATTTTTGCTTACATTTTATTAGCCATACACAAGTCATATGGCCACCATAACTGGAAAGGCTCTGAGGAGAGTTTTCCTGACATTTTCTCACTTAAAGGACTAGAAGATTCTTAAATGGCCCTAATGATTTACCACATTGGGAGTGGAAGAAAAGACCATCAATATGAAACTCAAATTCAATTTAAGCTTGAAATATTGAACTAGAGTAGATTATAACTGAAAGTGACCAGAGAGATCTAGAATGTGCCAAAGGTACAGGTAAGGAATCACAACAGATGACTCAGAAGCACATACCCGGAAGTAATGTTTAGAGAAAAGAAAAGTGTTTCATATTTAGACCCACTGGGCAGAGGCACTTCATTAAATTGGCTACAGAAGAATGTTCTAGAACAAAACTCTACAGAAGTGCTGAATAAATTCCACCTCAAATACATTGTTTGACAGTTTATTCCTCTGCATAATGTTTATCCCACTTATACCTGACCATGGCTGTTTGGATTAAGGAATATGGGACAGTTGTATAGAAAAAAGTTGGGAGGAGGGGTGTCTGGGTGGCTCAGTGGGTTAAGCGTCTGACTTCGGCTCAGATCATGATCTCATGGTTTGTGGGTTTGAGCCCCGCATCGGGCTCTGTGCTGACAGCTCATAGCCTGGAGCCTGTCTTTGGATTCTGTGACTCCCTCTCTCTCTCTCTCTCTCTCTCTCTCTCTCTCTCTGATCCTCCCCTGCTCAAGCTGTCTCTATCTCTCTCTCAAAAATAAATAAAACGTTAAAAAAAAAAGTTGGGAGGAGACATTTAATACCAAAATTTCTTCAGAAGTATCTTCCAGTAAAAATATTACTTTAACATGTAGAAGAATTATTTAAAAATTAGCCTTGAAGAGTGACATCAAAATTCTCAAGTATTTAAGGAAGTTATCTCACTTTAGAAAATTCCTGTTTGGAATTATTTTCACTGCATTGTGAACACAAAATTCATTCCAATTTCTTTGAGTTTCAATTAAAGAAAGTCATGTATTGTGATAAATTAATTCATGAACTCCTTCCAAAAGGTGAAGCAAGTGCCTTTTACTGAAATGTCGGAAGAAAACATCACAAAAAGTTTTAACAGCCGAAAGCTGATGTAATAGCAAAGAGTGATAGTTTTGTAAATGAAATCATTTCACGAATCAAAGTTACTACATGAGGAAATCCCATCAAAGGAACGAAGATAATATTGATAAGCTGTTGTCTGTAATACTTTTGTATTGTTTTTATATTAACCCTTTTTTCATAGTGTTGGGAATTTGATGCCATGGTATATCACCTTAATAAAATATTTAGTAATACTTTGAGTACATTTTCAAAGATCTTTATTTTGAAGAATGAGAGCTATAACAGAAATAGTTAAATGGACATGGGCAATAGTAGTCAGTGTGTGGAATTTTATAAATAAAATCATGTAGTTTGTGGAATTTGAAAAAAAATTATGAAGAATTTCACAGCTTAGATGTTATCTCACTTTTCCCAGTGAAAAACACCACCTGATACATAGAAAGGCTCCCGGTGCCACCCTTGATAGATATTGGTGATTTCAATTTGCTGAAAATGGTTTCTTTTGCTTGACTTCCTATCAAATACTGGCAAGGAAAGAATTTTTAGTATCATGGATGATCTAAGGAAATAATAATTTAATATATTTAGTGTTGAATTAATAAGTAATTTTTATTTTCATATATGTCAAAGTAAAGGAGGGAGATTTAAAAAAAAGTTGTGTAATAAAATGTGATATACAGTTTTATTTTAGATTTTATAGTAAATATTTGGAGACAGTAAATTTTTTACCTTCTGTATCTAGTATTTTTGTTGAACAACTAACAGCTCTAGTAGCAGATGGAAACTCTCAGTTTGTCAAACCTGTGAATTTGTAGAGCATTTTTTATATTTATATGAAACAGAGACATAGTAAGCTTTGTGAATATGAGTGGACTCTATAAATATGTTCATGGAAGATAAACTCTGCTTCATACCGGATGGTACTTCTACCATTAATGTCTGAATTTTCCTACTTGTAGCATTCTAAGGATATTTTATTGTATCTGAAAAAAATCACATTTTGTACAAATCCCAAGATAACTCACTTCAGAAAGATCCCGAGGGTGGAGTGAAAATATGCTTTCCATTATATCTGTTGCAATATTGAGAATAAATTACAGATGTATACCTCATTTTATTGTGCTTCGCTTTTTTTTTTGCCTTGTTTTTTAAAAAAAACAAAAAACAGAGCAGACACTGTTGTTGTTTTCTTGCAGATTGAAGGTTTGTGGCAACTGTGCACTGAGCAAGTCTATCGGTGCCATTTTCTGGGAGCATATGCTCACTTCTTGTCTCTGTGTTATGTTTTGTTAATTGTCACAATATTTCAATCTTCTTCATTATATTGTGATGATCTGTGATTAGTGATCTTTGATGTTACTATTGAGATTGTTTTGGGGTGTTACAAGCTGGACCCATGAAAGATGGCAAACTTAAGTGATAAGTGTTCTGACTGCTATAACCACCAGCCATTTCCCATCTCTCTCCCTCTCCTCAGGCCTCCCTGTCCCCAAAGACATTGAAATTAGACCAATTAATAAGTGGCCTACAGTGGCCTCTAAGTGTTCAAGTGAAAGGAAGAATCACATATGGTTCACTTTAAATAAAAAACTAGAAATGAGCAAGCTTAGTGAGGAAAGCATGTCAAAAGGCCGAAAGCTAGGCCTCTTGTGCCAAACAGCCAAGTTGTGAATGCAAAAGAAAAGTTCTTCAGGGAAATGAAAAGTGCTACTCCAGTGAACACATCGATCATAAGAAAGGGAAACAGCCTTGTTGGTGGTACACAGAAAGTTTGAGTGGCCTGGACAAAGATCAAATCAGCCACAACATTCCCTTAAGCTAAAGCCTAATCCAGAGCAAGGCCTTAACTCTCTTCAATTCTGTGAAGGCTGGGAGAGGTGAGGAAGCTGAAGAAGAAAAGTGTGAAGCTGGCACAGGTTGGTTCATAAAGTTTAAGGAAAGAAGCCGTCTCCATAACATACAAGTACAATTGAAGCAGCAAGTGCTGATGTAGAAGCTGCAGCAAGTTCTCCAGAAAGTCTCACGGAGATAATTAATGAACAACAGATTTTCAGTTTAAATGAAACAGCCTTATATTGGAAGAAGATGCCACTGAGGACTTCCATAGCTAGAGAGGAATTAGTACTTGTAAAACACTTTTAACAATGCCTGGGAAATAAGAACTAGTCCTTTTTATTGTTGTCACTGTTTCTCTCCCTTTCCTCTCACTATTTTTCTCTTACTCTTTCTCTCTGCCTCATGCCTGACATAGTACTTGATACACAGATGATGATCAATGATGTCTTGTTAAATGAAAATGCTGTAGTATTTCAGAAGAGAAATAGGCTACGAGACTGGGGGAGAACCTAGGAGGTTTTATGGAGGAGGTGGGGCTTGGCTTGGCTTTATAGATAAAATTTAAATATGTAATAGAAAACACATTAGTATTTTTATGGGTGAAAAAAGAGAGATTACATATGATACATATACTTCTGGGTTATACATTATACATTTATTCTTGGATTTAACAAATTCTACGTTACTTTGTTTAATTTCTTCCATTTCTAGATAATTAGTGGCAAAATCTGTTCAAAATACATTATAAAATGTAGCTTCGTCTCACACTTGTATCTTTTATGTTTACTGTAAATTATAATTTACATAATCTAAAATCAAACCGAATTCATCTTCATTAAGAAACATGGAGAAAAATCAAACCAAATGGCCTTAGGGATATTGTTCAGCTGTGTCATAAGAAATGACCTACACTAATGTCACAGAGAACTTCTATTTATCTAAATTTTATTTTTGCTAAGTGAGTCCAATTACAACTCTGTTTCTCTTTGTAGCTTGGGACTTCTTTACAGTCTCCAGGCAAAACCTCTGTTTGATCTGCCTGGAGTGAAACGCCTTCCCCAGCTGTCAAAGATACACTTGACTTATTAGTATATTTTTCACTTATCATTCCTACCAGCCCTGGAGTATCTTGATTTCTTTGTTCTCCAAATGTTTGCCATTGCCAGTGGGGGTACTTTAAGCACATGATAGCATAATTAACATTGAATGTTCTTCAGAAAGTAAAGAGAGTATTTGTTTCTTTTCTAACTCTGCATTTGTAGCCCTTCCCATAGTCTGCTACAACATCCAAAGGAAAGTCAAAAAGGACAGGCACTGGCCAAACATTTGATACCTTTATGATGCTAGTGTCCAGACCATCCAGTCGTTTTAACACATCACCTAAAATTCACACCATCACATGTGACCTCTTGCTCTTCCTGTTGTTGTCATCTGTAGAACTCACCCCACTACCCCTATTTCAGGGAGTGATGATGTGATAAACTGAGCTTTCTTCACCCCCTCACCACTACTTCTGTCCTCATACTTAACAACTTCAGTATCCATGTAGACAACTGATTCAGCATCCTGATCTCTCAAATCCTTGGGCTCTGCTTCCAAAGATGTTACTTCCTCTACATCAGCAACTATTCTGGAATCTTTAAAACATGCTCTACCTGAGAACTACACCTCTTCCTTCCAGCTCACCTACCCCGAGTGCTACTCCAGAAATCCCAACCCACCAAAACTTTGACCTGACTGTTTCCTACTATCACTCTTCCCTTTATGGTTGTGTCCCATCTTGCTCAGCATAGATTCCATAGACCACGATTCTAATCTTTACCCCCTAATTCCTCCCTTCCTCATTTAACTGGCCTTGGAAGTCTGACACTCTACACCAGCCCTGTTACCCAACCACAAGCCTCACTATCTACCTGTTCCCTGCCTGCACTCAAGGAGCTCAAGATGCCACAGTAAATGTACAATCAAGCAGACTCACTTCTCCTCAAGATCAAAGAGACAATCTTGAATGAGCACATTTTTAATGTGTGCTTGTCTACTCTCTAAAAAGGTGATTCACTATCTGCTTTCTGTTCAACTCTGCCCCCCCCGCCCCAACACACACACACCATTCTCTCCTGATCTCTCTTCTGAAAGCAAAGCAGTGATCTTGCTTCATGTTACTTTTAAAAGAAGCAGAGAAAATCATATAGGTACACAACTTGATTCACCTTACCTGGATTAACCTAAGTTAAGAACTTTGCTGTTGGGTATAATGATGTATTAAGACAGATCATGTATTTTTAAAAGTATAATTACATTTTTGTTCAGCTGAGTTCATGAATTGAGAACACTATATTTTCCAGAAAAGCAGGCCACTTCACTTGTGATGAGCACTGGGTGTGGTATGTAAGTGATGAATCACTAAATTCTATATCTGAAGCTAATATTACACTGTATGTTAACTAACTGGAATTTATCATGGCTTTTTTCATATATATTTGCTCTTTTTTCTTGTTATACCTTCTCAAAATAGAGACATTCAACAGTAGTTAGAATGGCCATATTCCAACATTTAAAAAAAAAACACCTTGCACCTCTCAATGGGTGAACAAGGTAGAGTAGTAACCTAGAGTTCAGCTGACTAAGCCATGGTGAGGCCTTAAGCGGTGAGGTGTTCCAGTTTCAAAGAGATGTGTCTTCAATTTGTATCATCATGTTAGTGGAAAAAACATAATTTAATTTTGGTGAAAATGGGATTCATCTCCTGTCAGGATTCACAGCATTCACTGAATGTCACATTCTTCTTTTGTGAGCTGTGAAGAAAATGAATGGTAGCTAGAAGATCAATGGGATTCCAACTCCAGCTGCAGATGGAATGAAGAGATTCCAGGACTAAAACACCTATATTTTGATTTAAAAAGCTAAAAGCACTCTACACATTCAATGCAATTCCAATCAAAATTGCACCAGCATACTTCTCAAAACTAGAACAAACTATCCTAAAATTTGTATGGAACCACAAAAGACCCCGAATAGCCAAAGTAATACTGAAAAATAAAACCAAAACGGGAGGTATCACCATCCCAGACTTTAGCCTCTACTACAAAGCTGTCGTCATCAAGACAGTATGGTATTGGCNAACAGCAGTTTTAAATTGGCAACTTAATTATAGACCAACTACACCACAAACTTTTCAAATGGCAAAAATACAAAAAAGGTTCAGTGTTAACAAAAACATTTAACTGAAATTTAAATAAAAATTTGAAGTAAAAAAGCAGGCCACTTAAGAGAATCTTTTAAATCTTCATCAAAACATAATTTTAAGGGGCATCTTGGTGGCTCAGTACCCGACTCTTGATTTTGGCTCAGGTCATGATTTCAAGGTTCCTGAGTTCAGGCCCCACATAAGCTCCATGCTGACAGTGCAGAGCCTGCTTGGGATTCTCTCTGCCTCCCCCCTCTTTCTCCCTCCCAAAATAAATAAATAAACTTTAAAAAATATAAGTTTTCAATTAAACATATGTTCATTACAAAAAACTGATAGTAGATAGGAAAAAAGTAGCAAAGAGGAAAATAAAAGATGCCTCAATAAAGTGCTACTGACATTATGGGCTGTTTACCTACTGTCATCTTTGTGCTGAAATTGATGACACATTTTTAATCTTCAGTATTTCTCAATAGTATTGAAGACCCTTGTTATCTGTAATTTTCAGTGGCTACATAATATTTCTTTCATGGATGTACTATAATCTGTTTAATTCGTCCCATGTTGTTAAATGTTTTGATTGTTTCCAATTTTTGTTATTATGAATTATGTCATGCTGAGTATCTATGTGCACAAAGCTTTTCCTGCATATCTGTGCATTTCCATGTGATATAGTCTTAGAAACTAAGAAAATATAAGATTTTTAAGACTCTCAAGACATATTACCAAATTGTTTTGTGAAAATATTAGACCAATACTCCCATCTGCAGTTTATTAAAGTTCATGCTTCATAGCACCCTAAGCAGAATTGTATATCTTTTATAATTTTTTGCTTATTTCATTAATTTTTGGTGTTTTGTTTTTGTATTTTAACTTCTTTATTAGTTCAGCTGAACATTTTTAAAAATATGTTTGCTGGCCATTTATAATTCTTCTCTTATGAGCTAAGTTAGAATCAACCAGCTTCACAGTGCAGAATTGAGCATTAGTGAAATAAGAAGATGCACAGAGCTCACTCATTTATCAGTTTGAGCTATTGCAACAACTCTTATATAATACTATTTGTCAAATTCAGTTTTTAAAAACCAAAACCAAAATCAAAACATGTAAGGAACAGCTATACTTACTCAACATTAATTGATAAGCCATTTTGTACCATTACTGGGGGAAAAAAAAGACCCCTGATCTAGAAAGCCAAATCCAGTTTTCTGACACCGTCTATGTAAGTAAGTTTTCACTTCTGTCTTACTGATCTCCTCTTCCCTTTTAATGTCCCTGGTCTCCAAAATTAAAAACCTAAAAATACCAGCTCGTTCTTACGACCTATTGTTTTCTTCCCTGCACTTCAAAGTGGAGATATTTTGCAGATTTGCTCAGTTTCTAGGAATTGTTACCATATGAATCAGTAGAAGCAAAAAGCTGAGAAGCTTGATGTGGAAGAAGTTTGCTGTATTTTGGCAGACTGTCTGATGGGTAGCAGCTAATATAGTGCAAAGCCAGCTGGTGAGCCCTCTGCCTAGACGCATCCCAATGGGTGTGAGGTGACCTCCCCAGAATACACTGGAATTCATTAACCACCATTTAGAGATGGCGTTAAGGCTCCTTCCATGATCTGGTACACATGAAATCTTCCTTTTTTTCTGCAGCCCACTTATGCCTCCATAGATGCACATTTAACCCTTGGACAGAAATCCAATGCCAGTCATGAAGATCAAAGGCATAGAATTTCTTCACTTTCACCAAGTTCTTGACATGACAAACCCCTTTATTTTGAATGGATTTATTTTATATTTATAAAATGTATTTAAATATTTATATTTATTTTATTTTTATTTATTTTCACTCCCCATTTATTCTTCATAACCTATCTTTGTATTTCATTCTTGAATCATGTTTTTCTAGAGAGAGTATTTCCCGTTTCCTCCAACAGTCACTACTGCATGCATATTGGGGAGAACATGAGAAATGCTGGCAAATGTCTGAGTATTTATTATTAATTTGTAATAACTACATGGCTGTCCAGATTTTTAAAGGAAATATAAATTACACAACCTTGAATTGCATATACTGAAAATCTATCTATTTTCATCTGAAATATACTAACCAGCAAGATAAAGTAGCTTCTTTGAAGGGACAGGTAAGAATTTGAGTTTGGTAGAATATATTTCTAGAACCAGATGATTCTCAGATTACTCAGAAAAAGAGTGAAAACTACTGAACACATGTCTAATATTCAAAGCAGATGTTTGTTTTATCTAGAATTCAGAAGTTGACTATCTATGGTATTTTATATGGGTGAAGATGAGATATTGATTACTAAGATAAGCCAGAGATAAATAAACACAATTATGCAAAATTTCTCCTGATATAAGTAAAATGAGATTTGGGTTTCTGCTTTGTAGCTTGAAGCCATATATGTAATAACCTTTTAAAAGATTTATTGATCCTTCTGGGAGAAAGTAATTTTCCCCAGAAACTAAGAAATAGTATCTTTTGCTTATTGTGGAGAGAGCATCTGTTAATTACGATTTTCCTGTTAATTCAGAAATCTTTAAATGAACAAAAAGAGGGCATTTACCAATAAGAGAAACATTAAGGCAACAGACAAATGAGCAAAGAACCTGATCAGAAAACACGGCCAGAGAAATGGAAAGGAAAAAACCCTTGTTAAAAGTTACTACCATAATTAAGAGAATCAAGGAGAACACTGCCTTTTGCTTAGCAAAACACTGATGGGCCACTTTGGGTTGTGAAAGACAGTTGTAGGCCAATGTCAAGTGGAATAAAGAGGGGGCTAGATGCAAAGCAACACAGGACTGACAGCATAGGGCTTGGAGGAGAGAAGGGAGTTTGATGAGGTGTGGTCTGGAAGTGGTTGCCTCCAAGAGGCAGAAAGCTGGGATCTAGAAGGAAAGGCATCAGTGAGCGTCCAGAAACAGGAATAGCTGTGACTTTTTACAATAGAGATGTCCTCTATTTAATTTCCAGGGTTTTGCCAGGAGAAGAGATTTTGTTTACTTACAAGCTCCACCCCTCCTTTGCTGTCGCTGGTATGAAGAGCCTTTGAGGGAAATGAAGAGGGGGTAGCCTGGTCATGGGAGGTAAGAAACAGGGGCTGATAATTCTGTTCATTAAGAAATGGGGAAAGGGAGAGAAGCAAACCATGAGAGACTCTTGAATGCTGACAAAAACTGAGGACTGATGGATGTGGGGAGGAGGGGGGNCTGGAAAAAAAATAAGACCCTCAAATCTTCAGACCTGTCCCAGCAGATGGTGAGTGTCTACCACTCAACTGAATTGAAGCTATTTTAATTTAAAAATAATGAGAACAAGGTGAAACCAGCAAATAGGAGAGCTTGCTAACACTCCTGTAGCTAATGTGACACATTCTTTCTCAAAAGAATAAAAGACATGCAAATTAAAACAAGCAGCAGGTACTGTTTCAGCTACCAAATTAGGGAGGAAGAGTGGTAATAATGAGCTAGTCTTGCCATTTTGTACCTTCATTTATCATTGATAGCACTGTAAATTGGATCAACCCTTAAAAAATGCAAGTTAGCAATTATACATCAAGAGACTTCAATACATCAATATGCGTGGGCAAGTAATCACACTGAGGGACTAGATTTTAAGATTATCCAAACACACAAATGGCATCGCTGTTATTTAAACAAGTTAATAATTGGAAATGATAGGGGCGCCTGGGTGGCTTAGTCGGTTATGCGTCCGACTTTCGCTCAGGTCATGATCTCACGGTTCGTGGGTTCGAGCCCCGCGTCGGGCTCTGTGCTGACTGCCAGCTCGGAGCCTGGAGCCTGTTTCAGTCTGTGACTCCCTCTCTCTCTGACCCTCCCCTGCTCACGCTGTCTCTCTCTCTCCTAGAAATAAATAAAAAAAACATTAAAAAAATAATAATTGGAAATGATATATTTTAAGGTAACTGTTTGATCCAACCGGCCTGCCTGCTTTTCTGCCAAATCTCACTGAAATTGCCAAAGGGGTGGGGTTTTTTTGTTCTAAAAGAGAAAATCCTGTATCAGTTCTGAAAAACAGGGACATTAGTATAAACAAGGAAATAATGCTGAATAATTTCCAGACTGTATAGTGCTAGCCAGAGTAGATTGCTGTCTTTTGGACATAAGCAAAGGAGGAAACCCACCTAGGAAATGAGTGGATAAGGGTCCCTGAATTTGCCCCAGAGAACCTCAAAGGCCATGGAGGCCCAGGCTATCAGTTACCCTGTGAAGTACGGAGATGACAGAGGAGATAGCGACAGAAGGAGACAGTGAAGACCTGCCTAACTGCACCAGTTTCCTTCCCTAGAGTCCTGGTACCACCTCTGTCCCGTTCGTCATGGAGACAGTCAGCAGCAGACTCCTGATGGTGGCAGTCACTTAATTAGAGGAAATGAGGGTCCTACTCAACTCACTTGGGGTCTGCACTACCCCTGCGGGGACATGGTAGCAATATGCCACCATGCTCAGCAGGGACATTCTGCCCCATGGCAGCTTCCTTAGACACTCCCCTCTGTTCCTCCTCATACTCCACACACACACCTTCTTCAGGTCATCAGGTCAAGTCAGACCCTACTCCCCCGGACTTGACGGCTCCATGGGCTGGGAATGGCCTTTTCACAGCTGTGCCTGCTGTGGACCTATCCATCCAGAACAACACTTCAGCCAGTGGGTTATGTTTTTGACACATGCCTTCTTGATCATTCCACCCTCACACCTCACTGCCCATCGGAACTGTTATTGTGGTCAAGTAGAACTTTGAAAAACATAAATTTTCCTCTTTCCGCTATTTTGCAGACAGATGAAAATTTGAACACAGAATCCTCAAAATAAACAAAACAAAGCAACGCTCTTCAAATTCTGATTCTGTATAAACACATGTCTCCCCCTTGTCTAAAATTGAATAAAAGAAAATCCCTAGATAGAGAACAATATTTTGTGATGGGATGAATAACAATATTCTGTTGAAGAAGAATTTTTTTTTCAAAAAGGAAGTTATGGTCACCAGACACATATAAAATGAATACATGTCAATGGTTGCCTGTAGCTCATTTTACAGGAAGGTGTAAAAAAGAGGGGATAGCAAGGAGGAATTGAAGGTGCAGATATAATCAGGGTGCAGGGTGAATTGGCTAGTAGCTGCAAAATGGGGCCATTGCACAGTGGAGCAATGCAGGGAGCACAACCCTCTAGGACTTAACGTCTATCTTTCTGGAATTGCACAATCACTGACCCAGTGAAGTGTACATGTCCCCACAAAGTCCAACAACCTGTGAGTCCTCTAGACCAGGAAACCGAGAAGGTGTTTTGCAAAATATTTCTGTAGGTATTTTGAGGGGTCATAAGGTCTCTGTCCCAACAACTCAGCTCTTCCCAGGTCTGTGAGAACTGGGGCAGCTCACACAGGGCTCCCTGCTCAGAAGGACTCTGTGTTTGGGATTTAATGTTCTGAGATCCCAGACTCAACATTTTTAATGATTTTTATCTTTGAGTTTGTGTTTTATTTTTTTTAATGTATATTTTTCAGTGCTTTATTTCTGAGAGAGAGAGAGAGAGAGAGAGAGATAGGGGAGGGTCAGAGAGAGAGGGAGACACAGAATCCAAAGCAGGCTCCAGGCTCTGAGCTAGCTGTCAGCACAGAGCCTGATGTGGGGCTTGAACCCACTAACCATGAGACTGTGACCTGAGCCAAAGTCAGACACTTAACTGACGGAGCCCCCCAAGCGCCCCTGAGTTTGTGTTTTATAAATGAAGTCCAAGGGGGCATTGGAACATGTGCTGAGGACTTGGGACTTGGCTGATGTGAAAAATTGCCTCTTGCAGGATCCCAGCCTCCTTTTCTTTTCAGCCCAGATAAGCAAAATGGCAGCAGATTCCAACTTGGAAATTGACTGTAAGTATTTCTAGTCATTTCCACTCCACTCTATTTGCTTATACTTATTTTCCTTTCCTGGAAGCAGACTGTAATTCTCATCTAACTCCATCCAACCTAGGTTCTATTTACTGTAATTTTTTTTTTAAAGATTTTTATTTATTTCTAGGAGAGAGAGAGAAAGATAGCGTGAGCAGGGGAGGGTCAGAGAGAAAGGGAGTCACAGACTGAAACAGGCTCCAGGCTCTGAGCTGGCAGTCAGCACAGAGCCCGATGCGGGGCTCGAACCCACGAACTGCGAGATCATGACCTAAGCGAAAGTCGGACGCTTAACCGACTAAGCCACCCAGGCGCCCCTGTAATTTTTTTTCAAGTTTGGTTTTCAAGTCTGATTTGTATGTGCGCTGAGCGTGTATATATGTGTGTTTGTAACATCGACCTAAATTTTTAGAGGATTACTTTTATAGGTGTTTTCTTGTGTCTTATGTCATCACTTTTAACTAAGAAGATCACCCCAGGCTTTAGTCTGTTCTACGTGCAATCTGTCTCTTTCACCAGCAGCCAGCAGCAAGTGGGTTTCAAGCCCATGGTACAGGGGTGAAGGGATGCTCCAAGTAATCAAGCTGACCTGGCTTCACAGCAGATTAGCTGTTTGCTCTTTAATGAGTTAGTATTTAACCACTTGAATTCTGTCACCTCTGTAAAATATGGATGATAATAGTGCCTATTTCACAGCATTATTGTGAAGATTAGATAACATAATGTGCAGAAAGTGGTTAGCATAATGTCGACCGCATCCTAAGTGCTCAACAAGTATTAGATCATCATCATCATCACTAGCTTTCTTTAAAATGGATTTTGAAACTTGGTAATTCACTTCACAATTCATCTTTTGCAGGTAACTTTTGCTCTTTGTTTTTTCAATAATTCACAATCCATTTGTAAAGTTTCAAACATTTATTGGGATTTATTATCATAATTGTGTTAACCCTCTAAGATAGTAGGATCCTCATCCTTAAATAAGTCAGTATTTCTACCCAAGGACACCACAGATCTCTCCATTTATTCAATTCTTCCATCTATTAGGAAAGTTTTGTCACTTTCTTCATATTGGGGACTAGACTGTATGCTGGAGGGACATTTGTCAAGGAGATACCCTTTGTCCATGTAAGGGGCAAGATTTAGCATCATGCCATGTGCAGAGGAAAGATGTAACCGTGAGAACCTGTTTAGAGGGTCCAGGGTATGCAAACTCTGAGAAAGGTTCATAACTATGGACTAATGGTTGTGTGCCCCTGACATGTGAGAATACAAGGAGAAGATAGCCATCTGAAAACCAGGTGGAAGGCTCTTATCAGACACCTTGATCTTGAACTTTCCAGCCTCCTGAACTGTGAGAAATAAATGCTGTTGTTTAAGCCACACAGTCTGTGGTGCTCTGTTATAGGAGCCCAAGCAGACAAAGTCGCTTGTCTTGCTTCTTTTTGAAGTTGCCCAATTCTCCCAGTCTTCCGTGCATTCCCACCAGATGTTGTCTGGGCCCTCAACTGTGCCTGAGGCCATGTGTGGGCAGCGCAGCCCAGCCCAGCCTGGGGAAGCTTCCTAAGGAGGCTGTGAAACACTAGTGCTGGGCAGGCCCAGTCACAGGCCATTGATTGGGTGCCCATCAAGATGGATTTCTGGAAACAAGTAACACAGAAGCCTTTACCCTCCTACCCTGCTTCTCAGTTCAGTTTCAGACATTGTAAGACAGGAATAGAAACCACTGGCAGACACCAGAGACATTTTAAGTTAAAGGCAACACTTTTGACTATGTGTTATGTCCTTCCCTTTGCTTCTCTCCCTTTCTGAATGACCTGAGGCATGGAAGATCTCCCACTGGCTTCATTCTGGAGATCTGAGGGTAGGGTAGCACCCCACAAGAGAGAAACATCGAAACTGGCTGTTTGCTTGTTCTGAGCTCAAGGGGGAGCAGAGGAAAGAGACAGAGAATTTGCTTCCATTCTGTACTGTAGAGGCTATATGGAGAGAAAAATGAGGATCCCCAATGCAGGCACTCAGTTGACTTTTTGATAACTTAAGAAAAAACAGTCTTGTCATGGTGTAGAAATGGCTCACTCCTGCGTGCTTCAGGATGAGAAGAACACTGGTGCTGGGGTCTCCTCTCACGCCAAGACCAGGGTTTAAGTTTGTGAAGCTTCTTCCTCTTTCTGACTTCCTGACTACACTGTTTGAGATGTGGAAATCTCAGATTTTATCCAATTTTCAACTGGACTCATGGGGACACTTTTAAGGCTAAGCCAGGTCTACACCACCCACTCACCTCAGATTTACGGTCAAGTGGAGGTTGTAGCTCACATATTTGAGTAAAGTGATCTCCCCCTGGAAATGTTGCGACACACATCTCACTGTGAATTTTGTATAATCCACTCACTGCTCTGCTCTCTTGCCCTCATGGGGGGAACTGCTGCCTTGGCAAGGAGAATTTCCAGCCAGCTCCCTGTACAGCTTGCTTTTCCTCATGATGTGTCTTCTCATGGACAAGCAATTGTTGCTGAAATGGGTACAAGGTCAGTGACCAAGGCTGCAAAGTGCTTTCCCAACCATCCAATAGATTCTCCAAGGAGGATTCCCAATCTGATACCTGCTGGTTCTTTCCTCTATATCCTCCCAAGTGTGGGCCTATGCATAAACTTAGGATCTATAGCTGAACTTAGGATCAAGGAATATGATGCACCAAAGAGTAGAAGATGTAATCCAGGGTAGGGAGAAGGGACCCCCTTGTCCAACAAACTGAAGCCTGATTTCTAGGGCTTTCTTATCCATGAACTGACTAAATGAATATATCCTTCCAAAATAAATAAATAAATAAATAAATAGATAGATAGATAAATAAATAAATAAATATCCACATTAATACAGAACCCAGGAAAAGGACCTTCCACATTCTTTAGGACCTCCTGGTACTATTGCAGGCCTTATGGACCTGTTCTGAATGGCTAACTTGCCCTTCACACTGCTAATTAATGTAGTCAATGCAGAGCCTGCCACAGTTCTTGGGGAATGTGAACTATAAGGTCTCACATAGATTGTTGGCCAGGCCAGTGTCCTAGAGGCTGCTGATATCCAAGGACATGAAAAAGGTATGTTTCCCTTAACCACTATTCTGGCCAAGGGAAGCCCCTTTTGGGTGTTAGGGCGAACACCCTTCTGGGTGTTCCCCAAGACAGCAGAGCTCCCCTTGGCAAAAGTGAAGTCACTCATGTGAAGGGGGACAAAGCAGAGTAAGTACTCACTGAACAAGCCTACACATATACCACAAATGTTGATGCTGCAAGGGATAGTGGGAAGGGTAGCTGTCTCAAAAAAACCGTATCAAGTCAAATGAACATTATATGGGAAAATAAATGAATTTTAACCTCTGCCTCCTGCCACACTCAAAAATCAATTCCAAATTGATTACATATCTCAATGTAAAAGATTTTAAGAAAACACAGGAGTATGTCTTCATGACCTTGGAGTAGGCACAGATTTCATAAGTAGTATGCAGAGATTGCTAACCATAAAAGAAAAAAATATGTTGAACTACACTGAAGTTATTAAGAACTCCTGTGTATCTAAGAATATCATTGTGGAACAGGGAGGTTTGGCCACAGACTGCTAGAGGATGTATATAATGCTTAGTCTAGAAAGGAGACTATTCTGAGACTATTAAAAGTATCTGCAGACAGCAAGAAGTCTATCAGTTTCTTATTGGCACTGTGACAAATTGCCATACTTAGTGGCTTAAAACAAATGTACATATTATCTTATAATTCTTGAGGTCAGAAGTCCTAGGTCAGTTTTGCTGGGATAAAATCAAGGTGTTGGCAGACTATGTTCCTTTGGAGGATCTAGAGGAGAATTCATTTCCTTACTTTTACCAGCTTTCAGAGGCCACCTGCATTCCTTGGCTCATGGGCCCATTCCCCCATCTGCAAAGCTATCAGTATAGCCTCTAACTTCTGCTTCTATTGTAATCTTCTTGTTCTAACTTTGATCCTCCTGCCTTGCTCTTATCAGCACTCATGTGATTATATTGGACTCAACTGGATAACCCAGGATAATCTTCCCATCTCAAGAACTTTAGCTTAATCACATCTGCAAAGTCTCTTTTCCCATGAAAGGTAGCATACTCACAGCTTCTGGGGATCAGGGCATGGACGTCTTTAGGGGCTGTTATCCAGTTTCCCATAAGAGAATATACACCTGGAGGAGAGGTCATCAGGTAAGCTGGGTGGGTTACAGGAGAGGATATCTAGGCTTAAGCAAATGAAGAAGTTATGGAGGAGGTACAGATTGAAGAGGTCACCAGGCAGCAAGACCACCCAACAACCAGAACAGCTAAAATCACAAAGATAGATGGCAGCTAGAGATTGGTGAGAATGTGGAGCAGCTAGAGCAGTGGCACTATTGGGAGTCAATGGATTGAAAACATCAATAAGGAGAACTCTTTGTCAGCAATTACCAGATTTGGACATGCACGTAACATGTGGCTCACTCTTAAGTATATACACAGCTAACTTTATACATATGTTAACCAAAAGACACATCCACAGATGTTCACAGAACCAATATTTGCAAAGGCCACAGAGATGTCCATCTGTGATAGGTAATGGTTGGCTTTTGATATGTCTTATGGTGAAAAACAATGAAGAATAGATAAAGTTTAGTTGCATGCCTCAGCATGGATAAATTTTACAGATGTGTGTTGAGTAGGGATAGCTGTTCCCAGGGAAATATGTCCATAATTCCATGTCTATGGAATAAAAGAAGAGGCAAAACTAATGTATGGCTTTGGAAGTCAGGATGGTGATTGCCTTAAGAGGGCAAGCCATGATAGGAGGGAGACACAGAACAGGAAGGTCTCTAGTGCAATGTTCTGTTTCATAATCTGTGCATAGATCAAGAGTACACCCACACTATGAAAATATATTCAGCTATGCAATTATGATTTGCATACTTTTTACATATTGTGCTTTAATAATAATATTTACCCAAATAAAATAAAACAAAACCATTTGGGGAGATTTTTTCTTTCTCGCTTCTCCACTGCCAACACGCATAGTTACAAGCACTTGCCCCATGTCTACAGAGGAGTTGAACAGCTGTCTTCTGTCTTCCCATCTTCCAATCAAAGATCCCCAAGCACTCATGGCTTGCAGATTATTGTATCTGGCTTTTACTTAATCAATAAATTAGTGGGAGGAGAAGCCAAAGCTCTAAATGGTGCATTAGACCTGAGATAATCACTGGTTCGATCCAGGAAAATCTGCAGCTGCTTCTCTGTTTTTAGACTCCCCCATTTGTAAACAGATTCAATTATCCCTAAGGACTGATAATATGCCTCAGGCAATCCAAATTACAATACCTGGGTTTCATCATTAGCCTGGACTCCTATATTGCCAAGTCATCCAGATGTTTTTCCATATTTTGGATTAAATATTATAATATTTTCTATGTACATAATCATAATGAATTCCATTTCAAGCAAAAAATTATGGACTAGCCCCTGCAAGGTGGTTGGAGCTTTTCTTATTCAGAAAGGCAAATGTCTTAAAGTCATAAAATCCCACTGGAGCAACCAAATGATCTTGGCCCTGTTTTCTGGACTCACTTCTTCTTTCCAGAATCCTTTCTTCAAATCTATACTTTTGATTACCTTACCAGACCTTGATGGTCCTTCCAGATAATAAGTTCTAAATATGGAGAAGCCATATGGTTTATTAACAGCATGTGTTTCCTGTCATCATCACTTACCATGTTGGGTGTTCTGGGCACCCAAGCCACTAGCAAAGTGCCCACACTCTCCAGCCAGAGAAGTCATTCTCAAATACCAGCATGCCAACTTTCTCTCTTAATATTGTACAGAGTTCTTCATTTGCTCATGAGACCATTCATTCCGTCCCTCCACAAATAATTTCTTCAGAATCTACTGTAGTCCAGCATGTTGTAGGCCCTGGGGATGGGTAATGAAGAAAATAGCCACAGCCTTGGCCTTGTGACAGAGAGAGGAGACAGACAACAAACAGATAAATACATGATATGATTGCAGGTGGAGGCAAGGCTAGGAAGAGGTGAAGCAGAGTGAGTGGAGGTGGCAGGGTGGAGTTTGATATTTTGAGCAACCTAGTTAGAAGGGCCTCTCTGAGCATGGACCTGAGAGAGAAACTTCAACCCCACCAGTATCTGGCCTATTGGCCATCAGTTGGTTCCAAGTTTTAGGCTCTAAAATAACACATAGTCACATGCCCTTTGTCCTCTTCTTGGCAATTTGCCACCCAAAGTGGATTTTTCTTTTGACCTGAAGTTACCATTTCCAGGACTAGGTCATCTGAGGAGTATGGCTGGAAATGCTGGCAAAGATCCCTTCACTGGTGCCTACTGAGTCTTCCTTTGATGGAAGGCTTTAACACTCAGCATGGGAGGTTGTATAAATCCATTCTTTGAAGAGACACTAATAATAACAAGCTCCTTCTGGATTGCAGCTTTGGGTGCCCAATGCCCATGCCTCAAATGCCAGGAACATGTAACAGGATTGAACAGAAACTCCAGCCTGAAATTGGATTCTGGTCTGCTAAACAACTTGACCTCTTTTTGCCTCAGTTTCTTTATTTATAAAAAGGGAATAGTGATAGAAACCACCTCTTAGGACTGTTGTAGAGATCACTTTAATGTAAATGTTGAAAATTATGGCTGACACAAAAAAAGAGCTTCATAAATGTTAGTTTTTGTTGGAACTATAACTCCCTGTCCTAACCATATTCTACAGTGCTTCTAGACAAACTTTTTTTTTTGTGCTTTCTTTTTTTTACAAATAGTTTATTGTCAAATTAGTTTCCACATAACACTCAGTGCTCATCCCCACAAGTGTCCTTCTCCATGCCCATCCCCCCCTCCCACCCACATCCATCAGTCCTCAGTTTTTGTCAGCATTCAAGAGTCTCTCATGGTTTGCCTCTCTCCCTTTCCCCCACCATTTCCCCCCTTCTTCTCCCCCTTGTTCCTCCGTCAGGTTCCTCCTAGTCCTCCTATACGTGCAAACATATGATATTTGTCCTTCTCTGCCTGACTTATTTCGCTCAGCATAACACCCTCAAGGTCCATCCATGTTGCTACACATGGCCAGATTTCATTGTTTCTCATTGCCATGTAGTATTCCATGGTATAGATAAACCACATCTTCTTGATCCATTCATCTGTTGATAGACACTTAGGCTCTTTCCATGTTTTAGCTATTGTGGAGAGTGCTGCTATGATAGACAAACTTTTTAAAATAAGTTTTATGATTATAAAGCTCATTATTCAAAAATTGGAAAATAAACATATAATAGAAGAAAATTAAAATAGTTGATAATTTCATCACCCATTAGGATTATAATTTCAGTTATTTCTTTCTAGTTTTTCTTCCTTGTACATATTCATGCTGTTATTTTATTTTAAAAAATTGAGATTATCCTACCTAAACATATTTACCTTTCTTTTATCACTTACCATGAACCATGAGTATTTTCCATACCCTTAAGTATTCTTTTTTGACACAATTTTTAATAGTTGTATAACATCCATTCCTACGTATTCATAATAGTATTTACTTCATGGAGTTGTGAGGATTAATGATACATATAAAAAAGCATAAAATGTGGTTAGAACAGCATCATTTTTATATAGAAAGAGCTAAAAATTATTAGCTAAAAATAATAATGGTAATGATGCTGAAACCACATTTGGGGTGATTTAATATATTCTGGTTATAACCAGACATTTTCTGCTTGAGTAGGACAGACAACACCCCTCATAACTTGGTGTTTATTTGTACACATCATTTTGGTTGTGTGAATGGAGAGCATGGAGAAGTTTAGTTTGAACAAGGACTTGAGAGGAGGACAAGTGGTATGGTGTCTATTGCTATACAGCCCCATGAACTGAGTTTGAGCCTCCGAAATTAGAAGAAAGAGTTGCGTCACCATTTCCATGAGAGATGGCATGGGGTTCACAGTGGTGTGAAGCCACCAGCTGATTGTATGTTTTCCAGTGTAAGAGGCTCTGAGGACAGAAACAGTTAGTCAGAAAATAGGTGTCCACGTGTGGCACATGGTTCTGGGGAGTTGTCTTCTCCTGACCTCCCTGTGGAGCCAAGCTCTGCTTAGAATTCCTAATGTTCGTGACATCTGGAGCCTCCTTAGAGAGGGCAGTTTCCCTAGCAAACCATTGGTGTCCTCAGCTGTGGCTACCATGAGAATTCCAAATGACTTCTCAGATAACTGAAAGAACAATAATGGGAGCCAGAGGAAAAGAAAGCAGGATATATTACTTCTGGAACAAACATAGGGTGCTTAGGAGAGAAAGTCAATCTAGAATCATTTTAAATATTGCCTAAGGGGACAACCAGGAAGAATGAGCCATCCAATTCTCAACAGCCAGTGGAGCAACCCCAAGTGGCCAGTTAGAGGAGACTGTACAGTTACTATGGCCAATGCTGTTGATAGGGACCTCTGAAAGTCACCCAAGAGTCACCTTTGTTCACTTGCCACCAACCACACCCAGAGAATCAGTTTTAAAATCCATCAGAGAGAGAGCCAAATCTTAATTAATGAATGCAAATCAATTAAGAGGTTTCCTGCTTCTCACCTTTCTCTCATGGACTCCACTTAAACCCTGGATGGAGTAGGGAGAACCTACATCAAGGACCAGGCAACTGTGTGCAAAGAGACAGAGACATTCTAGATAATGGAAAAGAGAAGAAGTTGATGATGCTCATGATGTTGAATACAAAATGTGGCATGGCAGTGTGTGCCTTCTCTCTTCGCAACTGCTATGGGCTGAACTGTTTCTCCTGTTCCAAAAACATTCATATATTGAAGTCCTAGCCCCCTAGGGTCTCATAATGTGACAGAATTTGGAGATAGGGTCTTCTAAGAGATAATTAAGATTAAATGAAATCATTAGAATGGGCCCTAATCCAGTATGAATGGTGTTCTTTTAAGAAGAGGAAATTTGGACATAGATATGTACAGAGGGAAGATAATGTGAGGCCACAGGGAAAAAATAGCTCTCTATAAGCCACGAAAGAAATCGCAGAAGAAACTAACCCTGCTGTCACCTTGGTCTCATACTTCTACTTCCCAGAATTGTGAGAAAATAAATTTCTGGTTTTTAAGCCACCCAGTCTCTGGTGTTTTTTTATGGCAGCCCTAGCAAACCAATTTAGCTGTCCATCATTTAGATTTGGGAAAATGACTTATGCCTTTGAAGAACTGATTTGTAAACTTATCTTAATATCCTACAATGTTCTGGAATTCATTTGTAAATAAATCTTCTAAAGTCTCCTCAAAGTCAATTGAAAAATCTTTAATCAAAGGGTGAAACAAATGAAGTACCAAAAATACCAGCTTTTGAAGATTCTAGTGAATTGCATTTATTGAAAACAAATTTTCTGGCTTTTCTTTTATCAAAGCCAAGGAAAAATGAACATGTTAAAGAAGAGACTCAATCATGCACAAGATTTAATTTTGAAAGTTTATAACTCAGTTTTGGAACATCTTGACTTGTGGGGAGAATCTTTTAATAGAGCTCCTTTATATTTAACTGGATAACATTTATTTACTATATCAGGATTAAATGAAATTGAAGAGGAGTATAATTTTTCAGCCCTAAAAACAATTAGCAAAACAATAAGAATTATAGAGACAATTTGCCTAATGAGATTTGTCTTATAAAAATATGTGATAAAGAAATATAGCTCAGGGGTGCCTGCGTGGCTCAGTTGGTTAAGCATCTGACTTCGGCTCAGGTCATGATCTCGCAGTTCGTGGGTTCTAGTCCTGCATCGGGCTCTGTGCTGACAGTCAGCTCAGAGCCTGGAGCCTGTTTCAGATTCTGTGTCTTCCTCTCTGTCTGCCTCTCCCCAACTCGTGCTCTGTCTCTCTCTGCCTCAAAAATAAATAAACCTTAAAAAATTTTTTAAAAAAGAAATATAGCCCAATGGAGACCAAAGGATAATACCCATGAGAAAATTTGGGCTAAACTATACACTTCAATATTAAAAATAAGTTTGAATCAAATATATCCTTCATTTGGCAAAATTTTCTCTGACCTTGGCATTTGCATGTTTCCTTTGTCCTCCCTTCCCCTACTCCTACCCTTAAGTTGTCACAAACAAATTCACCAATTTTAAAGCCTGAAACCAAGTTTGGGATCCTGCTTCTAAATGAGCTATTTGACTTCCCAGAAAGATGTACAAGGGTAACTGTGAAAAACACATAGTGTTTTCTTTCACTCTCAAACTCACAATACTCCTGATACCAGATNACACCAGCTGGGTATTCCACAATTCAATTAAAAACAATCATTTCTGACTCTAACCAGAGTTAACCTAGATCCCACAAGTTAAGGGCTGAATCTCACAAGTCTTCTCCCTACCTCAGATGTCAATCACCAGTACTAGGTCCTTAGGTTACTCACCATTTCTGTCCAACTTGGCTGCAGATGAGAGCTTCCTATGACCCTTTCCTCAGGTTCAATAATTTGCTAAAGCAGCTCATAGAACTCAGGAAAACAGTTTACTTGTTATTGCCAACTTATTACAAAGGTTATTTTAACAGACAAAATTGAACAGACAGATGGAAGGGATACATAGGGGTAGGTCTGGAATGGTTCCAAACACAGGAGCTTCTGTTCTAGTAGAATTAGAGTATGCCATGCTCCCAGCATGTGGATGTATTCACCATCAGGAAAGCCTCTCTGAACCCTATACTTTAGGGACTTTTATGAAGCTTTCATCATGTAGGCATGGTTAATTATTAACTCAATCTCCAGCCCCTATCCCTTCTCCAGAAAACAGAAGGATAGACCAAAAAGTCCAAGCTTCTAATCATAGCTTGGTCTGTTTGGCGACCAAACCCCCTCCAGGACCCACCGAAAGCCACCTATTTAGAACGAAAGACACTCCTACCAACCCAGGAAATTACTAGTTTGAGGAGCTCTGTGTCAAGAATCGGAGTCAAAGACCAAATACTATCAGGAACTACAGGCAGAGACCAACATATATTTATTTCTTATTATTTCACAAAAGGGTTGTCCCAGTCTCATTTTCACTAGTGCCTGCTGTTATGAGCTGCATATGTCTCCACAATTCATATGGTAAAGTCCTAACCCTCAGTACCTCAGAATATTACAGTATTTGGAGATAGGGTCTTGAGAGAGATCATTAAATTAAAATGAGGACATTCTAGTAGGTCCTAATACAATATGATTGATGTCCTTAAAGAGAGGGCATGAGAACATAGGCACACACAGGGGGAAGACCATATGAAGACACAGGGAGAAGAAAGCCATGTACAAGTTAAGGAGAGAGGACTCAGAAGTAATCAACCCTGCCCACACCTTGATCTTATATTTCTAAACTCTGGAACTGTGAGAAAATAAATGGCTGTTGTTTAAGCCACAGTATCTGTGATGTTTTGTTATGGCTGCCCTGACAAACTAACACACTACCGTTGTGTCTCAAATAATTTTGTTACCTGCCACTGGCTTTAAACCCAAAGTCTGTGATTCTACAGGTATTAGTTGGTAGGATGTTTTATTATATTGTGCTCCCGGCCAAGTCAAGCAGGGACAAAGAACTTGCCTGAAAGCTACATGTGGTGTCCTTTCTCTAACAAGAGATGTATGCCTTCTCCTCACACCCAGATCAGCTGACTGCTCTCAAGAGCTGATACCCTTGCTAAGAACATTGCACCAAGCTCCTAGGTGTTGTTGGTGTTTTTATATGGCTCATTTTGTTACCTGGTAGCTGAAACTAAAGGCCTTCTCTCTTTCCTCACAAGTATATAACACTTCCCTTGGAAGTATCTCTATTGTTGCCTCTTTAAATTTTTCTTGCTCCATGTATAAGTGTCCTGTGGGGAAAATCTTCTGTTTGTTTGTTTGTTTTTATGGTGAGCTATTATTTAAAGAAGGATCCTTTACCTCTGTTTCCCCTGGAAACTCCCAAAGGTTTTCTCCTGGATATTCTCTTAGCTACCCTGTCCTCAAATGTTACACCAGGCCAGACTAGGCCCCATTCCTCCCTTCAGGACCAGCACATCCTCTTTGCCCTCACACTGCTCTGGGCCTGGTTCTGCCCCTTGTTCTGGACTCGGTTTTGCCCCTGTCCCACAGTGTTTCCTCTATTCCCCACACGGGAGCTGTTGCTTCTGCAAGGTTTCCTGAGAAGCCCATTGCTCTGTGCCCCACCAGTGAATCTCAGGCAGGGGGATCACTGGCAAGTGAGGGAAGAAGTCCTCTCTTGACTTCACTTCTCTAGTTGCTTGGAGGTCCACTGGCACCGTTGGCTTTTTAATGCTTCTCTGTTCTTGCTTTGGGCACTGCCCATCTCCATGTGCTCACTGAGTATGTGGTCAGGTAGTTTTCTGCCTCTCTACCCATCAAAAGTTGAGAACGGGAAGGTTCCCTGACCTCCACACACCTCTGCCTTTTTTTTTTTTTTTACAAATAGTTTATTGTCAAATTAGTTTCCACATAACACTCAGTGCTCATCCCCACAAGTGTCCTCCTCCAAGCCCATACACCTCTGCCTTTTAAGCCAGTTTCCAGGTTATTTTTTCCTTATCACAGTCCCCAGGAATTTGTTCCAACTGCTTCCCTCTTGGCAGACATCCTGATTTTCACTCTTTTTCCCTCCTCAGGACCAACCTATAAGGTGGAATTCCTAATTCCTCCTTCTCACGTTGTTCCTTTATATACTTTTCCCATTCACCCTCCCTCTTCAAAGAACTCCTTTTTGTTTCACAGTTGTTTTTACAACTAATCCCACAAGAAAATAAAGACTTTGGGGAAGAACAGCAATTAATTACAATAAATGCCACAATATACATAATATTTCTTGCCCTTATGTGTCCCTCCCCAAGAGCCCCATGTCAAGTGGTATTAGGGAAGATCTATATGACCTCTGCCCCAGGGAGCCTATAAGCAATCTTTTTTATATTCCTGCTATAGAATGAAGATAGAGGGTAATCACATCTTTTCCACTTGACATTGAGGGATGATGGATGAATCAAAGGAGTATATGTATTTGAAAGTGATTCGTAAACTATAGCTATAAAAAGTTATATTCAGATATTTTAGATATTTGGTTTCCAAAACAGGCTTACCTATGGGGAAAAAAATGTGTTGACATTCCTTGTCCACATGATTTTGGCAGTCATTTTCCTCAGTAAAAATAATGAAGGTGGCTTTCTGCTTCAGCTTGAATTGCAGTGGGTTTGGGAAGCACTGTTCTGTTTCTCAGGGCATGTGTGGTCTAGGTCGTTTCAGCCACAGAAGTGTTGGGTTTCATTTTGGCCAAGCTGGCAGACCAAACAGAAGTCATGAGTCCTTTCCCACCACAACTGAGAAATAATCATAAAACGTGTATCTTTAAAATGGGGCAAGTGCATTGGACAAGGAACTGAGAGATATATGGGCAGTGGTGAAATGATCTTGAACAGTCCATTTGAACTCTGTCAGCCCTAATTTCTCACTCATAAAAAACTCAGTGAGTCATACCAACCTTGCCTATTTCAGAGTTGTCATAAAGATTAAACGAAGGCTGTAAAAACACTTTGCAAACTATGAAGTGACCTGTGGAAGTGAAGTGTTATCAGTTATTAAATTTATGATGATAAAACTGAATTACTAATTAGAAAATAATCAACTTCAATGTACTGTCTCATTTACTACTCATAAGAACAAAGTTCCCAAGATCAGGGAAAGGTCTCCAACTTTCATTCTTCAAACTTGAAAGTAACTATGATCTTTAATATTACAATGAGCAAATAATTTCAGATAAATAACTAGTTAAGTCATTTAATGCACTGTGAACATTGAAGTCTCTGTCATTGGTATCTTAGAATTTAGAAGAAAATGAGAACATAGAAAAGGAACAGATAACATCACAAAGTTATATAGACTACAATGAGTTATATATTATGAACAAAAATTTCCATAAGAGGATGGAGAAAACTATGTGAGCTGAGAATTCTGGAAAAGGTTTGATGAGAAGGTAACAGGATGTTTATCAGTGTTATGTGCTTCAAGGACACATCACAGGTATGTGGACAAACATAGATTTTTGGGCAACCACTGCAGGCAAGGAGAAAGGTATGTGAGCAACAGGTTATAGGTGAAAAATCATGGGTGTGTATGAAAAACATTAAGGTAGGCTAGTTGGCAGGAGTGAAGGAAGCATGAAGTGGCCAGTGGTAAATAGAGTTGGAGAGGAAGACTTTAAAACCCAGAATAAAGGCACCAGATTTAATTATGAAGGTAATGGGGAATGATGGAAAGTTTTGACCTAGTGTGTCAAATTCTATCTCAAGGTGGATAATCTAAAGAGTAAGACAAACTGCATTAGAGAAACATGATGCAGCCTAGTTAGGAGCCCCTTCTGGTATGTCAATGTGAGAGTATATGAGCTTGAATGAAAGGAAGATATTGGAAAAGGAAATAAATAAATGATGGCAAGTTATTAAGTCAGAAAGTCCTCATCACCAGTCAAAGACAAAGCTGGCACTCAGACTGAGTCAAGACTGGAAATTCATATTTGGAAGGGAATGATGGCTGAATCTATGAAAATAAGTAAGATTTACTAGACAAAAGCATAGACATGGGAAGACTGAGGGTAAAGGACTGAAACCCAAGGCCTTCACTCATTCAAGGAGGAAGGAGAGAAGAGATGAGAAAGTGAAGAAAATAGAGTTGTTCATGGCAGTTGCTAAAAAAAACTTGGAAAACCCACAAATACTTGGAGATTAAAGAACATCCTATTAAAGAATGAATGAGTTAACCAAGAAATTAAAGAGGAAACTAAAAAGTACATGGCAACCAATGAAAATGAAAATAGGACAATCTAAAATCTCTGAGATGCAGCAAAGGCAATCATAAGAGGAATGTCTTTAGCAATCCAGGCCTTTCTAAAGAAGGAAGAAATGTCTCAAATATACAACCTAACCTTGAACCTACAGGAGCTGGAAAAAGAACAGCAAATAAAGCCCCAAACCAGCAGAAGAAGGGAAATAATAAAGATTAGAGCAGAAATCAATAATACCGAAATTAAAAAATTAAAAAACAGTAGAACAGACCAACAAAGCCAAAAGCCGGTTCTTTGAAAGAATTAACAAACTGAGAAACCCCTAGCCAGTTTGATCAGAAAGAAAAGGAAATAACTCAAATAAATAATGTCACTAATGAAAGAGGAGAAATCACAACAAACACCACAGAAAGTCAAACAATAATAAGAGAATATTATGAGCAATTATATGTCAACAAATTGGGAAATCTGGGAGAAATGGACAAATTCCTAGAAACATATAAATTACAAAAACTGAAACAGGAAAAAATAGAAAACTTGAAGAGATGTATAACCAATAAAGAAATTGATTCAGTAATCAAAAATCTCCCAGCAAACAGGAGTTCAGGTCTGATGACTTCCCAGGGGAATTCTATCAAACATTTAAAGAAGAGTTAATACCTATTGTTTTGAAGCTGTTCCAAAAAATAAAAAAAGAAAGAAAACCTCCAAACTCATTCTATGAGTCCATCATTACCTTGATTCCAAAACCAGATAAAGACGCCACTAAAAAGGAGAACTATAGATCAATTTCCCTGATGAACATGGATGTAACAATTGTCAACAAGTTACTAGCAAACCGAATCCAGTAATACATTAAAAGAATTACTGACCACGATCAAGCGGGATTTATTCCTGGGCTTTAGGGGTGGTTCAATATTTGCAAATCAATCAATGTGATATATCACATTAGTAAAAGTAACCACATGATACTCTCAATAGATGCAGACAAGGAATTTGACAAAATACAGCATCCTTTCTTGATAAAACCCTCAAGTAGGGATAGAAGGAACATACCTCAAGATCATAAAGGCCAAATATGAAAGACCCATAGCTAATAATATCCTCAATGGGGAAAAAACTGAGAGCTTTCCCCACAAGGTCAGGAAGAGAATTGGGAGGCCCACTCTTAAAACCATTGTTCAACAGAGTGTTGGAAGTCCTAGCCTCGGCAATCAGACAACACAAAGAAATAAAAGGCATCCAAGTCAGCAAGGAAGAAGTAAAATTTTCACTCTTTACAAATGACATGATGTTCTATGTGGAAAACCCAAAAGACTCCCCCCCAAAACGGCTAGAACTGATCCATGAATTCAGCAGTCGCAGGATATAAAATCAATGTTCAGAAATTGGTGGCATTTCTATATGCCACTAATGAAGCAGCAGAAAGAGAAACCAAGGAAGGAATGATCCCATTTACAATTGCACTAAAAACCATAAAATACGTAGGAATAAACCTAACTAAAGAGGTAAAAGATCTGTATGCTGAAAACTATAGAAAGCTTATGAAAGCAGTGTGGGGTACTAGATGATCAGATACGAATGGTCCTTTAGGAAGTTTGCAGTCTGGATGCTGAAGTGATCTAATTCCCCACAACAAACCAAGATTGTAACCACACAAAACAGTTTCTGAATGAGGGCAAGTTTACCTGTGAAGATCTTCACTGCCAGCGGAATACATGGATTAAATCTGTCAATTTCAGTCACCTGTTCATCTTCAGCTCCCAGTCCCCTCTCCTCTGCTAGTGAAACACATCCCTTTAAGGCAAAACTATATTCAGACTCTGTTAGTAAGCCTTTGCCACGTCTTCTACCATTCCCTCACATTCTTCAGTGCAGTCATGAATTGATTGTCACAAATATACATCTCTGACACCATCCTCCACTGTTATATTAACATTATTCATAGCGACAAATGGAACTTGTGTGTCTTTACATGTGATACCCTAAGAACACATCCCCTTTGCAGTATTCCAGCCTATAAAGCATAACCCAAATCTAAACATAAGAAATAAACATTAGACAAGCCAAAATGAGAACCATTGGATTTTTTAAAAACAGAAGTTCTGGGAATGTATTCTTCAAAAATATCAGTGTCATAAAAGGCTACAAAAGGCTATAAAAATATTCCAGATTGAAAGGGAATAAAGAAACATGACAACCAAATGCAATACCTAACCCTAACCTAGACCTTGTACTGGAGGGAAAAAAATGCTAAAAAGAACATCATTTGATCAATTAACATAATTGGAATAGGGATGGTAGGTTAAGGTGTTGCATCAATGTCAAATTTACTGATGTTGAAAGCATATTATGGTTACCTAAGAGAATATACCTCTTCTTAGGAAATATACATTGGAGTATTTAAAGGGCCATCAAGTACATAACTAGACTTCTAATTATTCAGAATAAAATGTATATGAGATTAGATAGATAGATAGATAGACAGAAGATAGACAGAACAAGGGACAAAGGAAAAAGGGTAAACATTAACGAAAGTTGAATTTGGTTAGAGAGTATACAGGTAATATTTGTGCTAATAATATGTTTGCAACTTTTATATAGGTTTGAAATTACTACCGGAAGTTAAAAATTTTTTAACCTGCAAGCATCCTTTAAATAAGGCATTAGAAAAACAACAAAAGAACAATTGAAAATGACTTAGTCACACCATAGACTTCACTCTGCAGCAGCGACTGAGTTATGGATAAGCAAACCACCAAAGCATTGCCTATGCTTATGTTAACATCCAATCCTTCTTCATTCAGGAATTGACTGAAGAAAATGCTTCTATTCTGTTCTCGTTCAGATTCTTTTCTTCTTCTGTATCCTGGCTTTTACACCATTATTCTGCATTCCATTGAAACTGAGCTAGAATGGCTATTTCTCCTTTTCCATGTCGGTAAAGAATCAGTGATCTGATTTTAAGTATACTTACCTTATTTGTCTGCCGTGTTTCTCTAGAGCTAGTTATTTCTTTCCCTTTTAAAAAGTTTATTTATTTTGGGAGAGAGCAAGCCATCAGGGAGAGGAAGAGAGAGAGGGAGAGAGAGACTCCCAAGCAGTCCCTGTGCTGTCAGCATGGGGCCTGATGTGGGGCTCGATCCCACAAACCATGAGATCATGACCTGAGCTGAAATCAGAGTCAGATGCATAACTGACTGAGCTACCCAAGCATTCCCAGCTCAAGTTGTTTCTATTACAAATTTGCTCCTGCACAGCCCCACGAGACTACTGAAAAGCAACATTCTCCTCCAATTCATGTTTTGCCAAACGCAGGCTCCCATTTCTTCAGAAACATCTTTCCTGTGTTTATAGCCAATTTCTCCAAAAGGAAGTGGAATCCAAGATTGTTGCAGCTACTCTGACATTTGGTGAGAGAACAGCTTCCAAGGACCTGAAAAGTTCTTCCCAGCTCTGCAGAAGCCCTGGGTTCTTGTATTCCTTGTGTGATCTGATGCAGACCTCACCCACACAAGCTCTCTCTGTTTTGCTTCCAGATTTTGATGTTTAACTCTTTTATGCTCACTTCTTTGTGGGCTACACAGGGATTTAATAACTCAGAAACTGACTCTCCAGGCCTTCCCAGATCTGCTTTTTCCTTCATCAATAATTACCTTCAGGGATCCCTCAAGCCCCTACTTCAACACTGGCTGAGGCACTGCTCTTACCCCATTTACAACGACACCCTAAGGGAATACCGATGCATGTACAGCATAAATGTACCACCTCAAGTTAGGAAAGAACCTCAAAGGAGGAATATCCTAAGAGAATAGCTTCATCAGAACACTTTTTTCCCATCATAATTAAGTATCCTTTAGTTAGGACATATCTGTTCTTTATTTATATATTATGGTTATGCTTAGCATCAGGATGCTATATTTCTTAAAGTGTCGTTCTCTTCAAAAGTTAAAAAACAAAAATGACTAACTACCCTGGGTATTTAAAATAAACCTTTAATGGGGTGCTTGGGTGGTTTAGCCGGTTATATGTCTGACTCTTGGTTTCAGTTCAGGTCATGATCTTAGTTTGTGGGTTCAATCTCCCAGTTGGGCTCTGCACTGACAGTGCAGTGCCTACTTGGGATTCTCTCTCTGTCTCTCTCTGCCTCTCCTGGACTTGTTCTCTCTTTCTCTCTCCCTCTCTCAATGAATAAATAAATGAATAAACAAACATAAAAAATTCTTCAAAAAAATTAAAATAAATCTTTAAGTCAAGTAATATTGTGGAACGAAGGGCTTATCAAGAGTTTTGCCTACTCAGAGAAGGACAAATATCATATGTTTGCACGTATAGGAGGATTAGGAGGAACTTGACGGAGGAACAAGGGGGAGAAGAAGGGGGGAAATGGTGGGGGAAAGGGAGAGAGGCAAACCATGAGAGACTCTTGAATGCTGACAAAAACTGAGGACTGATGGATGTGGGGGGGGGGGGGGATGGGCATGGAGGAGGACACTTGTGGGGATGAGCACTGACGGTTATGTGGAAACTAATTTGACAATAAACTATTTGTAAAAAAAAAAAAAAGAGTTTTGCATACTTCAATGCTGGTACTTTAAAAATCACTTTAGTATTTTTATAATAACAGTGTTTAGTTCATCAAGTAATCATAAAGAATAGAACAAATTTTTAAATCAGGAACTAGTAATATTAAGCAGAGAAATCAATCAAGGGTAAAAACAATCTTTTTTTTTTCTTTTCCATGAGCTATAACACAGTAAACTTACCAATTCACCCATGGATTACATGAATCCTAAAATTCTTTTCAATAGAGAAATTTTAATTCTTTTATTGAACTAAAATGATTTTAATCAAAATATGTTTGAGTTCTATATTTTGTTCATTAAAACAAGGGAAATGGCAAGAGAAAAAGAAAATGGGACATAAAGGTAACAGGAGATCGAGAGAAACACAATGAGTAATGAGAAAGATTGGTGAAGGAAACATTACCCTTCCACTCCATCAGCAGTTATTTCCCGAGGGTCTCCTATGTGCCTGGAACAGTGCTAAAAAGGTGGAAGGGGAGGAAGAAGGGAGGATTAAAGACAAGGGAGAAGCCCTGTGGTTTCCAAACAAGAGGAAGTCCAGAGTTAACTGGTATTCTCCAATGTTGTGCCATCTGAGGGGAAGTCACCTGAAGCCCACCCTGCTGCCCGTCTGCATTTTGAAGTCATCACTTCACAGTTCTCCACAGCACCTCATTAAACCTTCACAGACTCTTCCCCAAATGGAATAATCTCAGCAGTAAAATCATACTGAGGGCTGCAGAAGCTCTTGGCAGGCCCAAACTCACATAGGGGATATTTGCCAAGATTCAGATGAATTAGAGTTGGGGGCCAAATTTGGCCCATGGGCAGGAGGTCTGCCAAATCCAAAGCAATTCAATATGTTTTTACAACAACTATTCTGCCGTATGTGGTCATGTCCTGAGTTCAGAGTTTCATGTAGTGAAAAATTGATCATAATCAAGGGTTGCTTTTTAATTGAATACAAATCTATTTATACTCCTAAAAGATACATTAAATGAGAAGCATTCAAGTGTAGACAAAATATGTAATTGGTATTTGTTATAAATTTCAACAAAGACTCAGTAGTAATTACAACAGTTTTCCAACTATAAAACTCATTCAACATATGCCAGCTAAAGACGTCCTAGGCCCTGGGTTTGGTCCCAGCTATTTGGGCTCATCTACTGGATCATGAAGTTAGCTGCTAAATCCTATCTCAGGAAAGAAAAACTCCACAACATTTTCAGAGTTTAGTGGTTACTCCTAATCATTTGTTAGCTTTGTGTGCCTTAACCATCCATTCTGAAATCCAATAGCATTGTATTGAATAGGATCTAGATACTTTTCTGCATATGTGCTTGGATATGTACATGTGCACATAATCATTACCTAACCTCATCTCCCACCTATGGTATTATAATTTTTCTTTTCTTAGCTCTTTTCCTTTGGTTTACCCAAACAGAACTCATATATGCTAGTCTTAGAATGGAAGCTCATTAGATAGTAATCTGAGATTAGCTACATGTAGTGCTGGTACTTTGAGTGCGTTAGAATTTTAATGACTTTTAAATAAGACTTCTAATGACTATCTTCTTATATATAGCAACTGAATGAGTCAAAATTTTTGTTTATAGCATTTCAATCCCTTTATTGTAAAGTATTTTAGGTAATTATTTTCACAAATAAGACTCCTTGTTTCCCACACCATACCTCTTTCCTGAATTCTAACTTCTACTTCCACCTACTAGCTATACATTGCTATCTAGAAGTCCCTTGGTCCCCTCAAATTCAGCACGTGGAAATATTCACTCAGTGTTGTGTCTGACAAAACGCTCCTCCTAGCCCTAATACCAAATGGCTCAGTCTGAAGATCAGAGTCACCTGAGGCTTTCCTCTCTCCCTTCCTCTCATTTGTCATCACATCCCTTCAATTCTACTTCCTAAATGTATCTTTAATTTGTTCCCCCTTTTCCATTTCCTCCACCACAGTCTTAGCTCATGCCTCCCTGTGGGCTATCATGGTAGAGCTGATGGTTCCTCCAGTGTTCAGGAACCATCCTTCCCACCTCACCTCCCTCAGTGGCCTTGCCAATGTATCTCCCCTTCTATTTGATTAAAGCTTCTAAACACTTTTCTCCTTCCAGCCACAAAAAGTCTACCTTTCTTCCCATGGTTTACAAAACACTTCACAGACTCATTCCAATTCCACACAAGCTCTTGGCTTCCTCCCACAGCCCCCTGCACTCCAGGCCTCCATACAGCACACACTCCCTCACTGTTTAGCTTAAACCACATTTAAATTCAGTAACTGTTTGTTGAATGAACATGTCAACAAATGAAATAAAAATACCCATCATGAGTTGTCACAGTCTTGCCCAAAGATGAGCACTTAACTCTGTCATCCAAAATGGTCCAATTTATTGATTGTTGTGGGGACTTGTTTTTGCACATTCTCCCATCTGAGACCAACAGATTGGGTGCTTTTCTGAATGTTTCACCAAGCTATCAGAACATGAAGTAATACTATGAAGAAACACTGATCAGGGTTCAAACTCAAGCAAAGGGCAAAGTATGAAAAGAAATGAGAGTAACGGCCATTATGAGCATCTGGCTGCTTTGAGGGCTTAAGTGGGCTCTGCCAGGTTTCTGGTTTTATAATCCTATAAAATGAAGGGCTGGCTAAATGAATTCAAAAAGAAGCTAGATAAAAATGATTTGTGACTTTTCACTTTAAATCAAAGATCAGTTACCCAGCAATATACATGATTGTACTTTATAAATAAAAGTACATTCATTCAAGGTAAACTCAATACACAGACTTGAAAATTAAGGCCATCATCAAATAGCATTCTAATTTATTTTATGTTACCTCAAGCTTTAAAAGCTAGGCACTTAGAGATCATGATACCTATGCGCTAGAAAACAGCACCTATTTGCTAAGTGCAGACTGAAGTTCAGTCATTTTACACAGAATTTCAGAAAAATCAAAGAACATAGTTAATGTTTAGGAATCATTTTGTGAATAATGGCAGGAATGCCATCTCTGGAAATAATCCCTACACAATTTACTCTAAGAAACTTAGGAATACTATATAATAAAAAGGGTATTCCGAAAGAAGAAAATTTCTGCAAAGAAAAATGGGATTTATGCATAAACTTATTCATTATACATAGCACATAACTCTAGGCCAATGTCTTCAGTTTTTGTCCTGAATAATAAACAACAGGACTGATGACTTCCATATCTATCCATTTAAGTTTTGCTGTGGAAATCAAAACAGCAACAATAAAGTCAAAATTTTAGTGGCTTTTAACAACAAACATCTATGCCTTGCTCTGTGGTCATCTTGGCTCTTCTGGCCTTAGCCCAGCTTGGGTTCAAGCATGGTGCATGCCACTTCCATCCTGGCTAAGAAGTCACACCACACAAGGTCAAGCCACATCACACAAGGACTTTTAAGCCTCTCCTGGAACCTGGCACCTGCTACATCTGGCCACATCGAATTGGTCAAAACCAGTCTCATGGTCAAGGGAAATGTCAACAGACCAGAGCCATCTATAAGAAGCATTGCCAAATCACATGGCAAAAAAAGTGGGTGTGCATAGTTCTTTCATAGGGAGGGAAGAATTAGGAACAATACTGTATCATAATACCTCGGACACACTCTTTGAATATCTATCCTGTTGTTGGCCTTGCCATGTATGTGTGGACAGGATTCTCTCAGTTTTACACAAATACAAGAATCTGCTTTGCTTCCTTCTCCCTTCAGCCTTGCTTAAGTGTGTCTTATTATCACTGTGAGAATAGTTGATGTTACTTCCTAATATCTCAATCCATTATTCAAGACGGGCAGAGTTCAAAATTTACCTAATAGTCTCTGCAACTCAAACAGAATGTTCCCTTCCCTGAAATGCCATTGAACATCTTATCTGCATTCTCATTTTTGTTCTTATTTAACTTTCTAATATATCTTGTGCTTGACTTTATTTTATACTCCCTTTAAAAGAGCTTTCCTGGGTACACAATTTTTAGTTGCCAGCTATTTTCTCTCAGAACTTTGAGTGCTATGTTATTTATTCTGGCTTCCATCTCTGTTGTTAAGAGGTCTAGCATTCAAGTATTTCCTTTGTTGGTGATCTGTCTTTCCCCTCTAGTTTCTTCTAAAGCCTTCTCTGTATACCTGATATTATGCAATTTTGATTCCAAAAGCCTAGAAGTGGATTTATTATTACTTATACCGCTTGATAGATATTGTTATTCCCATATTTGTAAATTTTATATGTTATCATTTCTAGAAAATTCTCAGTCATTATCTCCTCAGATAGTATGTCTTCTTCATTCTCACTATTCTCTCATTCAGGGACTCTATCTGTATATTGAAACTTTTCATGCTTTCCTTCAAATCTCTTAACTTCCTTATTTTTTTTTTCCATTTTGTACACTACCTTCTGGATATTTTCTTCACCTCCTTTTTCCAATGCACAACTTTTTTCTTCAACTTATGTCTTAACTAATTTACCCACCCATTGAGTTCTTAAGTTCTACAAGACTTGTTCTTTTCTAAAAATTCTCTTTGTTTCTTTTGAATGGTTTCTTATTTCTTAGTCATGTTTGTGATTTCATATGTCTCTTTCTTTAAACATTTTATATTCCATAACTGATCATTTCAATATTTGAAAATGCTGGGGTTTTAAATCTATTGCTTTTATTTCTGCTGACTATTACCCAAGTGTGCTCAGTTGATCATTGATAATGAGCCAATGTACGGTTGATGTTAGTCTGGGCAAACCCTAAGAATCTAAATTGAGGATATTTCCTATGGGGTTCATGTTTGTTTTGAATGGTGCTAAAGGGCACCTCCTTTAACAGTGCTCAGCTGTATCCTCTGAGGAGGCTAACATCAAGCCTCAGAACTTGCTGTTGATGCAAGGCTTTGTCTAAAAGTTCCAGTGCTGTGGGGGCACCTGTATGGCTAAGTCAATTAAGCTTCTGACTTCACCTCAGGTCCTGATCTGGTGGCTCATGAGTTTGAGTCTCATGTTGGGCTCTGCACTGACAATGCAGAGTCTGCTTGAGATTCTCTCTCTTTCTCTCCCTCTGCCCCTCCCCCCACTTGTGGGCATGCTCTCTATCCTTCAAAATAAATAAACTTAAGTGAAAGTTGCAGCACTGATACTGCATTTGTTTGCAGGGGCATCTTGCCTTTTATATTTGGTTACTGTTCATTGTGCCATTTCAGCATTTTGGTTTTGTTTTGTAACCCTTACACTTAATTTCCCTCATTTCAGAGACTTCAGAAATGCAGTAAAAATTGTTTTATGCAGGAGCTATTGTTTTCAAGCAAGAGGGCTTTCAGAGTTTCTAATCTACCACACTGCCAGTAGTAGATGCCTTCGTGATATTTTTCACTCTGGGTTTATAGCTATGCTCCTGAAAGCTGAACTTGCCAAAAGTTGAGATTCCTAGATAAATGGAGCATGGCTCAAATTATTTTAAACGTAGAACATCAGAGTTAGAAAGCTTAACTTACACTTTCTTGCTCAAAATGGGACCTATTTTGGGACTGGTTTGCTCCACTGACTGACAGCTTATGCTAATGAGATCACATGATTCAGTTCCGTTTGCTCTGCCAACAGGGTGCATATAAATCTCTTACCCCTACTGAAAAGTTTACTGAAAATATCACTCATTGAATGATGAATTACTGACATACTCTCATGAAGAAAGGCTAACAATTATTATCATCACCAATACTTAGCTAACATGGCTGAATTACTAAGGTTTTACTATAACTTTATTTATGGTATGGTGACGACTCAAGTGAACATCACCGTTGCTGGCCTGCTAGCATAAGCTTAGGATTCTGATACTTTTTATTTTATAATTTATCTTTTTGAGGAAAAAGCTTATCTATTATTATAATTCATTCATTGAATACCACTATATCCTCTTCCCTCAAAACAGAAAATTATAGTAAACGCCTGAAGGATCAGGTTTTGGGGAAAAAAACCCAAACAAGATACTTTGTAGAAGTGAGGGATGTTTACAAGCCTATACTGGCATTAAGTAGAGTAAATGGTTAGTAAATACCCTGACTGAAAACATCAGTTTGGCAAGATAATGAATTATAGTTTATGTAAAAAATGATTGCATAATTCTAAATATGTGTCAAAATCAGGTTTTTCTGACTATATTTAAATTAATTATGTTCTGGATTTCAGAACTTTACATGTAACAATGGTGTCTAAGACGTGAATGAGTTATACTGGAAACTAAGAAAATGCCCCTATCTACCCACCCCCACAGAACTAGGTATTCAGTACTTACAGTAAATAAACTCTCTCAAATTATCCAGAATTATATTGAATCATGCTATACAGTAAATACTATATTTACATGAGCTTTTACTATTATTGCTGAGAGCACGGGTGCTACCACAGGGGAATGGAAAGAAGGAATGAGTTGATTTAGATAAGGATCAATGAAGTGCACTTGTGCAAATTTGACGTTAGAATCCAGGGATGAATTGGTTTGTATAAGTCTCTTCTCAGCTCTGCATGAAGCACGCTCTGGAACTTCCTCCCAGTGGCATCTCCAAGGAAAGGGTAAATTCATTCACCCTCATTTAAATACATACATCATACCTTGTGCACATTTCAACCATTTCAATTTTGTTCAAAATGTTGAATATTCCCATGAGATAAATCAAAGTTAAAACATATTAATTGAAACGTGTTTCAATACTTGCACTTTCTCCTTTAGAAATCAATAATGAACCAAAGATCTTAACTATTATTTATAGATACTGAGTTCTGAATTGTGTGTGTGAATGTTAGTTAATATTGCAAAAATTAACATTAACTCTGAAAAGCCTAACACAAAGGGATAATGATTCAACTTTTTAGCAATTTAAATCTATTTCTTTCATAAAGAAGTCTAGTAATTTCTTTGAAATCTTGACAATTCTTCTTTCTCTAAAAATTGTATTTCCATGGACTATACATTCAAACGTCAAATAGATTTGTGATGGGCAATTCGTGGCATTTACTTGCACTTAAAAATTCATGGTCAGAGTTTCAGTACCAGAAACTAGCATCCATCCTCTTGATGGCAGAACACAAAATAGGAGAAAAACTGATCACCCTGATTTTTTTAAGTGAAGTAAGGCAAATTTTAGTTAAAAAGACCTCAAGGTTAGTGAAGAAAAAAGGTGCCTCAAATGTAAGGAAAGATTTTGAAAATTTTCTTCTCATCTTATACTTGATTCTCTTTGTTGCTTTCCTGGTTTGAAAAATGAGAGGAGAACATATCTGGAGAATTTAACTCGCTTCTTAAAAGAGAAAGAACTAACATTATGTGATCAATAAAATATTTTCTCTTTCAAATTCCTTTTGAATCCTTATTCTATCAAAGCCTGGAATGAAAAAAAGAACAATGAAAACCCTGTCCTTATGATTAGTGACAGCAATGGCCAGCCATCACAGAACAGTTTTTCAAACAGTATTGTTAATAACACGATTAATAGCAAACAAGTAAGAGAATCCCTACCATTCACTTACAAAATCCTCCATCCAAATCAGAACTACAAACTGTTTTATATATGTCTATGTAGGCATTTCCCAGAAACTCTGGCAACAATACTCTATGATGAAGTTTTATAGAAATCTTTTTGATTATACGAGGATCCATAGAAATTGCACTATGCTGTTTTAGAAGCCACTTTTAGGATGCAAGAACTAAACTGTAATTAATGTTTTCTGATAGCCATGTAACACATAACTGAAAGCAAGATTAACATTATCCACTTTAAAAAAGGAATATGGTTATAGAGGAAGCATGTTTAAAACATTGTGTAAATGTTTTACAATAACTATTAAACCCAAGGCCGTATATTTTCATTATTACTATCTTTCTGTATGTTATTTGAAAACATTTAAGAGCACTTGAATAGGTGTTCTTCATGTATTTGTCGGTAAGTAGCTTTTTGTCACTTGCTTCTTGCATAAAATATATGCTGGTAAAGAGTTTCATCACCTTTTCACTGTAAATCTATATCCCTTCATGTGCAAGAACTGTGTACGTTTGGATTTTAAGTAAGAGCAAATTGCACTACATGCTTTGAGGGGAAACAAGTTTTAAGTGATTTAAAACAATGTTTCTTATCTAATAATACCCAAGTCTTATTTATGTCTCTCTGTCCATACTATAGTGAAATAAGGGCCGTAGATTTAAAATAATATGAGACAAAAAAGAAAGCAAAAAAGATAGGCTGCGTAGTGACAAGACCTTCTCCCTTTGTGCCAGTAAGGTTCTAGCTCTGAGCATGCTCAGACACATGGGAGGCACCAAAGTTACTATATCAGAACTCCTTCGGAGGTATAAGGAGGATACATCTAATACTTCAATTGCTGAAAACCTATTGTTATTTTTCTGATATTAAACATCTCTTCAGCCTCGGACTGATTGCAATGTTCCTTCTACTTCATTTTATCATCCTGATAGATGTCAAAGGTAAGACTGCTACTTTCTCGCTTAAATGAGCGCAATTCCAAAAGCATAGAAAACAGACTATTTCTATTTAGTTCTAACATATTTATAAAGGACTCATTGCAGTGTTTGAGAAACAGACATCCAGTTTACATTGTCACTGTCATGATCACTAATTGTAGTCCCATCCTAGCAATTTCTAGCAGCAACAATTTTTCATGGGAATTTGCTTTTATATGTTATTAAAATTATAGATAAAACGTTTTTTAAAAAACAATGTAGAATATATCAATCAAAATGGTGACAATATTTTTTAGTATTTGTAAAAAAAAGCGTGACAAATTAAAAAATTAAAATTTGCCTTATGAAATTTCAACCTATTGAAATATCTTCATAAAATGTATGTAATTGTTAGTTGCTAAGTTTCGTTGTTAATGTCACT